>NC_083428.1:7277837-7591247 GCF_020745735.1 Hemiscyllium ocellatum | reverse complement strand
AGGAAAGAAAGAGCTCTTATTTCTGTCTAGCCTTCTGTAATCCGAGGACATGTCAGAATAGTTTGTTGAATCGGTGCTGAAACTCTGCAGGACACCCTCATGCCATCTAGAGCCAATGAAGTAGTCTTTCAAAGTGTGGTCACTGTTGTAGGAGAAGGGTTCTCAACAACGGGTCTGCCAAAATAACCAGAGAATGAATAAAATGTGGCAGTCCACTTGTGCTGAGCTCTCCCTCTCTCCCTCTCACCTCTCTCTCTCTCTCTCTCTCATCTCTCTCTCTCTCTCTCTCACCTCTCTCTCTTTCTCTCACCTCTCTCTCTCTCTCTCTCTCTCTCTCTCTCTCTAAACGGCCTGTGACTGAGCATCTCTGCTCTCTCTGGCACTGAAAGATCCACTGCTGAAATCTGTCCTGACAGACCTCACCTGAGGCTCAATCTGGCATCTGCACCAATTAAGCAAAGCAAAATAAAATATAGATCGTAATTATACTGGGAGATAATGACATTGTGACCAGCAGGTTATTACTCCCGATGCAAAAACAGAGGTTGCTGGAAAAACTCAGCAGATCCGGCTGCATCTTTGAAGAGAAATCGGAGTTAACATTTTGGGTCCGGTGACCTTTCCCGCAAGCTTTAGTAATCCAGACACCCAGGCTAATGTTCTGGGGAGATGGATTTACATCTCGTCACTGTGGCTTGTGGGATTTAAATTCTAATAATAGTTTAGAATATGAAGATTTTAATTTACTAGAATATGAAGCTGGTCATCAATCATGCCCTGTTCACAAATGAAAGAAAATCTGCCATTTTCACCTGGAGTGGCCTACACCTGATTCCAGACCTACAGAGATGTAATTGTACTCTGAAATGCTAGTCACTCAGTACAAGGGTAATTAGGGATGGACAAGAAGTACTGGCTTGGTCATTAAGATACATACCCCATAAAAGAATAAAGGAGATATAAATAGATAGAAATGTTCATTAGAAAATAATGCTTTTGTTGAATTTTGTGACATTTTTTGTAACAGTCACAGGACCACAGAAAGGTAAAGGTGAAAAACCCAAGATAGGAAACTGTTGCATTATAAACCTTAACACTGTGTTCAGAATGAGACAGAGAGGAATGTATCTAAGTTTACTGCTGATAGCAAGTTAGCTGGAATCTAAGTTGTGAGAAGGACACCAATACATAATGCAGAGGAAGTGAAAGCTTATATACTTTAGTCAAGAGAATAGAAAAGGTGAATATATTTTAAAATATGGGAAACTACGAAAGTTTAATGTTCAGAGTAACCTGGATGTACTCAAACAAGGAGTACTAAATGTTTAGAAAACAACTAATGCTTGTCGATCACAGCAGGTCACATTAGTGTACACTCTCTCTCTATGGATGCACTCTGACCTGCTGTGATCTCCAGCATTAGTTGTTTTCAGTACAGATTCCAGCATCTGCAGTCATTTGCTCATAGATGCAGGTACAGTAGCAATTAAGAAGGAAACTGGAATGTTGCCGTTTATTTATGGCAATTAGAGTCAGAGTGTGTGAAACTCTTGCTGCCATTGTGTGGAGTTTTATTGAGACTATTGTTGGAATACTGCAAATCTTTTTGGTTTCTTTAGCTAAGAAAAGCTAGACTTTGATTGGAGGTGATGCTGTGAAGATTTACCAGAAAACTAGTCCCTGAGATGAGAGCCTTAGTAAATTGGTCCTATACTGTCTGGAATTTAGCAGAATGAGAGATGACTTCATTAAGGCATTTAGAATTCTGAAGAGGCTTGGCAGGGTAGATACTGAGAGCTAGTCTCCTTGGTTAAGGAATGTAGAACATGGACGCCCAGTCTCAAGAGAGATGAGAAATTTCACCTCCGTACCTCCAACTCAAGTGTATCCTTGAAAAACTGCGCTCTGAACTCCAGGTATGGTCACACCAAAGTGCAGTTGTAACAAGGCTTTCTTATTCTTGTTCTCTTGCAGTAATTTGCCTTGCCAATTAATTGCTGTACCTGTGAGCTAACTTTCAACGCTTGTTTGGATACTTCAGTATCTTAAATTTAAAATTGTCACCCTTATCATTTTTCCACTTTATGACAACAAGTTACCTCTCTCCATAGCGTCCATGTTCCTCTGACTGCATGCGAACGCACAACAACTACCACACTACCCATGTCACATCATTAAAAATCTCCGGTAACTTTGTCAGACATGATCTGCCCTTAACACAGCCGTTTTGACTGTCTCTATTAGTTTTCCCACTCTTGATGTCAAGCTGATAGGCCTGAGAATCATGGTTTATCCTTTGGTTCATTCTTAATCAACACTGTCACGTTTGCAAACCTGCAGTCCCCAGGACTAATCCTCTGTTGAGAGAGGCCTGAAAAAAATTCTCTGTGATTTTTTCCCTTACATCCCTCAACAATCTCGGTTGCATCACATCGAGGCCTAGCAACCTCTCTTCCTGGAGTGCTGCCAGCCTTTTTATCACCTCTTTATCTATCATCATACTGCTCAGTTGCTCAAAGTTCACATTTCCAATTGGGCCATAGGTGCCATCTCCTAATTTGGTAAAGACAAAAACAAAATATTCATATAGTACCTCTGCCATATCCTTTGCTTTCACTGAGCAGCTTACCCTGCCTGTTCCTTATGGGCTCCACTCCATCCTTTACTTTTGGTTTTACTGTTAATATGGTTGAAGAACATTTTACTATTTGTTTTAGTGCAGCCTGACACCCTTTCCTCTTGCTCCCTCTTAGCCTGAGCCTCTGTCCTGCATTTGAAATACTCTCCCTGATTTCTTTTGCTGTTATTATTCCAATGTGCATCACATACCTTCTTTTTTCTTCCTTATTTTCTCATCTTGATACCACGTAATTATGGGCCAGCTTCTACCCAATTTATCTCTCTTTTGAAATTCTCCCACTTTTCATCCACTGTTTTATACACAAAAATGCATTTCCAGTCAATGTATTCCACTTCAACTTTTAGACCCCTAAATTCTGCCTTTCCCAGTTTGAGATCATTATTATTGACTGATTTTAATCCTTTTCTCACATAATATTAAACCTTATTATAGCTGCGATTGCTATTTCCCAAATAGGCCCCCATTCTGATGGTTTACAGTGGGCCTGTCTCATTTCCTAGGTGCAGATCCCGAATTGCTCCCTTCCTTGTAGGATTAGAAATGTACTGTTCTAGAAGGTTCTCATACACATGTTGCAGAGATTTCTTCATTTCCATGCCCCACACTCTTTATTTTACCCAGTCTTACCCAATGGTAATTGAAATCACCAATTATTACAACTTTACTTGTCCTGCAGATTTTCATAATCTACTTAGAAATGCTGTCTTCTACTTCCCATCATTTGGGGATCTGTAATAAATACCCAATAAGGTCACTGCTGCCTCCCTGTTTCTCACCTCCAACCATACAGCTGTTAATTCGGGGACTACATCTCATACAAGGACAGTGATACTATTTCTGTCCAAGTTTGTTACATCTCCTCCGTTTTTACCCACCCTGTTTCTGCTAAAAAAAACTCCTAGATGTTAAGTATCCAGCCCTGTTCTGTTTTCAGCCATGTTTCTGACCCTGCTACCATGTCAAACCTGAGAGTAATTTCTCCTTTCAGTTCCCTAGTTTTGTTTGCTATGCTCCATGCATTTACGTTCTAACAATTTAACCCTGCCCTTCTTTCTTTCTTGCCCATTGGAAGATGACCATTGCTTTTATTCACTGTCAACACTTATGCCTTCCCTCTCTTCCTTTTCTTCTTTCTCCATGTCTCTTTTGCCCTCTCTGGCACTTCTAAAACTTGACCCATTAGTCACCCCAACCCCCCCTGCCTTACAAGTTTAAATTCACCCCCACTACACTAGTTACTCTCTCAGCCAGGAGATTACTTCCTTTTCTTTTATCAAAGCTTTGCTGTTTGGGTTTATCTGGTGAAATGTCTTCAGGTTGTTTTGTTCATTTTAAGAGTGTTATATAAAGTGTTATATATCAATATCAATTCTAAATATTTTCAATTTCGAGATGTGTCATTTGTTCTTATTTCCTTTTTAACTTTTGGTTTGTGTGAATGCTGTTGATGAGCTGAAATGAGCTCATGTCTGTATTCAGGAGTAGACAATAGCTGTTTACAAACTGGGACAGTGTGAAGCGGTAAATGAAAGAGCTGGCCTCTCCGTGTGTGGCAGTTCATCATTGACTCATAAATGGCAAATTAGTACTGTAGGACAGAGATGAAGCTGTCAGACTGTTGCAGGAGAAAAACAATCACAGCCTTTGTTCTCTTCCTAACAGCCCTGTGGGACTACCTACATCACAAGGACTGCAGTGGTTCAAGAACGTGGCTCACCACCACCTTCTCTCAAGGGCAGTCAGACATGGGCAGTAATTGCTGGCATTCTGATGATCCCCTCTTCCCATGAAAGAATGAAAGAGATAACATCCTTTATGTGCAAATTGAAGGAACTTTGTCACAGTTGATGAGTTTTTGTTATGCACAAATGAGTCAGGGTTGACAATATTTAAACCTTTGTGAAGTCCTATCCCTTCACACTTTACAAAACATTGTTCCCCAGTCACTGAATCTAACCATCTTTCCTTGACATTCAACGGCATTACCATTGAGTCATCCCCCATCATGACATCTTGGGGATTGCCACTGACCAGAAATCTAACTGGACCAGTGGAAACAAGAGCAGGTTAGAGGCTGGGAGTTTGACAGCTCGAAAATCATCTCCTGACTCTCCCAAGCCTAGTCACTACGTACTTGTCTTGTTTCTCTTAAATGTATCCTTACTGTCGCACACTTCCCGTGGTCCTGAGTTCTACGTTCTCGCAACTTCCTGGGTAAAGATATTTCCTGTAAGTTCTCTGTGAAATACAAGATAATTATTGTATATCAATGGTGTTTGGTTCTTTTTCTGCAATTGGAAACCTGTTTTAATATACACTCATTTTAATCTATTAAAATTGTAATGGCCTCTGAATCATCACCCCTCAGCCACCTTTTTGATCTGGCTGTGACACTGTCTCTGACCCTCCCTCCCCCTCTTTCTCCTCTCTCTCTTTCTGGTTGTGTCTGTCTCTCTTTTTTTCTCATTGTGGCTCTCTCGCCCATTCTCATGCCACCTGCCTCTCTGTCCCGCTGTCCAACACAACCTCAGCCCCTGGGGGACTTGCAACGTAAATCGTACATGAACTTGTCAATTTGCAGTTTTATCACTCTTCTATTTTGTATGTGATTTAATTTGGAACAGTGTTTAGGATTAACTTTTAGTTGTTAAACCTCCTGTCTATTAGAGAAGAAGTCTTGATTTAGAGTCATTAAGATGTGCAGCACTGAAACAGTTCCTTCAGTTCAACTCATCGATGCTGACCAGATATCCTAAACTAATCTAGTCCCAATTGTCGACACTTCGCCATATCTCTGTAAACTCTTCCAATTCATATACCCATCCAGATACTTTTTAAATGTTGTAATTCTACCTCTATCATTTCCTCTGGTAGCTCATTCCATACATGCACCACCCTCTGTGTGAAAAGGTTGCCCCTTAGGTCCGTTTTAAATTTTTCCCCCCTCACCTGGAACCTATGCCCCCTCGTTCTGGACTTCCCCGCCCCCTCGTTCTGGACTTCCCCACCCCAGGGAAAAGACTTTGTCTATTTATCCCATCCATGCCCCTCATGATTTTATAAATCTCTATAAGGTCACCCCTCAGCCTCCAACGCAGTTAAAGGAAGGACCAAATAGAGAGGTTGTGTGGTTTAGAGTAGGAATTGGAGTAGACTGTAGCAATTGAGCAGCTGTCTGAAGCTATGACTATGCTGTAATATTTGTGATTCCACATGAAAAAGTGGTGTTATTTGAACTATGGATGAATCCCACCTGAAAGGAGGCGCTTGCATTCATAATGTTCAAGGATATACAATGACAGCTTACCAAAATAAAATCCTTTTTATTTCCTTAGATGAAGAAAGCAAGGCCTACTGATCCAATATTAAAAATATTATTGCTTGCTGCACGGCGTGTTCTGTTTGAAAATTCCTTTCCGGATTCTGTTTAAAAGGCAACATGACAACCTTTAATATTAATCTGAGCCTGCCATCATTCATGCGATACTGCACAAGCCAGAGATGTCTTGGTGACCCAGATGTTCTATTTATGGATAATGGGAGTGACCAGTTCAACACAGATCATCATATCGAGCAGTCAATCCCCTTGATGTCCGTTTATTCCAGACAGAAATATTTGAAACCATGTCATCCTGAAATTTCTCAAATCTGTTTGGTTAACCCTTTGCTATTCAGGCAAGACTGATCACATTTCCATTCTCGGTCACTATAGGGTTTTTTTTACATTATGATGATGGCAGAAATCATGTGCTCCTCCTTTGACAGCTCCTTCCAAACCCATATCCTCTATGATATGGGATATGGGCAGCTGATCCATAGGACCATCGGGGTCCCCTCCAAGACACAAACATCATCCTGACTTGGAACTATGTTGGCTTAGTCTCTACTGTTGCTGTATCAAAACCCTACAAGTTCCTTCCTCACAGCATTGTGGGTGTCCCACACCCTGTGGACTGCAGTAGTTCATAAAGCCAGCTAACTCGCACCTTCTAAGGGTAATTAAGGAAGGCAGTAAATGCTGGCCCTGCCAGTGGCATCCACAATCCATTAATGAATTTTAAAAAAGCACCATGGGAATACTTCAGTCATCACTATTAGATATATTGGAAATGCAGTTCCTACCACCACCTCTGCTGAATGATCCAATATTTCTTGGGTAATTGGAGTGTGTGTCAGAAGCTTTGGAAAAGGTGATTTCACCAAGCCTTCTCCATAATGTTCCAGAAGCTCTACAGTTCATGGGTTTCCTTTTCAACCTTTCTTCTCCCAGATCTTGCACCAACATACACTTAGCTAATTAGAGGGCGGCACGGTGGCACAGTGATTAGCACTGCTGCCTCTCAGCGCCAGAGACCTGGGTTCAATTCCCGACTCAGGCGACTGACTGTGTGGAGTTTGCACATTCTCCCCGTGTCTGCGTGGGTTTCCTCCAGGTGCTCCGGTTTCCTCCCACAGTCCAAAATGTGTAGGTTAGGTGAATTGGCCAGGCTAAATTGCCCGTAGTGTTAGGTGAAGGGGTAAAGGTAGGGGTATAGGTGGGTTGCGGTTCGGTGGGTCGGTGTGGTCTTGTTGGGCCGAAGGGCCTGTTTCCACACTGTAAGTAATCTAATCTAATCTAATTTCTGCCAGCCTGAATTTTTTTCTCTGCACAGACCCGAACAGTTAATGTGCCGGTCACAGCTCTGTATTGATTTGCAACTGCATTATATCAATGAGTTCGCCATCACTCATCAACACAATGCTTTGGTGCATCCATTAAATTCATAGTCATAGATACGTACAGCACAGAAACAGACGCTTCAGTCCAACCCATACGTGCCAAACAGATATTCTACATTAATCTAGTCCAATTTGCTAGCACTTGGCCCATATCCCTCTCAACCCTTCCTATTCACATAACCATCCAGATTCCTTTTAAATATTGTAATTTTACCAGTCTCCACCACTTCCTCTGGCAGCTCATTCCATATACACACTACCCTCTGCATGAAAAAGTTGCCTCTTAGATCCCTTTTAAATCTTTCCGCTATCACCTTAAACCTATGCCGTCTGTTTGGACTCTCCTACCCTGGAAAAAGACCTTGACATTTCACCTGAACCATGCCTCTCATGATTTTGGAAATTTCTGTTAGGTCACCCCTCATCCTCTGATGCTCTAGGAAAGCAGCCCCAGCCTATTTATTTCCCACAGTGTTAGGTGCATTAGTCAGAGGCAAATGGGTCTGGGTGGGTTACTCTTTGGAGGGTCGGTGTGGACTGGTTGGGCCAAAGGGCCTGTTTCCACACAGAGAATCTAATCTATTTAGATTCTCCTTATAGCTCAAACCCTGCAACCCTGGCCATATCCTTGTAAATCTTTTCTGAACCTTTTCAAGTTTCACAACATCTTTTCTATAGCTGCGAGACTAGAATTAAATGTGGTATTCCAAAAGTGGCCAAACCAATGTCCTATATCTCCAACATGATCACCCAACTCCTGTATTCAATACTCTGACCAAAAAAGGAAAGCATACCAAATGCCTTCTTCCCTGACCACTCGGCTTTCAAGGAACTATGAACCTGCACTCGAAGGTCTCTTTGTTCAGCAACACTCTCCAGGACCTTACCATTAAGTGTATTAGTCCTGTTCTGATTTGCCTTTCCAAAATGCAGCATCTCGCATTTATGTAAGTTAAACTCCATCTTTGAGGTGGAAAGGTAGGGTGGACCTGTTGGTCTCTTATTGCGAGTTTTTTTAAAAAATAATCTTTGTAACAGCATTAATTTGAACTTAGTTGTAATATTACTCTCTCCCTCCCAAAAACAAGTTCAGATGGATCTCCATTTACCAATTGATATGGACGACTGAAGGTGTGTTTAACTTGCATAGTGTCTGATCTGGATTATTGAAACAGCACCATCTGTGACTTGGGTCAGCTGGGGATGGATTTTTTTTTTTATTTGGCAGACTTTGATGCTGTGCTTCAGCCTCCAGCTGGCAATATCCATCTAAATAGGTGCCTCATCAGTGAGGGTTACTTAACTACGCGATAGACAGCTCCTGCTGGCTGATCAGAGTGCTGTTGGCAGCGGCTGTGTGTAATGTCTGTGACCTTAATTGCACTGCTGAAGGAGATCTGCAGCTATGCAGCTCCCACATAACAACATGCACAGTTCCTATCAGCATCGCATGTTGCTTTCTTTAAAAGAAGAAAAATAGGTTCTTGTGCATTTATTTATTCAAATCTTGACACATTGTCCTTTTATAGTTCAGCAGTTTCTTCACTACTCCCATCTCAGCTTTGCCTTACCTTGATCAGTAAATTTAAAATTTAGTCACCCTGGGCTGGCGAGATCCCACTCATTGATTTGTGGAAGGTTACTGTGACTCAGTTAAAGGGGCAAGCGGTAATATTACCCACAGCAGCCTTTGGGGCTAAGGATATTCCTCTGAACTTGCACTCTGTGCTGGATCTAGCAAGAATTCTGTGGGTTTTGGGAGGTCTGCGGAGTATAAAATCACAGTTGGCTTTGACCTATTCCTATGGCTGATGAGTTGCCGCTCAGGCAAACTAAGCTCAGGCAAGAGGCATTGGGCTTTTGGCTGAGGAGCCAGGATGAAATGGTGCCTTGATGTCAGCAAGGTATGGTACTTTCTCACAAGTTGGGGTGATGGGTATTTGAGGGGATGAGGGAGTGAGTGGGTGAAGCCTCCACTAGCACAGGACGGCCACTGGTGTTTAACACCAGATTTGTGCCCTACTTTGATAGTGGATTTTCTCCTGCTTTTATTTCCCACTGGTGCTGTGTCCTGATTTGATTATTGTTGCCTCTTGCTGTCTAATTAAAGCAGATTTATGCTGTCTGCTTCTGCCGTTAAGGCTTTGAGTTAATGCTCCAGTATCTATGCAGCTGGCAAAAGAAACCAGTTTTTATCCCTTTGACCAGTGTCAGATTCTCAACTTACTGTTCACACTCATCCCTGGTCTCTTTTTTTTCCACTGTTGAGTTTTTTTTAAGAGCATCTATTCTCAAAATCATAAATTATTAGTCTTGTATATATTTTGCCAAATGATCATATATCTGATCCAGTCCCTGATAAAGGCCTCTTTACAAAACCACAAATTGTATTTAATTGAAAGAAGTCTGGGGAAGGTTGGGGTGGGCTGCAGTTAAATGGTGCACTTCTTTCCAAAAAATGATTACAAGCTAGGCTTTAGGGAAATTTAGTACCTATACAGCCCGAAACACTCAGTTGCTGTTTGAGTTAACAGCTGCATCAGCCATCCCTCAGGTAGGTAAGGGAAATATTGGCTTGGGATCTTCTTTGACTGTTGGTGAAATGCATTTGCATTTCAAAATTAAAACCCAACCAGGTTACAACTGTTTGATTTACCATGTTTCATTTGTAGTGTCGCTCACATAAGTCGGACGTTAAAGTGGTGCAAGTGGCATGCCTGGCTGTGACGATATTAGACTTGGTCGTGTCTCTCCTCATGGTAATGGAAAAACATGCTTTGACTTAAGCCTGGGAGATCCTGAGGGGTCTGGACAGGGTGGATGTGACCAAGTCTGTGATTATGAGAAGGTAGAGGTGAATGGATTACTATTGAGAAAAGTGGGTGAAAGGTTATTGAGGGTAAGTGGGAATGGGGGGGTAATTGGATCAGCCATGACAGTAGGTGGAGCAGGCTTGAGGGGCCAAGTGGCCTGCTCCTCCTCCTACTTCTACTTCAAATATTTGTATTGTAAAGGATTTTACAGCCAATAAAATTCTTCTTGGAATAGTCAATGATATAATGTAGGAAATGGGGCAACCAATTTATGTAAAACAAGTCCCATCTTAAATAACAATTATGATAATAAGCAGGTATTTCTTTTTAATGCTGTCAGTTGAGGGATAGTTATTGGCTGGCACTATGGGGAGAACTGCTCTGTTTTTCTTTGGCAGAGTACCATGGGATTACCTTGGGATCTGTTAAGTTCACCTATGAGGACACAGAAGGTAGCCTCTGTTCAACGTACCATCCAAAAGATGGCTGTTCTGACAGTGGAGCATTCCCTCAGTACTGCACTGCCATGCCATCTGAGATTTTGCACTCAAGTCTCTGGAATGGTACTGAAACCCAAAGTTTCTGATACAAAGGGAAAGGTGGTGTCCACTAATGCACAGCTGACACATTCCCCTACTTGCTCATGATGTAGGGTGATATGGGAAAGGTACCTGTATCTCTCCAGCTGTGTCTTGACCAGAGTCAACACCATAAGTGGAGTAAAAAGAATTGGGTAGTGGGGCTGGGATTGAATCCAAAGAATTAACACAGATGATCTGAGTGGATTCAGTTTGGTGTGGCTGCTTGTAACTAAGGACAGCAGTAGTGAAGACGGAAACATTTTTATTGGACTGAATTTTCATAACTTGAATGATAATTAGAATTTATATTTCTAAATTAAGAAGAAAGGAATTTTGTTGCAACCTTTCCTCTTTCCAAGGTCAGGATGTTTTGTAGACAAGGCTATTCTTCTGGGACTGATGTAATGTGTGTATTTGGTTGATTTGTAGGTGATGGGGAATTTGTATCTACTGACACAGTTTGTCTGGACTGATGAATAGCCAGGAAGTAAAGAAGTTGGAGAGAATTTCAAAGGGGTCTTGCTTGGTTCTTACGGATATAACAGTTACATGATACTTTCAGCAAGGAAACAGTGAAATTGTTTTGTACCATGAAGTGTAACCAGTTCTGTGACCAAGTTTGGGGACTAGTTAGACGAAGATACAGTCACATGACTATTGGATAAAGGAGCAGAATTAGGCCGTTTGGCCCATTGCATCTATTGTACCATTCAATCATGGCTGATACTGTAAATGATACAATAAATGACCAATTAATTTGTTTCATGGTGTAGATGAGGGAGAATCTTGATGCGTATCTGACAGTAACCCCTTGCTTCCTTGCTGAAAGTATCATGTAATTATTATATCTGTAAGAACCAAGCAATGACCACCTTCAACTATAAATAAACTTGAGCATTGCCCCTTCACATTCAATGACATTACTTTCACTGAATCCCTTCTATCAACATCTGAGAGGTTATCATTGTCCAGACACTGATGAGTGAGTAGCTCATCTCCACGCTACGTATTATTGCTGTTCCTTCACTGTTGCTGGGTCAGTATCCTGGGTCAGAACTGCTTCTCTAATGGAATTGTACGTGTACCTACCTCCCCGTAGATTTCAGTGGTTCAAGAAAGCAGCTCACCACCAACTGTTCAAGGGCAATTAGGAATGTGGAATAAAAGCTGGCATAGCCAACAATCCCTACACAAATAAATTCTTAAAATTCAACTTGAGCTGCTGGACCCCAGACTAAGAACTTTTTTGTCAAAGATGTGACCTTTGGTAGCTCTCTGTCAACGCAGTGCTGAACAATCTTCAAAGTAACTTGTTGCACACGAGGCACTTCACCTTGTTCCTGAGACAGTGAGCTGCTGTGTGACCACCTTTACCTGAAAATTGAAATGTGATAACTGCATGGGCAGTGGTGTTTAATGAGACTTTCTTCATTGTATAAAGCATGAATGGATATTAACTGTGATACTTCTACTAATCTATGACGATTAAGGGGATGGATGAAGGATTCCGTTTTTTTCTTGGTATTGTTTTATGTTTTAGATTCATTGGCGGTTTCTTTCACATTTTGCAGCAAAAAAATGTGGGTTGGGTTATTTTTTGCGGGACAAGTTGCAAACTTGTCCAGTTTAGAATATTCACTTTTGCTGGAAAATAAATATCGTTGATTTGTGTCCCTGGGTGAATTGGTTATTCTGGGGTTGGTTGGGTGCTGGATTGAGATGATGTTTTTCATTTTCTCTCCCTCTGGGTGTGTGTCTGGTTTCTGCCTGGCCATTCCTCATTGAGGTCAGTAACTATCTGTATGAGGGAATTCAGTGCAACCGCCTTGTGGTGAATTGCATCACATTTGAGTCCCAGTGCGTGCTGCATTTAATCCAGTGCACACTCACCGCCTCTTCTCTCTGTTCTTACTTAAAAGCTCATTGTGTTATTTTACTCAGTTCCCACATCTAAGGAGCCGGAAGATTCCATCTGCCCATAACTGCATGCATCTCCTCCTGCGGGCATTGTTGCTACTGAAACATTTAGCTAATTTGTGGTTTGTGACTAAGCAGTCTTAATTTAAGCCAACTCCTGGATCTAACATCTGTGTAAGCTGTAAAACAAGGGGAGGAACTAAACCTCATTATGACTGGGACTGCAACTACCCCATGCACATTCTCCCTTTGGTTGTGGGGGTAGGGTCTGTTAATTGGGGAAAGCCAAGTAAGATTTTATAATTCCTTCTCATTGAATTCGTTCATCCTGTCCATCTCTCTCTTATGGTGGACTCATGGTGTTGGCATTGAAATGTAACCTCCTGACTCCCCAAAGTTTGTCCACAAAACTCTTCACTGCTTGGATGAGCGTGGTTGCAACAATAATCCAGAAGCTCGACACCATTGAAGACAGAAGCAGCTGTCTGATTGACACCCGATCCACCACCTTTAGCATGAAACCATTGCACCCCTGAGGTATAGTGGCAGTTGTGTGTACAATCTGCAAGACATACTATAGCAACTCATCAAGGCTTATCCAACACCGTGTTCCAAACCTGCAACTTGTAACACCCGATAGGACAAGGGCAGCAGATGCATGGGAACACCACCACTTGCAAATTCTTCTTCAAGCCATTCATAGTCCTGACTTGGAATGATATCGCTGTTCTTTCAATATTGCTGGGTCAAAATCCTGGAACTCCCTCCCAAATGGTATTGTGGGTGATTTTACACCAAATGGACTGTCGTGGTCCAAGAAGGCACAGTAGCTCATTAGTTAGCACTGCTGCTTCATAGTGTCAGGGACCCAGGTTCGATTCCGTCCTCGAGCTAAAGTCTGTGTGGAGCTTGTGCATTCTCTGTATGGGTTATCTCCGGGTGCTCTGGTTTCCTCCCCAATCCAAAGTTGTGCAGGTTAGGTGAATTGGCCATGATAAATTGCTCATAGTGTTCAGGAATGTGCAGACTAGGTGCGTTAGACAGGGGTAAATGTAAAGTAATAAGGTAGGGGAGTGGCTCTGGGTGGGTTACTCTTTGGAGGGTCGGTGTAGACTTGTTGGGCCTAATGGCCTGTTTCCATATTGTAGGGATTCTGAGTCCAGGGCAGCTCAGCAGCACTTTCTCAAGGGTAATTAGGGATGGGGAACAAATGCTGGCCTAGCCAGCACCTTTTTCGCATCTGGTTAACACATGCATTTTTAAAAGTAGGATCAGGAGAAGACTATACTGCTTCTTGAAAGCTCCATCATTGTCTCGGAACATGGCTGATATTCCACCTTAATATCACTATCTTGTACCATCACCACATCCTTTAAAGCCCTTCGTATCTAAAAATCTGAGTGTCAGTCACAAATATATTCACTGACTGAGTTTCTAAAATCCTCTTGGACAATGAGGTCCAAAGATGCAGAGCCCTCTGGATGAACAAATTCCTCCTTATGTCACTTCTAAATAGCTGCCATCCCTCCGCCCAAAAAGATGTGTTTGTTCTTGGGTCTCAGGCCAGGGGAAACAGTCTCTCAGTGCTTACTCTGCTAAGCTCTGTCAGAATTTTACACATTTCAATCAGATTACCTTACGTTTTTCTAAACAGCAGGGGCACGGTCAGTACTCCAGGACATTGTAGATGATTGATTTACCAGCCTGGCTCACTTATAGAACAGCAGACTCGTCATAATGGATTTGGACTCTTCCCACTTTGCCGGTCTAAACAGGTTTGGCTGTCTTAGCTGGCCAGGCACTCTGGATCTCAGTGCTGTTAGTACGTATGTTTAAGTTGATAGGTTAGATGATTTTTCCTGGTTTTGCCTGGACCCACCCACATTTCTCAACAGCTCCCTGCCCTGTCTAGCTGGGATGGGACAAGTTGAAGATTCAAGAGAAAGGCTTGAAAAACTAATGCAGCTTTGTGATTGTACCATCAGATTACAAACATTTCTCAGTCTGTGGATTGCTGCTGCTTTCGCCACCCATTTCAGTTAGTTCCTTTTTACCCCAGTTAGTTCCCATCTGCATACGTTTCCGGAAAACTGACTCTTGTCCCCAGTTCCATAAAGAATGAGCACCTGCATTTGTGTAGCATCTCTACACTCAAATGTTTCCAAACCTTATAAGGATGAGAAAAAGTAAGTAGCAAGGTAGAGGCGAATTAGGAAGACTGGGTGAATAAATCAGTGAGGAGGTTTTGAGTAAGGTCTTGATGGAGAAATTGAAGTTTGTGGATTTCCACTCATTTTGAGAGTGTTGTGGGCTGTGGTCCAGGTTTTATGAGCAGTCCCGTCCTCTATATATTTAAGACCCCTGGGGTTTGCAAAGCTGCCAATTTGCATCAATCTATTTGGAGCTGTTCCAGTTGCATTACTATAGAACAGTTTAATCTGCTTTTGTGAATGTCAGACAGGAACATCTCCTTCTTAGGAACAGGTCTGCGCTGTTGAGCAAGCTTGCTTACTTACATAATCGAGTTTTTTTTAGACTCTCATTTTATTGGCTGCAGCATTAGAGTTGTTGACCACTTGGTGACGTTAACTGCTAGTTAATGTCTCACTGTTGCTTCCAAAATGAACTGCTGATGGTGGAGATGGGAGGTTTTTTTTATTGCAGTCTTTTCATTATTAAGCTGTGCAGTTGATTTTCAGCAGTATTGGAACAAATATCAGAATTAGAGCATTACATTAATCTCTCACCTTGCCTTTCACAGCAGTCAGAGCAATCAGCAGGCCTCCAATCTCAGCACAACAATTCAAGCCTTAATCTCAAAGTCTAACCTTTATCCCACTCTGTTCCTTATCCTGAACACACACACACACACACACACACACACACACACACACACACACACACATATATATACACATTCTGACTTCTAGCCTATAATGCAACAACCCCGCATCCTTTACTTAGCCATTGCTGGCTGTGCCTTCAGCTCACGAGGCTGATTACTCTGGAATTCCCTCAGAAAGCCTCTGCTTTTCGTTTCTTCTCCTTTTATCACTGGTTAAAGAGTTGGATTTTAAACAATCTTTCGGTCCTTAATCCTCAGCCATGGTTTAGTTGGTCTGCTCTTCGATTAGTGAGCAAAGCTGGTAAATCAATCATCTGCAATGTCCTGGAGTACTGACTGGCCTTGCTGTCTAGAAGAGCATCAGTTATTCTGATTGAAATGTATAAAATTCTGAGAGCGCTTAACAGAGAAAGCACTGAGAGACTGTTTTCCCCTGGCCTACTTGCCAGGAACAAATACAGCCATGGTTCAGTTGGTACTTTGCATCGCGTGGTTCTGAGTTCATGTCTAGGGCCTGAGCACAACAATCAAGGCTGGCACTTCAGTGTAGTGCCGAGAGAATGCTGCATTGTCTGAGGTACCCCGTTGCACAGGAGTTGTTAAACTGAAGCCTTGGTTGTGATTATAGGTGCACTTGAAACACTATCTTGAAGGGGAGTTCCCCTTGTATTGGATACTGTACGTATCCCTCAAGCAACTCCATAAAAACAGATTATCTGGTGACCCACGTTGCTTGTTGTGATGAAATTAGATGCTACATATTATACATTACAACAGTGTGGAGAAAACTTGAAAAATATGTTGGCAGCAAGGAATTTTGTGACATCCTGGTCTTGTGCACTTTATTCTTAATTGCAAGCTTTTTTTTGTGAAACGCCTTGAGACGTTACAGCTCGGTACAGGCCCTTCGGCCCTTGATGACATTCTTCCTCGTTAGACACCACCCACTTCGTGACTTTAGTAGAGGTGACGGGGGTCTCAGAAGAGAGTAGCATTGTGGCTCAGTGATTAGCACTGTTGCCTCACTACACAGGGACCTGGGTTCAATTCCACCCTTGGACAACTGTCTGTATGGAGTTTGTACATTCTCCCCGTGTCTGCGTAGGTTTCCTCTGGGTGCTCCAGTTTTCCTCTCACTAACCAAGGATGTGCAGGTTAGGTGGATTGGCCAGGGGAAATGCAGGGTTACGGTGGTAGGGTATAGAGGTGGGTCTGCGCTGGATGTTCTTCAGAGGGTCGGTGTGGACTCTGTGGGCTGAATGGCCTGTTTTCACACTGGGGTTCTATGATTAAGTGCCAATCAGGCACATAACTGGGCAACAGCAGACTTTCATTAGAGAGGTGGCTGCTGCTGCTGCTGTTACTGGCAGTACACCCAGCTGAGGCCTGCATTTGATGACTGACCAAGGTACAGGTGAATGAGGGGGGAATCAAAGGGAGGGACTTTGGCTACTGAGGTAGAGAAACAACTGTCAGGCTGTTAAGGAACAGAAAAAAGTCATATTGGACTTGAAACATTAATTCTGTTTCTCCACAGATGCTGCCAGAATGGCTGACTTTCTCCAGCGCTTTCTGCTCTTATTTCATATTTTCAACATCTGCAATATCTTGCAGTTGCCTGAAGTCCCTTATTACTGGAACCATTCCAGTAATTTTTTTAAATAGTCCATGATGGGATGTGGACAACGCTGGTTGGGTCAGCATTTACTGCCCATCCCTGACTGCTCAGAAGACCGCAAAGAGTCAACCACATTGCTGTGGGTCTGGTGTCACATGTAGGCCAGGCCAGGTAAGGATGGCAGATTTCCTTCCCTGAAGGGAACCAGATGGGTTTTTATATGATGAGATTTTTCCTGCCAGATTTTTTGAATGGTGGGATTTAAAACCATGCCCTTCTTCAAAGACCGCAGATTCCCCCCAGACGTGATCGACGATGCCCTCCACCTCATCTCCTCCACTTCCCGCTCCTCCACCCTTGAGCCCCGCTCCTCCAACCGCCACCAGTTCAGAACCCCACTGGTTCTCACCTACCACCCCACCAACCTCCGATTACAGCGTATCATCTGCTGTCATTTCCGCCACCTCCAAACGGACCCCACCACCAGGGATATATTTCCCTCCCCTCCCCTATCAGCGTTCCGCAAAGACCACTCCCTCCGTGACTCCCTCGTCAGGTCCACACCCCCCACCAACCCAACCTCCATTCCCGGCACCTTCCCCTGCAACCGCAGGAAATGCAAAACTTGCGCCCACACCTCCTCCCTCACTTCCCTCCAAGGCCCCAAGGGATCCTTCCATATCCGCCACAAATTCACCTGCACTTCCACACACATCATCTATTGCATCCGCTGCACCCGATGTGGCTTCCTCTATATTGGGGAGACGGGCCGCCTACTTGCGGAACGCTTCAGGGAACACCTCTGGGACGCCCGGACCAATCAACCCAACCACCCCGTGGCTCAACACTTTAACTCTCCCTCCCACTCCACCGAGGACATGCAGGTTCTTGGACAACTCCATCGCCAGAACATAACAACACGACGGTTGGAGGAAGAACGCCTCATCTTCTGCCTGGGAACCCTCCAACCACAAGGGATGAACTCGGATTTCTCCAGTTTCCTCATTTCCCCTCCCCCCACCTTGTCTCAGTCGGTTCCCTCAACTCAGCACCGCCCTCCTAACCTGCAATCTTCTTCCTGACCTCTCCGCCCCCACCCCACTCTGGCCTATCACCCTCACCTTGACCTCCTTCCACCTATCACATCTCCATCGCCCCTCCCCCAAGTCCCTCCTCCCTACCTTTTATCTTAGCCTGCTGGACACACTTTCCTCATTCCTGATGAAGGGCTTATGCCCGAAACGTCGAATTTCCTGTTCCTTGGATGCTGCCTGACCTGCTGCGCTTTAACCAGCAACACATTTTCAGCCCCAAAACATTAGCCTATGGTTCTGGATTTGTAGTCCTATCCAGTGAAATTGACCCTGCCCCACCACCACTCCCCAGAAAATTCTCTATAGTATGCTCTCCAAGGCCTTGATGTTTTTTCTAAAGTGCAATGCCCTGAATTGAAGACAATACTCTAGGGCTATCTAGTTTTAGAAAGATTTAGCATTGCTTCCTTGTTTTAGTACTCTGTTAATCAAGGCAAAGATATTACGTGTGTTTTTAACAACCTTCTTAATTTGTTCTGCTATGTTCATAAACATACTATGCACATCTCTGGGCTTCTCTGTTCACCTACTCCCTTTAAAATTGTGCCATTTAGTTCACTTTGCTTTCCTCCTGCATCCTACTAGAATGACTCACTTCACACATGTCTGCATTAAATTTTATCTTCCATATGTCTGCCCGTTTCACCAGTCTGCTTGTGCCCTCCTAAAGTCTGTTATCATTCTTGTTTCCTGCAGTTCCAAGTTTGGTATCATTGGCAAACTTTGCAATCATACCCCTATAGTCCCAAGTCCATGTCATTAAAGTACAGGTCTCCCAAAAGAGAAGTGGTTGTGTTACTAATCTCCGTGACACTACTGTACAGGACTGCTTCCCACTCATTTGAGAAACAGCCATTCATTGGTGCTCTCAGCTTTCTCTCCTTTAGTGAATTGTGTATCCATGCTTCTGACACCCCAGTCATCTCATGGGCTTTGAAATAATGTGGTATCTTGTCTAAATGCCTTTTGCAAGTCCAAGTGCACAATACATCAGTTGCTCTACTCTCATAAACCTTTTGTGTTACTTCAACAAAGAGCTTGATCGAAATTGATTTTTTTAAAAAGTGTTGCCAGTCAACGTTGCAACTAATAATTAAAAGATAAAAAGGTTACCTGTATCTTTATGCCTCGGAATTTATTTTCTTGATTGAAGTAGATGTGAAGCATTCACAAATCAATGCCAAACAGCTATTTTACTGGTCTATTCAAAGTGGCACTTGATCCCATTTGTGACTGAAGAGGATAGTGGAGCACATCTTTGGCGCTTTGTGGGTTTGCCTGATATGCTTATGGACACCACTGGGTGGCGTATTTCCCTGCTGTCTTCCTGATTGAGTTTTGGAGGTGTAGAGCCTTTCCTAAAGTTGGCGAGCATATATTTGTTTATTCCAGCCTGCCCCTGTCGTTGTAATTTTGAGTTGTTAAGAATGGTGTATGATCAACAAAATGAGTTTTCATGTGTTTGCAACTGGGGAGGCCATTTGTCCCATCTAGCTGATCCTAACAAACAATCCTAGCCACCCACTTATAGTCATAGAGCATGAAACAGACCCTTCGGCCCAATCAGTCCATGCTGACCATGTTCCCGAACCAAACTAGGCCCACCAGCCTGTGGTTGACACATATCCCTCCAAACCTTTCCCATTCATAAAATTATCCAGAATGTATTTTTAAATGTAATAACTGTACATTAATCCACCATTTCCTCTAGCAGTTCATTCCATACAAACCACTACATGTAAAAAGAAAAGGTGTCCTCATGCCTGTTTTAACTACACTTTGCATCCGGTAAAACTGCACACTTTTTACAACACAGCAGACCATTTGGCTCCAGCCATCCATTCTGGTGGTTCTTAGGAAGGCCTAAAACGTTAACTTTATTAAAGTACGTAAGATCCTGAATGGTTTAACAAGTTGAAAGGGGTGAGCTCAGAACTGGGGGGTGATCTTTTATATCAGAGGTGAGGAAAAGGGATTATCTTGGAGAGTTTTGAAACTTTGCCTTAAAAATTGGTGAAGGCAGGGCCATTGAAAATCTTTAAGGTGGAGAATTTTGTTAGACGAGAGAATGAAAGGTTATTAGGTGCATGTGGGAATGTAGAATTCGAGACAGGAACAGCTCAGCCATGATCTCTTCACAGACCTGCTGAACTTTTCCAGCAACTTCTGTTTTCGTTCTGACGTTATGCTTCACACGAACCTCATGCATCTTCTTTTTCATCACTGCCTATCAGTAGAATCTCAGATCACTTTCTCCTATGTCTTCACATCAACTATGGCTGTGAGGACAATTCCAAATGTTTTTGATCTGTCCTGGCCCACAGCGAACTGTTCCACAGTTGTGCATTTTGTGAAGAGACCCAGTGCTGAAGATGCCTGTTATTAGTTTGTTTCCATGTTTATTCCTTATGTTGTGTGTTTGAAATTAGCTTCTAGGATTAAACCTTTTGAGACTGCTCAATATTTTACATATTTCTTCCAGGACACTCTCTCCCTTTTAATTCTTTTAAGTTTAGGTTTTTCTAGCCTATTAAAGGGTGCACTTATATAAACACCACCTTTTTTTTTAAATGTTGGGATATTCCAAAGTGTTTGAATGCTCAGTTGGGTAACTTGTGAAATGTAGCCAGTGTTTTAATGTAAGAAACAAAATGAGCACCTGGAAACAGCAAAGTAATCAAAATATTTTTTTTAAATTGATGATTGAGAGATAATTATTGGTAATATGAAAATAGGGACATGTTGCTTTCTTCGAGTAAAAAATGAGGTCTGCAGATGCTGGAGATCACAGCTGCAAATGTGTTGCTGGTCAAAGCACAGCAGGCCAGGCAGCATCTCAGGAATAGAGAATTCGACATTTCGAGCATAAGCCCTTCATCAGGAATAAGAGAGAGTAGCCAAGCAGGCTAAGATAAAAGGTAGGGAGGAGGGACTAGGGGGAGGGGCGATGGAGGTGGGATAGGTGGAAGGAGGTCAAGGTGAGGGTGATAGGCCGGAGTGGGGTGGGGGCGGAGAGGTCAGGAAGAGGATTGCAGGTTAGGAGGGCGGTGCTGAGTTGAGGGAACCGACTGAGACAAGGTGGGGGGAGGGGAAATGAGGAAGCTGGAGAAATCTGAATTCATACCTTGTGGTTGGAGGGTTCCCAGGCTTTCTGTTTTGCACTGATCAGGACAAATGTAAAAATACAAAATTTCAAACCATCACAGCAATATAGTTTAGAGGAGCTTTACCCAGAATGAGCATTACTTCTTAATATAAGAATAAGTTTTATAGGTTGGGCTTGTTTTGACTTTTAGAATTTAGAAGAATAAGAAAGGACTTCATTAAAGTACGTAAGATCCTGAATGGTTTAACAAGTTGAAAGGGGTGAGCTCAGAATTGGGGGGTGATCTTTTATATCAGAGGTGAGGAAAGGGGATTATCTTGGAGAGTTCTGAAACTTTGCCTTAAAAATTGGTGAAGGCAGGGCCATTGAAAATCTTTAAGGTGGAGAATTTTGTTAGACGAGAGAATGAAAGGTTATTAGGTGCATGTGGGAATGTAGAATTCGAGACAGGAACAGGTCAGCCATGATCTTATCAAATGGTAGAACAGGTTCAAGGAACCTAATGGGCTAATTCATATGTTAGTATGTCCAGAATAAAGAATGCTGATCGATTGGCCGAGGGGTTGCTAATTAATCTAAATCTCTCTTTCTGAAGTATAAATTGTAGTGATAATTTTAATTTTGGTATTCATATGTTCGTCCTGATGTGTGCAAGATTTAAAAAAAAGCATTGGCAACATGTCTGCCTCCCCATGTCCTGTATTATCAAGCAGTATTGATAAATATTGGCCATGGCACTCGGAAAATGGCTGGGGACTAGGTTTAATGTCTCAGGGCGATCCTGATTCCCAGTGTGGTGTGCAATGCTGTGCCTTAGTAATTGGGTTTGAACCTGCAATCTTCTGACATGGAAACTGAGACTACCACTTAGATTCAGCTCTTGCAGAACCGGACCTTTCCTTCATGACCAGATCTGACTGCGATGCTTCAGATGCACTCTGACCAGACATTGTAGAGCGGGAATGTTGGCTTCAAACTTTAGCGGGTCCTATTAACCATTTGTTAAAAATCTTTACTCTTTTCATTGCCAGTCTCCTCTGTGTACCTTGCACCGGGTTGTGTCCAAAAATTTGCCCGGTGAATGTCAAGACCATCGAATCGGTGACAGCTGCTCAGGAGCTGCGAGGTTGCACCATCATCAAAGGCAGCTTGGTCATCAACATCCGTGGAGGAAGTAAGTACCAGAAGACATGTTGCTGCCTTAGAATGTTGTTATTTTACTTGTCTCCGTGTATCCCAACGTGAGCGAGTCTACAGCTGGTTTCAGAAGGAAACCTTTCTGTTCTGCATTTATTAGACAGCAGTTGGAGAGTGTGTGCGCAGGATGCAAGGAGCTGAGTTAATGAATAATTTACCTCCACAGGAAAACGAAAATGCAAGAAGCAAGTGTTTTTCTTTAATTTGTGCTTCAAATTAAAAGCAGTAATTACTTTCACCAGTAAACATTAAATACTGTGGATGATAAAATTTAAATAAAAGCAGAAAGTGATTGAGGCACTCAGCAGGTCTGGCACCATCTATGGAGAGAAAAGCAGAGTTAACATTTGTAGAAAGGACTTATACTGGACTCAAAACGTTAACTTTGTTTCTCTTTCCACAGAAATTGCCAAAGCTGCTAGATAACCATTACTATGCGATTTGGTAACACTTTGGTGATTTCTGTGTTTTGAAGCTTTTCCCTGTTATATAGTCATAAAGCACGGAAACGGACCCTTCAGATCAACTCATCCATGCCAACCAGCCATCTCAATCTCATCTCGTCGCATTTGCCAGTGTTTGATCTATTTCCTGCTTAAACACTTCTTATTCATGCACCCATCCAGATGCCTTTTATGATGCCTAGATTCACGCCTGTGACCTATGGCAATATTCTTTCTTTTGCAGCTCTTCCATAGGTGGTCACACGATACTGTTGTGTTTGTTGGAAAAGCTCACACTTGCTTTATGTTCTTAGCAGCTTTGTTTTTGATTGGCTCATTTTTCTAATCAACCTGTTCAGAGATGAGATTGCACGCCTCTGGGGCAGATGGCTCTTGAACCCAATTTTCCTCATCCAAAGGTAGGGACACTACCACTGTTTCACAAGAGAGGCCCCTCCGAGCAGCTTCTTCAGTGATGCCATCAAATTAAGGCAGCTGTTTGTGATAGCAGCAGGACTAGTTCTTTAGCCCCTTGAGCCATGGAGACCGAGAACATGATTGATCCATTTACCTGCCTGAGCTCCACGTCCCTCGATATGCTTATCTCACAAATGATCTGTCAGTCCCAGTCAGCCTTGAAGGCTTCTTTTGGGGATGAGGGTCATGTGAGGGTTCTAACTTATGAGTTTATTGGGAACAGAACTGACTAGATTGCTCTATCATGAGCTGGCATGAGCTCATTGGGCCAACTGCTCTGCAACTGTGCCATAATGACTCTGTGACTGCAGGAAGGAAAAGCAACAGATACATTGGCACAAAGCAAGCTGTCTGTGGAGGCAGTCTGGTAGGCACAGAAGTTAGGTCAGCCAAGTAAGAGAGAATTTAAGGATTAAAAAGGTTAAGCACAACACAACTTTAAGTAGAAGATACCTTAAGATATTTAAAGGATAAGTAAGTCTTTAAGTGCTAATTAAAATGGTTAGAGGATAATTTGTGTATCTTAAAGGGTATATTAAGGTTTTGAGAAATTTGTAATGACATTAAATAATGCATGAAGGGAGACAAGTTAAAATGAGAGTGATAGTCTGTGTTAAATGGAATCTGATATTGGTACTTGGTTCTGCTGATATAGTTATTGACTGCCAGACTCTCTCTTTTTTAAACAAAATTCCTTTGTATGACAAGTTAATGACTGCCACATGTTACTGATATCATCCTTTCACAACCTTCACTAGCCTATATATGCCAACTATTTTGGTGACAGATAAAAAAAAATGCAGATGCTAGAATCCAAAATAGACAGGCAGGAGGCTGGAAGAACACAGTAGGCCACGCAGCATCAGGAGGTGGAGAAGTCGATGTTTCAAGTGTAACCCTTCTGCAGGACTCGGGGTGGGTGTGGGGGGAGCTGCAGATAAAGCGGGTGGTGGGGACAGGGTGGTGAAGTGGAGATGGGTGAAAACAGGGGAAAGCGAGGACTGCTGATGCTGGAGGTCAGAGCCGTGAGTGTGCTGCTGGAAAAGCACAGCAGGTCAGGCAGTATCCGAGGAGCTGGAGAATTGATGTTTCGGGCAAAAGCCTGATGAAGGGCTTATGCCTGAAATGTTGATTCTCTTGCTCCTCAGATGCAGACTGACCTGCTGTACTTTTCCAGCACCACACTCATAGGTGAAAACAGATAGAGGGTATGACCTGGTTGGTCAGTGGGAGGAATGAATCCAGTAAGTGACTGGGAGGAGTGGAAGGGATGGGGAGGGAGGGACAGGGAGGTCCAGTCAGCCCCCGCGGGCCTGGCTGCAATGCTCCGTGAGCCGTTCTCTAAGTTTGCATTCGGCCTCTCCGATGTAGAGAAGGCCACATCGGGAGCACTGATGCAGTAAACTGAGTTGGAAGAGAGGCAGGTGAACCTCTGTCTCACCTGGAAGGACTGTCTGGGGCCCTGGATGGAGGTGAGGGGGGGTTGTGTACTGTAGGTTTTGCATCTTTTCTAGTTGCAGAAGAAGGTATTCAGCAGGGGTAGGGTGTGACCATGGTGCAAACCAAGGATTGTCGAAGGGAACTGTCCTTGCAGAAGCACCGCAAATTTGAGGAACAACACCTCATCATCTGCCTGAGCAGCCTGGAGGACTCGACATTGAATTCTCCAATTTCAAATAACCTCCCTTCCCAGACCCTCCCTGTCCCTTCCACTCCTCCCAGCCACCATCCGGATTCATTCCTCCCACAGACCAATCAAGTCGTACCCTCTATCTTTCATCACCAATCCCCACCTCACCCCCCTGCCTCCGCTACCCCTTTTATCTGCAACTTCCCCCACACCCACCCCCAGTCGTGAAGAAACGTTACACCCGAAGCGACGACTTCTCCACCTCCTGATGCTGCCTGGTTTGTCGTGTTCTTCCAGCTTCCTGCCTGTCTATTATCTATTTTGGTGATGTCATTGTGACTACACCAGTGTTAAATTGGTCAATGTGTTGCAGTTCAGTTGGGGAGAGTGATAGAGAGGGGACTCAGTAAAGGATTGAAAGTTTAGATTGATTGTGCAGTTAAACAGACAGATGGAAGATTAAAAGTAAGTTTTTAAAAAATGTTGCAAATTTATTGGAACAAAGGGGCAGCTTTGAACTGTTTCTGAATAATAAGCAAGACTTCAGTGATCCAGGAGAATGGGTAAATCAGTGCTTTTGGTTATTTAGATTCCAAGTCAATTGGTGAAGCATAAAACCAGAGACTACTATCTGACTGTTGGTCTATTCACAGAATCCAGTGCTACATGTGCCAAACCTGTGTTTTAGCAATCTCTGATCAGAATGTATTATGACACACCTCTTAGGTGGAATTCAAATCCAGGACAGATGTGCAGGTCAGGTGAATTGGCCATGCTAAGTTGCCCATAGTGTTAGGTGCATTAGTCAGAGGGAGATGGGTCTGGGTGGGTTACTCTTCGGTGGGTTGGTGTGGACCTGTTGAGCTGAAGGGCCTGTTTTCACACTGTAGGGAACCTAATCTAATCTAACTCTGTGCCTCAAGAGCCTTAGCATTCTCTCTTCATACCCTTTCAGATAAACCAGTTTAAACAATTACAGGCCCTGAAAAGGGCCTCTTTATAAATATTTTTAATCATCCTGATGCTATGGCACATGTCTGCAGCAGGTGGGACGTGAACCCTAGCCTTCTGACCTTGAGGAAGGGACACTACCACTGCTCCACAAGAACACTCAGCCTCTCTGTGTAGGTATTTTTAAACAACCTGTTCAAATATAGGATAGTGAAAGAAAGGTAGGATAGTGAAGGTGGTGTTTGGTATGCTTTCCTTTATTGGTCAGAGTATTGAGTACAGGAGTTGGGAGGTCATGTTGCGGCTGTACAGGACATTGGTTAGGTCATTGTTGGAATATTGTGTGCAATTCTGATCTCCTTCCTATCAGAAAGATGCTGTGAAACTTGAAAGGATTCAGAAAAGATTTACAAGGATGTTGCCAGGATTGGAGGATTTGAGCTATAGGCAGAAGTTGAATAGGCTGAGTCTATTTTCCCTGAAGCGTCAAAGGCTGAGGGGTGAACTTAGAGGTTTATAAAATCCTGAGGGGCATGGATAGGGAAACTAGACAAGGTCTTTTCCCTGGGGTCAGGGAGTCCAGAGCTAGAGGGCATAGGTTTAGGGTGAGAGGGGAAAGATGTAAAAGAGACCTAAGGGACAACTTTTTCATGCAGAGGGTGGTACGGGTATGGAATGAGCTGCCAAAGGAAGTAGTGGAAACAGGCCCTTTGGCCCAACAAGTCCACACCGACCCGCCGATGCGCAACCCACCCAGACTCATTCCCCTACATTTACCCCTTTACCGAATACTACAGGCAATTCACCTAACCTACACATTTTTTTTTGGACTATGGGAGGAAACCCACGTAGACATGATTAGAATGTGTAAACTCCACACAGTCAGTCGCCTGAGGCAGGAATTGAACCCGGGTCTCTGGCGCTGTGAGGCAGCAGTGCTAACCACTGTGCCACCGTGCCGCCCACGATTTAGGTTGGGATATTTGGTCGGCATGGACGGGTTGGACTGAAGGTCTGTTCCCTTGCTGTACATCTCTATGACTCAATAAATGTGCTATGACAGAGCTCTGGTACAGATAGGACTTGAACCTGAATCTCCAGACCCCAGTCTGTCTCTCAATTGTTTTTCTATTAACCTATTTTTCTAATCAACTATACAGAGATGTTATTACACATCTCTGGAGTAGATGGGACTTGAACCTGAGTGCCTTGGTCCAGGGGTAAGGACACGAACACTGCATCATAAGAACGCCTGAAAGTGCTCTAAGTACTTAATCAGTGTCTTCACCTACGTATCTTACCATATAATTAAAATGGCTTTAACTTCAGTGACTAGACAGTGCAGCAAAGCAATTGTACAAGCTGATGGAATTTTACAATACACGGCCAGACAGTGAAATACAAGTGTCAAGATTATTTACAGTGTGTTGGTTGGACGTCAGTCAGTTTTTTTGTATTCAGTTCTTGTTGCATCTTTTCAGAGAAAAGGGAATGAACGACAAAGGAAATGAAGGTGACAGTTAAAGGAGCTCATTATTAAATGAGAACACAAGATAGATCCAATATGGTTTCATCATAAATTAGGAGAGGAAATAAAGATAAAAACATTTAAAATGGATAAGAACACAGTGTTGAAAGTTTAGATTAACCTGCCCAAGCAGGTTAGCAATAAAACAACTGAGGGACATTTCAAACACACTTGGATGCTCTGAGTGAGTTTGAATAAAAGTGGATGAACTTTGAAGAGTAAACAGTTGCTTCTTGTCCTTGGCTCTTGTACAAAGAAACATTTATGTGACAAAGTCCTGGATTGTGAAACTTCTTTTTTGTTTCGCTCTATCAGATGAAGGGTTTTCTGAAAGCAATGTCTGCTCTCTGGTGTTTGGTTTTGAAACTGCAGCTGGTTTCTGCAAATTTGGAGAGAGGTGCCATTTACTCATTCCAGACCTTTGTCACTCTGCATTAACAAATTCTACCTTCCTGCTCCACCCCAACATACTCCCTGTCCCCACTCCCCCCCACTCTCTTCCCCTCCTCCTTCACTTCTCAATTCCACCCAAACCCCACTCCCCCCAGCTCACTGTCCCCACCCAGCATGATCTCCTTGGCTCATGCTCTCCCCTGCGCTCTCTTTCCCTGCTGTCACTCTCTCTACACCCCCACTCTCTCTGCACTCACTCTCTCTTTCCCTGCTCTCACTCACTCTCTGCCCCCGCTCTCGCGCTCTCTCTCTCTCTCTCTCTCTTGCCCCCTTTACTGTCAATAGACAATAGGTGCAGGGGTAGGCCATTCTGCCCTTTGAGCCAGCACCACCATTCATTATGATCATGGCTGATCATCCTCAATCAGCATCCTGTTCCTGCCTTATCCCCATTACCCTGGATTCCACTATCCTTAAGAGCTCTATCCAACTCTTTCTTGAAAGTATCCAGAGACTTGGCCTCCACAGCCTTCTGGGGCAGAGCATTCCATACACCCATCACACTCTGGGTGAAAAAGTTTCTCCTCAACTCTGTTCTAAATGGCCTACCCCTTATTTTTAAGCTGTGTCCTCTGGTTTGGCACTCACCCATCAGCGGAATCATGCTTCCTGCCTCCAGAGTGTCCAATCCTTTAATAATCTTATACATCTCAATCAGATCCTCTCTCAGCCTTCTAAGCTCACTTTCTTTCTTGTTCTCTCCAGATCTTTACTCCTCTTTTTTTGTTTCATTTCTCCATCTCTTGTTTCTAATGTTCTCTTTTCCAAGCCCAGTTGCTCCAATCTTTCAACGTAAGATAGTCCCGCCATTCTGAGAATTGACCTCGTGAACCTACGCTGCACTCCCTCTTTGAGAATGTCTTTCCTCAAATTTGGAGACCAAAACTGCACACAATATTCCAGGTGCGGTCTCACCAGGGCCCTGTACAGCTGCAGAAGGACCTCTTTGCTTCTATACTGCATTTCTCTTGTTATGAAGTCCAGCATGCTATTAGCTTTCTTCACTCCCTGCTGTGCCTGCATGCTTGCTTTCATTGACTGATGTACAAGAACACCCAGGCCTCTTTGAACTGCCCCTTTACCTAACTTGACTCAATTTAGGTAGTAATCTGCCTTCCTGTTCTTGCCACCAAAGTGGATAACCACACATTTATCCACATTAAGCTGCATCTGCCATGCATCCGTCCACTCACCCAGCCTGTCCAGGTCACCCTGTATTCTCCTAACATCTTCCTCACATTTTCACCCAGCCACCCAGCTTTGTGTCATCAGCAAATTTGCTAATATTACTTTTAATACCATCATCGATATCATTAATGTATATTGTAAAAAGCTACGGTCCCAGCACTGATCCCTGCGGTACATCATTGGTCACCTCCTGCCGTTCCGAAAGAGAGCCGTTTATCACTACTCTTTGTTTCCTGTCAGCCAACCAACTTTCAATCCAAGTTAGTACTTTGTCCCCAATACCATGTGCCCTAACTTTGCTCACTAACCTCCTATGTGGGACTTTATCAAAGGCTTTCTGAAAGTTCAGATACACTACATCCACTGGATCTCCCTTGTCCATCTTCAGAGTTGCATCCTCAAAAAATTCCAGAAGATTAGTCTTCAGTCTAGCTTGCTCTCATTCTCCCTTGCTCTGTATCACCTTCTCTGTCTCCCCTTCCTCTCTCTGTCCAAACGCCCCCACTCACCGCCACGCACGCGCACACACGCGCGCGCACACACACAAACGCGCGCGCACACACACACACCCCCCTACCTTTGGCCTGAAGTTTGTAATACCAATCACTTTCTTTCTTGTTCTCTCCATCTTTACTCTTTTTTTGTTTAATTTCTCCATCTCTCGTTTCTAATGTTCTCTTTTCCACCTGCACCCTGAAACACAGAATCCAGATCAGAATTATTTCTTTGTCTTATTGCCCTCCCTCACTGTGCTTCTAGTTCCTCACATTCTTTTCTCTTGTCTCATGTCTCTTTTTACAGGAGAATCTGTTAATTCTGTGAATGAAGTTTAGGAAATTCTACTCTGCTATGTTTGTCTCCCACAGCTTTAGTGCTGCTGTATAACCTCTACCATCTCAGGTCCCTTTTATCTGTGCAGTAGTAGCACTGTGAAGCTGAGAAAATCCTAATTTCTGACATGTCCTTTCAGCTAACATTGCAGCAGAGTTGGAAGCAAACCTGGGCCTGATCGAGGTGATCAGTGGGTACCTGAAGATTCGCAGCTCCTATGCTTTGGTGTCGCTGTCTTTCTTTCGCAGCCTGAGGTCGATCCAAGGTGAAACTCTGGAACCTGGGTAAGCCATGGGTACAGTGGCTTTACATAGAGTTGCAGAAAGATACATCATTGAAACAGATCCTTCAGTTCAATTCATCCACATCAACCAAATAGCCTAAATTAATCTAGTCCCGTTTGTCAGCATTTGGCCCTTATCCCTCTAAATCCTTCCTATTCATAAACCTATTCAGATGTCTTTTAAATGTTGTACCCACTTCCACCACTTCCTCTCGCAGCATTTCATACATGCACTACCCTCTGTTTGGAAAAATTGTCCCTTAGGTCCCTTTTAAACTTTTCTCTTCTTGCTTTATACCCATGCTGACTATGTTTGGACTCCTCTCCCCTGGGGAGAAAGACCTTGGCTATTCTCCTTATCCATGCCCCTCATAATTTCGTAAACCTCTATGAGGTCAACTTTTAACCTCCAGTGCTTCAGGGAAAATAGCCCCAACCCTATTCAGCCTCTCCCTATAGTTCAAACCCTCCAAACCAATTTGAAGCAATTGCTTTTCTTTTCCTTTCTTTCTAGTAAGCACTTTTAATTTTGTTTAATTGACCCCCAATTCTTGATTCCCCTCATTCAATAGCCCTCTTGAAAGGTGATGAGCTATCAATATCCACTGACTGCTTTTATCTCTGCATGCTATTATACAATGTAATGTAGGTATTGAACATGAGATGATCACTTTGCCTCTCCCAGTGTGGACAGTTGTACATTTGCTTGTGTGTTAGGCACTTATTATACTGTGCAGCAGATTAATATTTTTGTTGATGCAACTATTTTCTTCAAAATTTTATAGCAACCACTGACTTGATAAAGATTTCAATTCTCAAAAACAGAACAATTAGCACTTAGCTCTGATACAGATGATACAAGGAAAGGATGCACACACAGTCCTGATTTACTGAATTATACAGCTTATGAATTCCTTCCTTAGTGGATTAAGTAAATACAGTAAAAGCTACCTACCACTGGCTGAAATTGGGTACTATGACAGTTTTTTTTTTTAGATTAGACTTACAGTGTGGAAACAGGCCCTTCGGCCCAACAAGTCCACACCGACCCGCCGAAGCGCAACCCACCCATACCCCTACATTTACCCCTTACCTAACACTACGGGCAATTTAGCTTGGCCAATTCACCTGACCCGCACCTCTTTGGACTGTGGGAGGAAACCGGAGCACCCGGAGGAAACCCACGCAGACACGGGGAGAACGTGCAAACTCCACACAGTCAGTCGCCTGAGTCGGGAATTGAACACAGGTCTACAGGCGCTGTGAGGCAGCAGTGCTAACCACTGTGCCACCGTGCCGCCCCTTTTGATCTCCCTATTTAAAAATGGACATTTTCCAAGAGTGGATTGTCTTTTGAGGAAATGTTGAGCTTAGACTCATTGGATTTTAGAGCAATGAGCGATGTTCTTAATGGAATGTAACAGGATTCGGAGGGGATTTGACAAGGTAGAGGCTGAGAGCATCCATGGGCCTCTCTAGAACAAGGAAATATAAATTTGAAATAAGAGGTATCCCATGTAAAATGAAACTGAGAAGGAATTTCTGATCTCAAACTGTTGTTAGTCCTCGGAATTGATTTCCACAGGGACCAAGCTGGATCATTGAATATATTCAATGCTGAGTTAGATGAATTCTTGATTGACTGGGAAGTGGAGGCTTACTAAGGCAGGCAAGAAAGTGGTGTTAAGGCCACAATTAAGTTAGCTGTGACCTTAAGGCATAGAAGGCTTAAGGAGCCAAATGCTCCTATTTCTTACAGTGTTAAGTTGAAGGTCAAACAATGGGATGCTGCTGGTTTGTGTGGCTCCAGCAAAACAGTATCCAACTTTAATTTACCTCTTGTTATTTTAAATTTAGTTCTTCAAAATTTTAAATTAATTCTGATTTTTAAATTTCATTTCAAATTTATTGAGAACTTAGGTTTGTTTTCAACATGATTTTTCCTTTTAATTTGACGTCCAGGAATTACTCCTTCTATGTATTGGACAACCAGAACCTGCAGCAACTGTGGGACTGGAGGAAGCACAACCTGACCATCTCCCAGGGCAAGATGTTTTTTCACTTCAACCCCAAGCTGTGTCTGTCCGAAATCTACAAGATGGAGGAGGCCACAGGGACCAAAGGCCGGCAGGAGAAAATGGATATTGCTCAGAAAACAAATGGAGACCAGGCATCCTGTAAGATTTTGAAACCAATAAGATCAGATGATGAGTGGCATTAGAGTTGTGTTCCTGTAATTTTCAGTGGCTGGCAGAAGAGTACAAGATTATATCAGTAATATTCACACTCCATCTTTCTATGTTGGATAATTTGTGTTGGGGTGACAAAAACATTTTCTGTGAAAAATCTAAGATGTACGGACATCTCAAAGTAATGATAAGGCACTTCACCTAACCTCTCCTGAATGCAGTTACTCTTGCTTTGTGTTGGTCTGTTGATTTTCAGCAACCCACATCCAAATGAGGGGTTTAAGCCAAGGCTGTGTGTTGATGGGTAATGCAGTTGCAGATGGCATTCACTCAGAAGGGGTTAGTTTTCCAGCGAAGGTCAGCACAGAGGCATCAGGAGTTGGGAAGCCGATCTAATTCCTCCCACTCTGGAGCTATGGTCTTCGCTCTTGTCGTCAGTAGTTGCAGCATTGAGCAGGGATAGAACCTGGGATCTTCCTGATCTTTGTAACTCAGTTATAAGCTGACGACCTATTCCAGGAGTAACAAACTGCTGAAATAGACATAGTGTGTGCTTTGTTTGTCGCATCCATCTACAGAGATTTTGAGTGGAATTAGTCAAGTAGGTGGAGAGAACCTACTTGCACTGATGGTATGTCCAGGACAGATGACTCTTCAAATAAAAGCCTGGTCATTCAGGAGAGAAGATAGAGAACATTTCTTTTTATGAACTGTCAGACTTTCCTCTTGGGGAAAAAAAGAGTGCGCTTGTGGAGAACCTGTTACAAATTCATTGCATTTGGTTAATGAGCAGGTATTAAGAGCATACAAATGGCCAGAAGTCATTTATCTCCTTAAATCTGTTCCCATCATTCGGTGAGATTATGGCTGATCTGCATCGTAATGCACTTACCCTTTTTCCCTTTCATACCAAAGTTAACCCAAAACCCTTTCTTGCAAACAATATATCAATACCTCGGTTAAAATTATTGACTGAGCTTATAGCCACTGATTTTTGTAGGTGGGGGCAGTGTTCAATATTTCCTGTGAAGAAGTGGTGTCTGTCTTGTTTTCTGATTGATTGACCCGGTTTTTATTTTAAGATTCCTTATCCTGGACTTTCCTGTCACTTCAAAACATTTATCTCATCTTCCTGATTACTTCATTTTAAAAGCTTCGACTTGTATCTAGAATCGTAGAATCCCTAGTGTGGAAACATGTCCATGCCGACCCTTCAAAAGAGTTTCCCACCCAGACCCATTCCCCTACCTTATTACTCTATATTTCCCATGACTGATGCACCTAACCTACACATCTCTGAACACTATGGGCAGTTTAGCATAGCCAATTCACCTAACCTACATATATTTGGACTGTGGGAGGAAACTGGAGCACCCAGAGGAAACCCATGCAGACATTCTCCTGAGAGAATGTGCAAATTCCAGTCACCCGAGGCTGGAATTGAGCCCAGGTCCCTGGTGTTGTGAGGCAGCAGTGCTAACCACTGAACCACCCACTATTGACGTATAACGTATCACATAATGTAATGTCATGTGACTGGCTTAGCAATCCCGAACCCCATTTGTGAGGGGGAGGATTTGGAGACAGTCACCAGGAACTTAACAAGAGAAGAGAGGAGGAGCTTGTGTTTTTGAAACAGAATGAGAGAAGAACAGTAGCTTCATAATGAGAAGAGAGCAGACTGCGTGATAAGGGCATTGGCTTGACATGAATTAGTATCAACAAATCTTCTCAAAACTCGCGAGCCCCTTCAACATGTTTCTATCCACGAAAGCTGAAATACAACAGGCAATCACAGTAGATGAATGGTGGCTCTTTCTTTCATGCCTCTCTTGATTGGCCAAATGGTTTAAATTATGAAATTTATGACAAGCAAAGAGTAAACTTAAGAAATTCACTTTGAAAATATTTGAAATTCAAATTCATTAATTAAATGGTAGGCAGATGATGTGTTGCAGCTGAAGTATGAAGGAAGTAGTAGATACTGGTGCAATCCACACAGAATATGTCTGCTGTAAGCATTGGCTGGTTCTGCTCAAGAGTGATGAGCTACAGTCTTGGACTGCAGACACATTGACACATCAAGGAAGAGAAGTACTTGGACAGTATGTTTCAGGAGGCGGTTGCACCCCTTAGATTAATTATGTCAGATTTGGTTGATGGTCAGGAACTGGAGGGTGTTGTTTTGAGTGAGACCGGTCTGGGAATCCAGAGTTTAGCTGTGGAGTAGTCTCAGCCTTGTCTAATAGCTACGAGGTTCTTGCTTCCAGTGTGGACAAGAGGATGAATTGATCATACTGTGGCACACTGCACCATTCACATGATGGAGAGAAAAGAGTAATAGGGGAAAGCACACTTTGGGGCGGCACAGTGGCACAGTGGTTAGCACTGCTGCCTCACAGCGCCTGAGACCCGGGTTCAATTCCCGACTCAGGCGACTGACGGTGTGGAGTTTGCATGTTCTCCCCGTGTCTGTGTGGGTTTCCTCCGGGTGCTCCGGTTTCCTCCCACAGTCCAAAGATGTGCGGGTCAGGTGAATTGGCCATGCTAAATTGCCCGTAGTGTTAGGTAGGGGTAAATGTAGGGGTATGGATGGGTTGCGCTTCGGCAGGTCGGTGTGGACTTGTTGGGCTGAAGGGCCTGTTTCCACACTGTAAGTCTACTCTAATCTAAAAAAGATATTGTTGTCTGTAGCAGGAATAGCATGTCCTGAAGACCCTGTTGCCTGCCTGGTGCCAAGGTTCAGCTCATTACTTTAAGGCTGGAAGGGAACTTGCATTGTAATGAGAAGGATCAAGTTATTGCTGTCCACATAGATGAAAATGACTGGGAAGAACTAGGAGGAAGTGTTCTCCTTTAAAAGTAAAGTTGCCATAGTCTTACTAGACTGTCAGCTGCTCTCTCATCAGAGAGCGGTGACTAGTGGCGTGTAACCTGAAGGTCGTCATGCCTCAGGTGTGGGGAGAGGTTGAGAAGACGAATCCTTCATCATTACCTCAGCTGGTGTGGCAATACTGTTGGTGTTACTGTGCATTGTAAACCAGCTGTCCTGTCAACTGAGCTAAACTGACCAGGATTACAAGTAGCTAGGGACTAAATTGAAAAGCAGAACCTTGGAGGTAATACTATCAGGATTCCTACCTCAGTTTCATATAAATTAGCATTGGCCAAATAAGTTTAGAGAGGTAAACAGGTGGCATGAAGATTGTTTGGGATAAACGTGTTCTGCACTCATGGGATATAAAAATGGAAATTGCTGAAAACGCATGGCAGATCTGGCACCAACTGTGGTGAGCAAGCAGAGTCAACATTTTGTGTCCAGTGACCCTTCATAATTTCAAACAGTCAAAAAGAAAGACTCAGAAGATTGAACCAACCGTGTTTCACAAAGGCAGTGATGGAGACAATCCATTCAAAGATGAAGGTATACAAAGCAAGAAAACTAGTGATAGGCCAGAGGATTGAGAATATTTTAGGAACTAAAAAGCTAATGAGAAGGGAAAGATTGATTGAGGGTAAATTGTCAAGAAACATTTAAACAAACAGATGTTTATGGGTGCAGGCTGTTCTGCTATAACGCACGTTTCATTTATTCCATTTCGCTATAACATGATTGATAAACTGGGGACACTGTTTGTAAATTGCAAAGTTTTAAAGTGTCATCGTTATAATGTGGTTCCAGCCCCATTAGTTTAAATGGTGCTGTTTTTATGATTTTCTTCTAACAAGGGATTGCCTGAGAACAGAACTACAGTGTTATAGCAGAACTATAAAAAGAGAGTATCTAATGTAAGTGTAGGACCCTGGAAGGGGACAGCTTGAGAATTAATAATAGTGAATATTAGATCATTTAAGGTAGTATTTTGCCTCAGTCTTCAGGCTGGAGGACACTATAAGCATCCCAAAAGTAAGAGATAAGCAAGGTATTAATGGGAGGAAAGATCTTGTAACAATCTCTGGCACAAAGTATTTGGCTAACAAGTGGGACCAAAGGCACATAAGTCATCCCGAGCTGAGACCTACGTCCAAGGACTTTAAAGGAAGTGGCTGCAGTGATAGTGGAGACATTCCAGAACTAACTGGATTAGGGGCAGGTTTACAAGAAACCAGTAACGTAACTACAGGCCAGTTAACATAACGTCTGTCATTGGGAAAATGCTGGAGGCTGTTATTAAGGAAGAAATAGCAGGATATTTATACAAGATCAACACAATCTGAAGTTGTGAAAGGCAAGGCATTCGGTAAGGTGCCACATGAAAGGTTACTGCACAAGATGGGAGCTTAGGGTATTAAAGGTATCGCATTAGTATGGATTGATATTTCATTAACTCAGAAGGTATAGAGGTTATTCGATTTTTTTTCAGATTGGAAAGGCAAAACTGATGAGTGTAGGGATTCAATTACTTGCAATATTAATGACGTGAAGTCTAATGCATCCAGGCTTACTGATGATACAAAAATAGGTCAGAGGTCATATTGTGATGAGAATGTAAGGAATTGGCAAGGGGATGTAGATAAACTTTTGTCCACACACAAAACCTATCAGGTTGAGTTTAATGTGAGATTGTAAACTTTGGTTAGAAGAATCAAAAGGCAGACTATTCTTTTCAATGGAGAGAGACTCCCAAAAATTTACAACAGTGAGGGATCTGGCTTTTTTGCTGCATGAGTTACAAAAGGTTAATGTGCAGGTGCAGCAAGTAATTTAGAAGACTGATCGAATTTTGGCTTTTCCTTTGCTTGGGGGTTGAAGTTTGACAAAAAAATAGATTTTGTGGCAACTGTTCTGGGTGTTGGTGAGGTCAGAGTACCATGCACAGTTCTGGTCCACGTATTTAAGAAAAGATATCCTGGCATTGGAGGTATTTCAAAAGAAGCTCTCTAAATTGATTTCTGGAATGAATGGGCTGACTTATCACGAGCGGCTAAAAAGATTAGGCCTTCATTCATTACAGTTTGGAGGAGTGTTCTTATTGAAGCATGTAAGATTCCGGGGGGATTGACAGCAGACATTGAGAAAATGTTTCCACTAGTGGGGGCATCCTGGACCTTACAGAATAAGGAGACATTCATTTAAAACTGAGATGTGAGGGAATTTCTTCTTCCAGAAGATAGTGAAGATCTGGAATTCTCTACCACAGGGTTGTGGCGGCTAGATCACTGAATGCATATAAGGAGGTGGTAAGTAGATGTTTGAAATATTGAAGATTTGAGGTCTGGGGCAGACTATTGAATGGTAGGTTAGGTTGAGGGACAGAATAGCCTACTCTTGTTTATGTTTCTTATGCTCTTATGTCCAAATGTTTCTGGTACATAGGTTCAAATCCTACCATGGCAAGTCGTGATATTTGAATTCAATAAAAGAACTCTGAAATAAAAATGGTCAAATGGCGAATGTGAAATCGCTACAGGTTGCAACCCCTACAAATTCACACTTAACTGCCCTCTGGACAATTAGGGATAGGCAATAAATGTTGGCCTAGCCAGGAATTCCATGAATGAAATGTCTGTTTCCGTAGTTGACTTTAATAATTTGCTAGTCTGTAACTTGAGGGATCCCACTCTACATCAAACATGACTGACAAGGCCCAGGAGACTCGCATTTTCTTACTACTTTTCCTCAGTGGACTACAATGATTTACTACGTTTGGCTGCTACATTATGAACACATCTTTCATGTTTGACACATTCTGGTGAGGGACTCAAACCTGGTTCAGTGGCAGGACAACTACCTATTGCGTCTCAAGATCTCCCTATTTCTAAATCCTGAAAATCTTAATCATGTCATCCTAAAACTGCTACATTCCAGAATATAAAATGATCTGAAGTATATAAAGTTTATGTAATTTCTTATAATTTAACCCTAGCAACCCTGGGGAATCTCACTGCAGCTCCTCCAAGGCTGTTACAATCTTTTGGGTGCAACACCCAGAGTTGTACACACAACACGGTTAGCTCAGTTGGCTAGCTAGCTGGTTTGTGATGCAGAGTGATGCACAGGTTCAATTCCCGCAATGGCTAAAGTGACCATGAAGATTCCCCTCTTTTCAACTTCTCTCCAAGCCTGAGGCATGTACATTATTTAATATAATACCACGCTTTTTGAGATCAGCTTTCTATTGTGTTGTCCAAATTATCAATAGTTGCAGCCCCAGTAAAGAACCTTCTGGGACAAAACTTGTCATACCTCTGATTTGAGTATGTACCATTATCATCATTCTTTGTCTTCTATTGCCCAGCTGATCCTCCAAAGAATATCTTCCTGATATCCACATTAATTAGTTCTGACAACATTCTCCTGACTCCTACTATCTCTTCATGAAATTAAACTATGTTAATTTGACAAGATCTACTCTTTGACATTGCTAAAATGACACAGGAAGGTCTTGTTTTTCAACTTTCATTCATCAGAACTGGGATGCAGGAAGCTAGGTTTGGAGTGCGGATGTCAGTTGTGCAGCATGAGATGATGCTGCTGGTTGGTTCAGCTATGGATGCAAAGGAGATAAAGCAGAAACTGTTGACAGTAAATCTTAGTCAGCTGATTCGAGTTTAATCAGCAAAGATTGTCACTTAATGGTTCTTGCAGGATGTCAACCATCCTGTTGTTTCATGCTGTTGTTCCCCTTCTCTGTTTAGTTTTTTGCATCCGATCTTGATGAGAACAACTTGAAAATCTTCTCCTTTGTGTCTTGCTAAAGTTGTGTGTTACTAAGCAATTTTGCAAATCCATGGCAACTGTCGAATCAGATCAGTTTTCTCCAGATTCTCTTTCTCTCCATCTTTAACAGGTCTGTAATTTCCTGGTTTTGGTCTCGTGCCTTTCAAAATTTGCAAACATATTCCCAATATTTTCCAAACTAGAGGGGTAATTCCTGAATTGAGAGGAGTTTAGAAGATTATTGCAAAAGCATTTGCAATTTGTGAACCTACCTCCTTCAAAACACTTGCTTGCAACAAACCTGGGGTTGTGACAGCAGCAACAGCACTCGATACTAAATAGTGCCTTGAAAGTTTCTGATATTCCAAGGTATCTTGCAGAGATGAGGAGTAAGCCAACACTGAGATTAAGAAAAAGAGGTAGCGAGAAATGGCAAAAGGCTTGGCTGATGAGATGGATGTGAAAGTGACTGAAGACTTAGTTGCGAGTAGCTAGATTAAGAGTAGGAAAGGTGTGTATGCAAGAATCAAACCCTGAGGGACAGATGTTAATGAAATGAATGAGGCTAAAGATATGGGGAGGGCAAGTTCTTAATCAGAAGATCGATGGACAAACTCCATTTTCATCTCTCCTCTCAAGGATTTCTTGATGGCTCAGAGACTGACTGAGGCTGTCACACAAGGAATTACTTGATCTAAATCCCATTCTGTTCTGAGTTTTTTAAGGTGCGTTTATGTGGACTGAATCTGCTTAGGTATTTTGCTTGGCTCTTGCTGCTTCTCTTCCGATCTCTACTGGCTCCTTACCTCATAATCGCCTGCCACTTTCCCTATGTGACTTGGCACTGAGGTTATTTTTTTCTAAAATGTTCTTTCAATTTAAGGTTTTGGCCAAATGATTTAAATTTGAGTGCCTGATGGTAGTAATTCCTGAAGCTTAGTTCTTAGAAAAACAAAACTCATCAGGGCGCCTGTCAGAGTCCTGTAGACGTCTGGGTTTGCAGCCAGAATTGCCATTTTCTGTCTCTCCTCAGTTATAACTACATCTAATTATTCCTGGTCAAACTTTGTTACTATTTTGAGCAATTGGAAAATGTATTGGATGCAAACTGCTGGAAGATACCGTGAATTCCCTCTTGGCTATCATGCCTGGGTGGCTCGATTGTTCACAAATTGTGCACTTAAGAGTTAAACCTTATAAGTAAGACAGTAAAGAATCCAGCAATATTTGCCTGAAGGGTTTGAATGGTTACAGAGCAGAAGAAGACCATTTTGGCCCAACCTCTGATTTGAGAGTGTGTTGCTGGAAAAGCACAGCAGGTCAGGCAGCATCCAAGGAGCAGGAAAATTGGCGTTTCGGGCCGGAGCTCTACATCAGGAATCAGGTTCAGGCTCCAGCCTGAAACATCAATTTTCCTGCTCCTCGGATGCTGCCTGACCTGCTGTTCTTTTCCAGGAACACACTCTCAACTCTGATCTCCAGCATCTCCAGATCTCACTGTGTGTATCACATCTGAGCCAATTCTCTGAATGAGCAGTACACCTAGTATCACTTCCCCCAACTTCATCCCATAAGCCTGCATGTCCTTCCTTTTCAGAAAATGAAATTCCCTCCAAATCCCTCATAAATGATTCTGTTGAACCTGCCTCCACCACATACTCTGGTAGTAAACTTAAGAATGTGCTGCTGTGTGAAAAGATTTTCTTTCGTGTCTCCATTGTTTCTTTTGTCAATTAGCTTGCACACTGTAATTGCCCTCTTGCTCTTGATCCTCCCAAGAATACCTCCTATCTACTGAGCACAGATTTGGAATACCTCTATCAGATTGCTCAGCCTTCTCCAAGAGAACAGTAATTGTGTTGACTTCATGCTGCTAAGATTTAAAGATGAAAAAGCTGTTGTGAGGAGGCTGTATGTGGGCATTCTATATGGACAAGGTGGGAACAAATAACAATGACTTGTTCCATGCACCTAACTAGCATGGCTACTCAAAATTAGCTGTTAGAGAGATAGGTCTAGAAAGACTTGTTTTTATGAAGTGCTTTACCTCCAAGGAAATACAAGTGTAGTACTGCTGTAATGTGATAACACAGAATCCAACACGCAGAAGGCATGCTTCCACAAATTGCAATGTGATAATGCTGAGAGAATCTCTTTGTATGATTTTGATTGAGAGATAAACACTGGGTGGCACAGTGGCTCAGTGGTTAGCACTGCTGCCTCACAGCACCAGGGACCTGGGTTCGATTCCAGCCTAGCATGACTGTCTATGTGGAGTTTTCACGTTCTCCCCATGTCCACATGGGTTTCCTCCAGGTGCTCTGGTTTCCTCCTAAAGTCCAAAGATGTGCAGGTTAGAGTGGATTGGCCTATACTACAGGAATAGGGCAGTAGCATGGGTTCAGGTGGGTTGCTCTTCGGAGGGTCAGTGTGGACTCGATGGACCAAATGGTCTGCTTCCACATTGTAGGGCTTCTATGATTCTCTAACAGTACTGTCAGTGATGGTCCGTTTATGAATGAATCATGTACAGCAATCTGGTGTTCGTTATTGCATATAGGGGTCTTGTGTGGTACAGTGGTAATGACCCTATCTCTGGAGCAGGATGCCTGGATTCAAGTCACACCTGCTGAAGAGATGTGTAATAACCTCTATTAATAGATTGATTAGAAAGTACCTGGAGCAGTGCTGTTGATTGCAATGCAGAACACAACCTTGGCTGAGACCACCAAACACAGGGCTGAATTGAAGGACTCTTGTGGCATAGTGGTAATGTCCCAACTCTAAGCCTGGAGTCCCAGGTTCACATTCCATCTTCTCCATAGAGATGTAAGAACCTCTGAACAGGTTGATTGGAAAAAAATTTGGATTTTCCTGTGGACTTACAGAAAAAAAGTGAGCACCACAGGAGGTGAAATGCCTTACTTTTCCCTCCAGCTACATTTTGACTTAGTCCCCTCCCTACCTTAACCTCACTTTTGATGTGTTTGCACTGCCCTGGATGGGCTTTGCATGAGAATGAGTAATTGATTTAGTGGTAGTGGATAAAGAAAGAAGTAACACAAGTGATTGGTGGAGATATAAACTGTTCAGTAGTGCGTAAACTCATCTCTGGAGATTAAGACAAAAGCTGTGATTCCCATCAAACATATTGGAGAGATATGGGCACCTCAGGGGCCTGTAGTGCATTAGCCCCCCCTCCAACAGAGTTTTGTTTCAACCCTCCATCCTTCCCATACCTTCCTCCTTTTTTGTTATTAACACACTGCCTCTGATGGAAAGTGCTTGTTAATTATTACTTGTTCAGTTGTTTAATTGGCTGATTTGGTGTTGGCTGTACAAAGACTGTTTTGTTGTCCCTGCTGGGCAATGTTTGGGTAAGTTGTTATTTGTTAAATTAGGTGATTGGGTCATTTTATATAAACAAAAATCTTGTTTCCCCATTAAGAAAAATTGCTCTGGAAGGGAAAGAGAGCAGACTGGAATTTGTATTGAACTGTGAAATGCAATTAAACAGTTGTGGATGACTCATGCTTTCCCCTTCGGTAATGATTACCAGTAGAACACATGACACCAGGGAGAATTCCCCTACTGTTCTCTGAAATAGTGCCATGGGACTCAACCAGGTCAATGGGGGCCTCAGTTTATTGTCTCATCTGAAAGCCTGCACCTCTGACAGTTGGCATTCACCCAGTGCTTCTTTGAGTTACCATCTTTGTTTTTTTTTAGTGGGCTAGGCAGTGACCTCTTAAAACTATCCCTCTGCCATTGTCTGTGACTCTCCCATGATCTCTATCACATGAGAAAAAGGGGAATAAAAATGCTTCTTGCCCTGAATCCTGCAAGGAGTTGCCTCTGACCAGTGGCTTCCAGCACCCAAGGTCACCAGTGTCTGGGCTGTGATACTTTCCTTTGTTCGCCGGTCAGTCCTCACTGAGCTGATAACTCACCCCATCAGTGGCCTATCTCGCTGGTGGGGCATGTGTTGGTTACCACCTAAGTCATTCGCCCCTCACAGAAAAGATTCAAGAAATTTCTGCCCAGTGATTGCCACCAAGGTTCAATGTGGCAATGCAAGTTCCATCAAAAAGCTTGAATTAAAACTGGGACTCAGCACAGAGTTGTAGTACTGAGGAAGAGTACGTAGATTTAGACTCCATCGTCAAGCTAGTTTAATTCTAAAATAACTGCACAGAGGCCGGTATCCCATCACCAAGTCACCCTTTATTTACGTGTGCACAGTAACTGGCTGTGGCCAGCCAGCTCAGAGCCAGTCCCTGAAGTTTTGAGACTCTGAATCCACTTTTTTTTTTAACCAAACGCACACACTGCTGCCTAACTGCGGTAGTGCTTAATTTTCCCCAGCACCCATGATGTGTGTGTGCAGGTGTGAGACACAGGGTGCACAAATCTTTATTCAATTTCTACCACCAGGAAGAAAAGAAACACCCGAGTGGCCAGTGACAAGCAGTGCCCTTCACATCAAAGGGCAATGCTGCGTGATCAAACAGTGAAGGGGAGGGCAGGGATTAAATCAAAAATAGAGTTGGAGAATCCCCTGTTTATACCTGTCAGCCAGGGCTCCTGATTAGCCCAGGTTAACAACCCCAATCAAGGATCTCATAGTCAATAAGATCCACTAGATTGCAATTGCTACATCTTTCTTGGGTGGGTGTGGGCTTGATGTTATAAGTTTTATATTGTATCCACCATAGAAGCTTGTATCGTCTAAAACGTTCACTCCCTCCATAACGGACTCTCAGTTGCACAGTGTGCACCGTTCTATGTGATGCATTGCAGCAACTTGCTGAGGCTGCTTTGATCTCACCTTCCGAACCTGTGACCCCCACTGACTGGAAGGATGAGTATAACAGACAAGGGAACACCACCATCTGCAAGTTACTCTCCAAGTCACCCAGCAACCTGACTTGGAGCTATAGCTATACACCATTGTAGCAAGGTTAGACAAGAGGAACTGGCAGGAAAACAAAAGCTGTCAGAAATAAATTAATGTGGACAGGCAAGACACGGGAAGCTGTTTGGATGTAAGGGTTCAAGCCATGGCAGAAGGTTATGTGTAATGTTGTGTTCAAATATAAACAGATTGGGTATAAAATGTATAAATTAGATTAATATCTTTGAGTGCCCCTATTCCTGATTGCATTATAACCAAATGAATGCCCATATTGTGTCTTGGTTCATTTATATGCTCTCAAACTGTTATGGATGGGTTAGTTGTCTCAATAATTGAATTGTGGTCACTGCTGTAGAGTGCAACATGTGGTATGAGATGGTATGACCCAGATAATCAGTTAGTGACTTTGGGTTGTGAGGTAGATATTGGCCACAAAAACCTCCCTCTGTTTTTATACAAATTTGTAGTATCTACAGTAATTTGTTTTTATTATTAACTGAAAGACTCCAGTGGAGACTTTTGCATTTTTGGGGTTGGTTAGCTCAATTGGCTGAATGGCTGGTTTGTAAAGCAGACTGCTGCCAACAGCACGAGTTCAGTGCCCACATTGGTTGAGGTTACCATGAAGAATGGTCCTCCTGAAGCTGAGGCATGGTGACCCCCCCAGGTTAAACCATGAGAGCAGCCTGTGGTGACTTGACTTCAGCTGAGAAGGCAGAAAGGGCCTCCATAATAAATCTCAACTGAAAGATGACATTTCCAGCAGCATAGCACCTCTTCAGTGCTTCACTGAAGTGTTGACCTAGGTTATGTGCTTGGCAACACTTGAACCCATGACCTTTTGATTCTGAGGCACGAGTGTTCCCATCCGAGCAATGTCTAAATATAAGCGGCTTATAGTGTGGAAAGCTATTTGAGATTTTTGCTGTTCAAATGATTTATTGATTTTTTCAAAGTCACATTAGTGAGACATCCAGCTCAAAAGTATCTCACATCTTCTTGTAATTACCCCTGTCTCAGGCGTAATTAATGCAGTCTTGTATGCGTTGGTTTGTAATGCTCATGAGTCTCAATTTTAGCAGATATTATGACCCTAAGAACCTGATTCTCAACCTGCAACATTACTGGTATATAACTTCACTCAGTTTCCCCTCTGACCTGGTACCCTCTGGAATCAATGGTCACGTTGTTAAATCTAAACAACAAGCATATAAACGGATTTAATCTTTTAAGCTAATTTTTCAATCTGTCCAAATTTGTTGGCATTTAAAACATTTTTTCTTCCACTTTTAGAAAAGGAAATTGTTAAAAAATTGTTATTAATTTAAGTTTTCTGCTGAAACCCTCCCCTTGCTGAGTTAGATTTCCATCGAGATCCCTTCGTTTCTTATCCAAAAAACATTCAATATGTAATTGCTATTTAATAATGTGGAGTTGGCACTGCACATTGGAATTGGACAGAAAGTTGGTGGCTGTGTTGTCCGAAGTACAAATTGAAAGTGTGTGCAAGAGAGAGTGAAAGGAAATTCATGTTTTTTTTTCTCTCCCTACTCTTACTTAGGTGAAAGTCAGCTCCTGAGGTTTGTTTCCAATAAAACGGGAACAGATAAAATAATGTTGAAATGGGAGCCGTACTGGCCACCGGACTTCAGAGATCTCTTGGGTTTCATGGTATTCTTCAAGGAAGCGTGAGTATCTTACAGGATTCTGTTTCTTGAATATATCCTGCTTTGGGTTAGTGGTAAATCCAGTATGTAGTGATCTTTCCTTTGTGTCATATCTTTGTGTGAGTGTGAGATTTTTCAATCAGAAGGGAGTCATTACCTTGTAGGGAGCACATCGCAAGTAATTGCAGCTTTGTCTTTAGTTCTGATGATGTGGAGATGCCGGTGTTGGACTGGGGTGGACAAAGTCAGATGTCACACAACACCAGGTTATAGTCCGACAGATTTATTTGAAATTGCAAGCTCCTAAAGCTTGTGATTTCAAATAATCCTGTTGGACTGTAACCTGATGTCATGTCACTTCTGACTTTAAGTTCTGATGGTGCATGCTTTGCTTTAAACAAAAATATCATAAAACTTTTACCACGTCCACTTGCAGTGAAAAAAGCAAGTTTAGATCTTGTTAGTGATGGCGGCATGTGGTGTGGGAGCATTATCATCCCAACTTACACTCTCAAACATTAAAACAACAAAAAAAATCTTAAATATTTAATGAAATTTTCTTTTTTAAGTAAAGCAGGGTGTATGTCTTCACAAGATCACTGCCCTCAAATGGGTACTGTTGGAGTATTGGCCCAAATACTGAACTGCATTGTTTACATAAATATACTGGCTACAAAATCGCCATAGAGATTGGGCATTCTACACCAGCTAGTTCACTGATGAAGGGCTTATGCTCGAAACGTCGAATTCCCTATTCCTGAGATGCTGCCTAACCTGCTGTGCTTTAACCAGCAACACATTTTCAGCTGTGATCTCCTTCATCTGCAGACTTCATTTTTTACCAGCTAGTTCACCCCTAACTCCCAAAGCTCCTCAATAAGACACAGCAATAATGTAATAGAATGCTCTCCACTTGCTTGGATATGTGCAACTGCACATCACTGAAGCTTCACATCATCCCGGACAAAGCCGCCCATTTGATGTGCAGTCAGTTCACCCCCTTAAACATCCACCACTCCCATTGAGCATTTATCCTTGCACATGATTGCAAATGTCGATGTTTTTAAGTCAGCCTGTTCAGATGTGTTCAAGGACAGGCTCTTACGTTGCAGTGGTATTGTCCTTGTATCTGAGCCAGGAGGCCATGGGTGTGCAATAACATCTCAAGCAGGTTCATTAAAAAATGTCTTTTAAAGAAATCAAATGTGTTCTGGGGCAGGTGGGACTTGAACCTGTGCCTTTTGGTTCAGAGGTGGGGGCACCACCTCTGTGCCGCAATTGCCCTTTAGTTGCAGGTGTAATCTGTCTTCAAATGAAAAGCAACTTATAAAGAAATCTTATAAAGTTCCACTGTGTAGAAAGACAAGGGCTTCAAAGGCATTGGAACACTTATCACCTGCAAGTTCCAATCCAAGCCATACATCATTCTGACTTGGAACTAGGTTAGATTGTTCCTTTTATTGTTGCTGGGTCAAAATGCTAGAGTTCCCTCTTTAACAGTATAGTGAGTACATTTATACTACAAAGACTGTCACAGTTCAAGAAGTAGCCTTCCAGCGTCTGCTCAAGGCCAACAAAGACTTGGGTGATAAATGTTGGCCTTGCCTGTGGTGTCCTTATTCCCAGAATTTTCATGTTTATGGAGATGAGTGATATTCGAGTTATCTCTCCAAGTGTGGAGAATGCAGGGAATCATCTATTCCAGTTAGGTGATGGATCTGTCTTTATTTGTGTGTTCCCTGGAACAGCCCCTATCAGAACGTGACGGAGTTTGATGGGCAGGATGCCTGTGGGTCAAACAGTTGGAAGGTGGTTGATGTAGAGCCCCCTGGGCGGTCCGAGGGAAAGCTCCAGAACCCAGGCACTCTGCTTCGTGGCCTCAAACCTTGGACACAGTACGCAATCTTCGTGAAGACCTTGCTCACGATAAGTGACGAGCAGCACAATCATGGAGCCAAAAGCGAGATTGTCTACGTCCGCACCACAGCAGGCAGTAAGTTTTCAAAACTAGGTTTAATTAATTTATGCACCTTTCACTGGTAATCTCCTGCACAAAAGTGCCATCCACGCCCATCACTACATATTCCAGTATACCCATACACACGTTTCATGTGTTATTTCACCACTGATGGTACTGCAACTGCACATTGGGTTGTCTTCTAGCTTCTGTGCTAGCTTTACAGAATGTGACCCATGATCAAATTAATTTTGCTTTCCAAATTGCTGTATATTTTGCTATGAAATGTATATGATGAAACTATATAACCAGAAGGTATGACACTGAACTGCTGACATTCTTTTACATGTTTAATGCTGCTTGGCCTTTTCACCCCAGTTCAAATGATTGCTAAATCTGGACTGGGCATTTTGTGCAACACCAGTAAGAAAAATTGTGGTGTATTCAGTTTAGAGACTGGGTTATTTGAGCAACTTTTCCTTGTGTTCTCAATGTGCAAGTATGATTACTGTTATTCTTTACAGTGCTGATTCAGGGTACCATAGGATAAAATAATGCTTAGGCAGAGACCAATATGTACTTTTTAGTTAGAATTGTATTGTTAATCCAGACACCACAAACTCCAACACACTAATTAACTTGTTTCCGTGATATATTCACCCAAATAACCCTTAAATTAACTTGCACCTTTCACATTTTGCATAGTTCTTTTTGGTCTCCGAATCTCTGCCTTCACTTGGGTTGGGTGTGTTCGTGTGAGTTTAATGCAAAACTCCCTCTATTGTGCCTCATTTTGTCTCATTCAAACTTTTGCTGCTGTTTCAATAGCATGATTATTCTGAGCAGGAGAACATAAATCAGGAGCTGACACCTCACCACAAACCCACAATGCATGTAGCCACATAAATCTGATCTATTATTGTTCGCATGTTGCATTCTGAAGAGTGTACCTAACTGCACACTTATTTCATAAGCCCTCTGAACTTTGAGTTGCTTGTGTATTTCCCCCGTCCTCCACTGCCAATACACAAACACTCACGGAAGCACGTACATATGCATGTGCACTCTTTAAATTTCCTGGGCCTGGAGACTTGTTTCGCACTGTTCCATAATTGATGGGTAACTCAGTTCTACGGAATAGGCTGGATAGATCAGAGGGTCTTCTCCTGTTCCTCTTTGCACATAATGTTTTTTAACTGGTAAAGGAAAAAAATCTTGTGAAGATTCTAAATCATTCCTGTTCTCTCTACAGCTCCTTCAGTCCCGTTGGATCCCATATCTGTGTCCAACTCATCTTCCCAGATCATTCTAAAGTGGAAACCTCCAACTGATCGCAATGGGAATATCACCCACTACCTGGTGTTCTGGCAGCAGCAGCCAGAGGACAGTGAACTGTATGAGTTTGATTATTGCCAGAAAGGTAAGTTGCAGATTGGATGTAAGCTGATAATGGGTGAGCAGATCTGAGTATATCTCAGTTGAACTAACTTGTTATTTATTAATCTAGCTACCTCTGCCTTAAAAATACTCAGTAACTCTGACGCCACTGCTTTGTGGTGTGTGGTACAGCCTTTCAACTCTCCAGGAGGAAAAATAATATTTATTGCTATTTAAATCGACGATCCCTTAAAGTCAGTTATAGAGTCGTGGAGATGTACAGCACGGAAACAGACCCTTTGGTCCAACTCATCCATGCCAACCAGATATCCAAATCCAATGAAGTTCCACCTGTCAGCACCCGACCCATATTCCTCCAAACCCTTCCTATTCGTATACCCATCCAGATGCCTTTTAAAGGTTATTGTACCAGCCTCCACCACTTCCTCTGGCAGCTCACTCCACATACATGCCACCCTCTGTGTGAAAAAAATTGCCCCTTAGATCTCTTTTATATCTTTTTCCCTCTCACCCTAAACCTATGCCCTCTAGTTCTTGACTCCCCACCCAGGGTAGAGATTTTGTCTTTTTATCCTATCCATGCCCCTCACAATTTTATAAACCTCTATAAGATCACCCTTCAGCCTCCGATGCTCCAGGGAAAACAACCTTGGTTAGGTTAGATTACTTACAGTGTGGAAACAGGCCCTTCGGCTCAACAAGTCCACACTGACCCTCCGAAGAGCAACTCACCCAGATCCATTCCCCGACATTTATCCATTCACCTAACATTATGGGCAATTTAGCATGGCAAATTCACCTAACCTGCACATTTTATTTTTGGATTGTGGGAGGAAACCGGAGCACCCGGAGGAAACCCACGCAGACACTCGGAGAACGTGCAAACTCCACACACAGAGTCGCCTTGAGGCGGGAATTGAACCCAGGTCTCTGGCGCTGTGAGGCAGCAGGGCTAACCACTGTGCCACCGTGCTGCCCACATATTCAACCTCTTCCTATAGCTCAAATCCTCCAACCCTGGCAACATTCTTGTAAATCTTTTCTGAACCCCTTTCTAGTTTCACAAAATCCTTCTTTTCTAATGCAGTTGTTATGTTCTTATGCAACCCTGCATAATGGAAATATCGTGCTTTAAAAACAGCACTTAACCTGTTGGCGATTTAGTCATATCACAGCCAACACATGTTTTGAAAGTTTGCGCTTTAGAAACAGCATCCCCAATTCATCAATTGCAATAGGGGCGGCATGGTGGCTCAGTGGTTAGCAATGCTGCCTCACAGCGCCAGGAACCCGGGTTCAATTCCTGCCTCGCGCAACTGTCTGTGTGGAGTTTGCAAGTTCTCCCCGTGTCTGCGTGGGTTTTCTCCGGGTGCTCCGGTTTCCTCCCACAGTCCAAAGATGTACAGGTAGGTGAATTGGCCATGCTAAATTGTCCGTAGTGTTAGGTGAAGGGGTAAATGTAGGGGAATGGGTCTGGGTGGGTTGCTCTTCGGGGGGTCAGTGTGGACTTGTTGGGTCGAAGAGCCTGTTTCCACACTGTAGGGAATCTAATCAAATACAGCGAATTTGCTTGAAGAAACACGCATTATAGCAGAACAACCTGCATTTTTATTCTCTGTTACCTCGTTCTGATACCTCCCAGGGAAACATACTATCAGTAGTCACCCTGGCTTGTTCACATGAGATCTAAACCATTTCAGTGCCAACCCTCCTCCTGGGAGTCTCCCTGTCTGGCTCTATGAACTACTGCATTGTGTAATGACCTATAGCAATCAGGTGACATTTGGACCACTCCAAACTGACTTGTGGTTCTTGAAGTAAGTAGAATAGGATGAAATCCCTACAGTGTGGAAGCAGACCATTGGGTCCACACCCACTCTCTGAAGCATATCTGACCCAGACCCCCACTTCTTGGTCTGTCACAGTTCAAGAAGTGGCCTACTAGCTTCTGCTCAAGGCCAACAAAGACTTGGGTGATAAATGTTGGCCTTGCCTGTGGTGTCGTTATTCCCAGAATTTTCATGTTTATGAAAAGGAGTGATATTTGAGTTATCTTTTCGAGAATGGGGACTGCAGAGAATCACCTGTTCCAGTTGGGTGATGGGTTTGTATGTATTTGTGCGTTCCCTGGAACAACCCCTGTCAGAACGTGACGGAGTTTGATGGCAGGATGCCTGTGGGTCAAACAGCTGGCAGGTGGTCAATGTAACCACCCTATCCCTGTAACTCTGTATTCCCCATTAGCACAAAGGTCGAGAATCAAAGAGCGTTCATTTACGGTGTTTTCAAAAAGAACAATAGTGGTAAGAGATGAAAATACTCAGTGAGTATTTTGGATTTGGAATTCACTGCCTGAAAGTGTAGTGATGACATTCAGTCATGGTTTTCAAAGAAGAATTGGGTAATGTTCTGAAAAGAATAGGTTTTTAGGGCTGGAGTGGGATGAGCTGGGTAGCTTACAGACTCAACGCAGATACAGTAGGCTGAACAAACTCCTTCTGTGCAGTAAATCATTCTGTGCTTCTCTGATTCTAGGTTTAAAGTTACCGTCAAGAGCGTCTACAACACACGCTGATCCTGAGGATAATCAGAAGCGAAACCAGACAGATGCTAATCACATCCCTGGTGAATGCTGTGCATGTCCAAAGACTGAGTCACAGCTTAAACGAGATGCAGAGGAAGCTGCCTTCCAGAAGACATTTGAAAACTACCTGCACAATGAGGTGTTTATGATCAGGTAACCGAAGGCAGAAAGTCAGTTCTTTACACCTCAAATGGGATAGAACATTATTGCTAATGTGTAACAAGTGATATTGTAAAGGTTGCTTGCTGGAATCTGTGCTCTACACTCACTCTAAGTTGCAATCTTGTGTAAGGGAATGTACTGAATATCCCAAGTGGTACTACTTGTTCTAAATGTCGCCCAAAATAATTTCCACCTTGCAATCTCTAGTTCGTTTATGTGACAGATCACTGATTCGTAAATTATCAGGTAATTGATTCCTTTCTGTGGGTGAAACCTCCCATAACTTAAAAAAACAGAACTTGAAGCAGGGGCCATTCTGCCCCTCAAGCCTGCTGTACTCTTTAATGTGATTGTGGCTGATCCCATCTTGGCCTCACCTCCTGCCCACTTCCCCTTGACCCTTCAGCCTGTCTCTAATTAAAAATCTGTCTCCTCACATTTATTCAATGTTGCAGTATCCATTGCAATCTGGGGGAGTGAATTCCACAGATGAAAAGGATGTTTTTTAACGTAGGGAAATACGGTCTAGGAAGACCTTTGTCATTTTACTTATTATAACATTAATATTTTATTTGCTAATCCTCTGTTCTTTGAGGATTAGTTGGATGTCACCATTGGATATGCTCTGCTCATTGTTCAGAATTGGTTTGTTACTGGTGTTACTGTGCCCTCTTGTGTCAGTAAGCCAATATTGCAGCAATTCCACAGGGTTCAGTTTCAACACTTTTTTTGCCATTGCCAACAATTCAGTTTAAAACAGAGTTCCTGTTTGCTACATTTCAGACTTAAAATGCATTTTTAACTGTCAGCTGAGGGAAAGTTAGCAACCCAGTTACACAGGAGAAAACATTGCCATAAGATTAAGTCAATTTGGATTCATAGTGTTTTTCTCAGCTGTCTGTGCTAATTCAAAGTAGTTGTTGCATGTGTATGTACACTACAGTTTGAGAATCAGAATAGTATTACAGATTAATAAGTAATCAGACAGATTACTTAACCAACTAGATACTATACCCACCTACTTAGTTGCTTTCCCCATTCCCAAGAGAATGGCTTGGACCATCCAAAATGCAGATTGATCCTCAGCCAAAGTTGAGCAGGAGAGACTAAAGCAAGAGTTTGGGCAGCTCAGAGCTCCCATGGCTGGAAGCCAACAATACAGGGATTGTTCAAGCGTAAGCTACCCTGGGGAAATGTAGACACTATCCAGACATGGAAACAAAAAGCTTGCCTCCTAAAAGGATCTTCTTTTTTAGCGTGTCACAGTTCATCTGACCATGACACACGCTGATTAGAACCAATTTGATTTGATTGTGTGAGACATCTTACAAACCATCCATTCACTTAGCGTGTGCTGCTGCAGGTCAGGTCTAGGGCACTCGTGTACCTCAAAGATCCTGGAAAATGTGAAAATGTTGGTTTCTCGGAATGCAGCAGTATGTGCTGTTACTAAAACAAGTAGTTGTGGTTAATTTCCCTTACGCTTTATCCTGTTTTTTTCCCTAAAAAACAACTCCATGCAGCAAAATCAGACTTAATCATCCAGGATACAGACCCCAATACAAAATTTTCAAAACAAAACTCATTTTAAGTGGATGTTTTACTTTTGCAGACCTACACCTCAAGAGAGTGGTACTAAGGACAGTAGGTAAGGGAGTGTCTAAATTCTGTGCTTCTGAAATCATGCTGGGTGGTGTGCAGGTGGCTGTGTCCATAATTTGTCATAATTTTTAGAAGTTGGGGGAATCAAAAGAAATGGAAGATCAAATTACAATTGTTTTGACACCCCTTTGTTTGAAAAACGTTTAATTCCGCTTTCGCTTTTCATTCTGTGAATAATCAGTGTTCTACACAAATATAACCAGAGAACTGTTACTTTTGGTCATGGATATTTGCACAACTAACTGCGTTTTTACAGAGAGGTTTAGACTCCAGTTATCTGAATGCCAGAATTTCAAGTAGTCATAAGTGATAAGTAGCTCAAATATGCCCCTGAACATCTTTAAAAGATCGGTGGGAGGCTTTAACTGGGCACTTGTTAGTTAGAAGTTTCTCCAAAGACTTGGTTCCTCTACGATAGCCATTATTCTTCACTGAACCCGGTAGCTGGTTTGTGCATGCTAGCAATTTGGTCACCTCTTGGGAACCTAATATGGATCTTTGCCCAATCATCCTCCCTGGTCACTTTTGGCTCAATCTGTCAATGACTAGGAACCAGAGCCCTGGCTGGTTCCTCTAAATCTACAGAGTGAAACAGGGCCTGAACTTCTAAATGCTCTTGAATAATCCCACTAATTTGAATGGTTACATTGTTTTTAAGCTGCTTTGTTCCGTAGTTCATCTTTTTACCTTTTGAACAAATAGGGTTGAGGATCTAAAATCTGGAGATAGGACAAACATGTGCTTGACGTCGTAATAAACTGGTGAACCTTGCTGAATAGACAGTACTTCTAGTGATTCTTTTGACCAGTCTCTGAACCGAGAGGTCCTTCCTGGGGTCTAGATCTTCAGGGTCAAGAGAAGAGAAGTAAATGGGAAACTAGTCAGCAGTGACTAATGCTAGATTTCCCTTATAAGTTTATCTCCCCATTTTAAAGCCTTCTTTCCAGTTCTGTCTTTTGAGGCTGTATGGAAGGCTACTGCTGACCTATTATTGACACCTCTCAGTTTGCCTTGTATTTGTTTGTGATTTTAAGACTGCTGTTTAGGACCAGGCCCTGAAGAGAGTTGTTACATGACATTGTTACTCAGCCCTTAAGCTGATTCTTTTTCCTTCTTTGTTTGTTTATGGAATATGAGCTGTGCTGGCAAGGCAAGCATTTGTTCTCTAACCTAGATTGTGCTGGAGAAGGTGGTGATGAGCTCCTTGATGCTTAAGACATTTAAAGTGCTATTAGAAAATTCCAGGATTTATATCCAGTGACAGTGAAGGAATGGCCAATAAGGTTCCATGTTAAGATGGCATGCGGCTTAGGGGGAAACTTGTAGATCCCCAAGTCCCTTCTGCCCTTCCCCTTCTCAGTGTTAGAGATTGAGCGTTCAGAAGTTGCTGTTGTAAGACCGTTGGTGGGTTGTTGTAATGGATGTTGTAGACAGTACGCATTGCTGAGAGAAGTGACGCATGATAGTCAAACAGGGTTAAGATTTCTTTTCCCTCTGAAGAGGGGATTTTGTTTGGACTGACTGCTATCAGTTTACCTTTGACTGTTTTTGAGTTGATATTGACTGCTGGTGCTTTGTGTCGCTTTCAGCTCTTGGTGAGTCACTTTAGTACATTATTTTATAATGCCTGCAACGTAACATCATGTAATGATAAATCAGTAATTTTGCTGCTCAGATAGAACTGAATTTCAGATGTTCTGACCGTTTAAGATGTAATCTAAATTCCTGTACGACCTGAATTGGTGAGAGTTTAATAGTTTGGTAAGATATACTGAAGGACATTGTCAACGCTTACAGCAACTCTAACAGGAAATTTAAGTCAGTTGCTATAGATTTAAAGGTGTAGGATAAACAAAATAACATTTTGCATTTTGTCGACCAGATTTGTTAGCCAACAACAAAACATAATAAAAGAAAATAATTTGGATCAGGAAAATTAATAGGAACTGAACTTGGACCTTAGTAAATTTTCTCACTGATCATTGGGCTGGGTGGGAGGCACATTGCTAACAATTAATTTTGAGACATGAGTGCAAACATGAACTTGATTTTCACGAATATGACAGCAAACACACTGGAAGTTAAATAAATGTTTATATAGTCTAAGGGAGGCCTCTTGAGTATGGTATATTTTAATGAGGTTTGTCCTCTTAAAAAATTGGCCTTTCTGCAGTTTAAAAGCTGCCCCTGCTATTTTTTAAAATGCACAATGGTGGAGGTTTAGGGGCAGCTCTTGGGTATCTTTATGATGCGTGTAGATGATTTTAAAACAAAATTGGAAATTAAGCTTCAGATATTTTTACATATATAGTATTAGGCATTAGACTAAATTGAGAATAACTGAATCAACAGACTTACCTCGAGAATATTATAAAATCCTGGTAAGTTGGACCATGACCTCACAAAATGAAGCTGCTACAACTAAAGATGAAGGAGACCAGTTGAGAATTTTAATTGGGCAGTTAAGTTGCTTAGTTATGCCACCTAGACTGGATGAGTGCTGTCGTATATTTCACTTAAGTACCATGTTGAAATACACCACTTTTGGAGACTTTGCAAATAAGGCCGCTTTAAAAGTGAGCTTAGATCAGTGTGCACTTATCTTCAGTCCTGTATGATCCAGAAGGGGTAACATCATCATTTTTAGTGAACGCCTCAAGTGCAGCAGAATTCATTATATTTATACTGGAAGAAGTGAGAAATGTTGTCTGTTAGTTTGGAAATAAAAACCAAAAAGATGTATTAAAAAAACCTAAGCAGAGAAGCCACATGCTAGTAGAAGTGACAGGTTTAGCAATGGTATTTTTAAGCAATTACCTATATAAGGACCAGCCAGGAAAAATATGCCTCTGGAATGCTGCAGTGATGTTCCTTTGCTCTGGGACAATCCCCCTTGATGAAGGGTGTTGCTGGTAGAGATTGAGGATTGATCTTCGAAGTATAAAAGAAATGTTAGCAAGAAAATTTCAAAATTAAATTGGGGTGGGGCAAGGAATCAGCTAACAAATTGCTTTGGAGAAAAATCTTCCATCAAAATAATTATTTGGTGTCCTTGAGCAGGGACACCTTGTGTTGTAATAATTGTATATTTAAAAAGTTTATTGCCTGTCCCTCGTTGCCCTTGAGAATGTGGTGGTGAACTGCTATCTTGATCTACTGCGGTCCATGCTGTTGGTAGACCCACAATGTCAATAGGGAGGGAGTTTCAGGATTGTGACCCAGTGACACTGAAGGAACGGTGATATATTTCCAAGTCAGGATGGTTGTGTTTTGAATTGTTTAACAAATTGGGAGAACAAAGAAATGTCCAGGCTGTAATTTTTTGTACCTAAAGGTAGAATGGAATGTAAAGTTATTAAAGATTTTATCACAATGTGTAATGCATTGTATTATTGTTAATAATTGTCTTTTGCCCTTTTAAAGCGAGGGAGTTAGAATGCAAATTACAGAGGTGTGGTAACAATCCTTCAGTTTTCCTTGGATTCTGAGAATTGGAGCATTGCAAACACTGTGCATGTTCAAAAAGGTTTGGCCCATCAATTACAGACCAATCAACTTAACTTTGGTGGGGAAGCTTCTGAAATAGAGTTAACAGTCACGTGGAAAAAAAATAACTTGATTTGGGCAAGTCTTTGTGGATTTCATAAAGGAAAATCACATCTGACTAGGCTGCTGCAGACTTTTGAAGACGCAATAGTAATGGTTAATGAGAGGAAGACTGTTAATGTGGGTACATGGGCTTCCAAGAGATATTCAGCACATTGGGAGGAGAAAGTGAGGGTTGCAGATGCTGGAGAGTCAGAGTTGAGAGTGTGGTGCTGGAAAAGCACAGCAGGTCAGGCAGCATCCAAGGAGCAAGAGAGTTGATGTTTTGGGTATAGCCCTCCATCAGCCCAGTCACATTCCTGATGAAGCGCTTATGCCCGAAATGTCAGCTCCCCTGCCCCTCAGATGCTGCCTGAACTTCTGTGCTTTTCCTGCGCTACACTTTTTGACTCTGACTCACCAGCAACTGGTGACTACTTTCTCCTAGTCACTGAAAACCTTACAGGGAAGCCTCTTCCAAGTTCTCCTCCCTTCATGTGTTCATTACAGTACCACACTGTAGACATGTGAGGAAAGCTACAGATCATAAAATAAAAGGGACAGTAGCAACATGGATACAAGATTGGCTGAGGGACAATAAACAGGAGAGTAATGATTAATGGTATTTTTTGAGCTGGAAGGTTTGTCGTAGAACCCTTGCTTTTCCTGAAAGACATGAGTGATCTAAATCTTGGTGAGCAGGGGACAAATTCAGAGTCTGCAGATGACACAAAACCTAGGAGTATTATAAACTGAAGTGAGGAACTTCAAAGGGATATTGGCACATTGTTGAAGTTGGCAAATGATCTTCAATACAGAGAAGTCTGAGGAACTGTAATTCACGGTCGTTTACATACCTGTTATTAAAAAAACACTTACTCACCCAAGAAATTAGTTTGCCAAATGCCAAGGATGCCAAATGATAAATCCAAATTGGTGAATGGAAAACCTTTTGTAAGAAAATCTCAGAAAGGAAAATTACACTAATGACAGATAATGTCTTATGGCAATTCAGTGAAAGGCAAACAGAAATGCTGACCTCAAGTTTGGCATAGTCTGAGAACAGGGGAATGGAGCACGGAAGTAATTCGGTTGCCATTTTAATCAGAAACTGTCCGTTTTTTAACTGCGTATTTGGACTTTTTTTAAATGTGATTTATTTGTAGCAAAATGATATCATGTGTCTGGGAAGGAAATGTCATTGGAGGACAGTAGTTTTTCTGCAGACTGAAGGTCTGGGAGGTGCAAACTGGAAATCTGATTGAAACTTACAGAATACCGAACGGTCTGGACAGAGCGTGGACTTTGGGAAGATAGTTCCATTGGTAGAAAGGTGAGAACCTGAGGGCACAGTCCCAGAGTAAAGGGAATGGAGATAAGGAGAAGCTTCTTTAGCCAGAGAGTGGTGAATATATAGAAATAGTTGCCACAGAAAGCAGTGGAGGCCAGGTCACTGAGCATGTTTAAAACTGAGATAAATAAGTTATTGATTGCCGCACAGATCAAAGATTTCAGGGAGGAAGTGGGAAAATGGGATTAAAAAACCTATCAGACATGATTGAATGGTGAAACGGTCTTGGTGGGCCGAATGGCCTAATTTCTGTTCCTTTGTCATATGGTCTTATGTTACAGCACTGTCTGTGCTTAGAGGATGTAAATACATTGTGACCCGTTTACCTCGGTAGTTTCCAGTATTAATGCAAATATAAGAAATAATGCCGGTAAAGGTATTGATACACAGCGGGTGTGACAGTGGGAACTAAGACATTGTGTACAGGAGCACATACAGCACATTTGTCCACGAAAGTAGTTGTGCAAGGAGTGATTTCCTATGTTACAACAATGACTGCTTTTCAATAAGAATTTAATTGATTTTGGAATGCTGTGATAGTTATAAGTTGGCTGCAGTTGCTATAACTAATGACATGCTACAGGATGTATTCCAGTATATCACCGAAGTGGGTTTTACAAATGCTGATTAGCCATGGAAAGTGCAGCAAATCCAGGCTTGATTGTCCTTGTTCCTTGATTTTCTTGTGCTTTCTCATGGAAGCGTTTGAATGACAATCATCACAGTGGGGTGCTGAGGGAGTGCTCCTCTCTATGACTGAAACTAAATTGACCAAACTCAACAAAGCTGGGGTGAAAGCTAGAAGTTTGTGGGTACCATGTGTGAGGTTGCAGCGAGCTGTTGAAAGAAAAACGCAGATCCGAAATTCTTCCGACTAATGCAAAAGATTGCAGGTGTGGGAAATCTGAAATGAAAACAGAAAAATGCTAAAAATTGCACAGCAGGATCAGGCAGCATCAGTGGAGAGAATTGAATTGAATTGAATGAAAAGTTTACAAGTTGCCATTTATGGCATCATCTTGGGTTCAAGGTACCGAGGGGCAGATTCTTCAGTACTAGTTTTTAGGAAAAATAAAGAAGTAAGAAGTCAAGTAGGACAGATCTTAGGAATAAATTAGAAAATAGAGAAATACAAAGTTCAGAACAACAGTCCTTTAAACGCAGTCCACACTCGGCCTTAACTCCAGTCTGTGCCAGGCTTCACCATAGAGTTTCACATCTGAGTTTTCATCACAGCCAGGATAAGTCAGCGATATAATAGATTTTTAACAAGTGATAGGAAGGAGGGTGTTAAGTCCGTGAAGAGGGCAGATCTGTCCTAGGGCGTACAGCAGGTGAGGTTAGATGACAAAAGGCTTCATCGTGCAAAGCCAAAGAAAGTGGTAATGGATCGAGGGGTTGAGGATCTGGAATAGCTGCACAGCTGAACTGACTGAAAGGCAAGTAAAGGAGTAGGGAGAGAAATAGGAGGGAAAAATTAATAAACCGTCAAATAACCTGGAACACAATCAGGTCAGAGGTTGTGATTTAAAATTGTGGAACTCAATATTGAATCTAGAGGGCTGAAAATTTTTATTGGTACTTCTTGATAATCTTTTGTTTTAAAAAGATGCTTTTAATCAAGTCAAGCTGCTGTTGATGTTGACTGGTATTGTACATGTAACACCTTTGGTACCCGTGCTAAGTGAATATTCATCATCCGTGATATTGAAACAAGCAAAGCCATTGAGATCCCACATTGTCCTCCAGGGACCATTAGTGCTTAGACCTGCAGCGCTAAGTGAAAGTGTTGCACAAGGGAACAATTTTCACTGTAGCTTGCCTAATTGATGTCAGTCCGTTTGATATGTGTTGCTGTTAGCCTTGCAGTCTTACACGCCTCCACTTCAGAGAGGAAAATTGATAATGGTGGAATCTCTATCCCTGCCACAGCAACCCAATCTTCCCTTGATATATTTGTGCTCAATTCAGTAAGGGTTGATGTTTAGCAATTGGGAGAGAGAGCCTGGCAGGTTTGTTTTTCAAGTTAGATCACTGAAGTTATTCAAAGTATCAGAATTGTGTTCGGTGAGACCCATGGGTCTAAATGATGTCCACACCAATACTATTGGCTTGACCTTGAGCTATTGGCAAAGTCCTGATCTATCTGTCAAGGTTAAATGCTGCATTGTTTAATGCAACATGCCAATAATCTATGAGGCAGTGACATGTGCAAATGTGTACATGCTTTTGCAGTTCAAACATTAAATAAATTCCAGAAACCGAAATAGTTCCTATTTATAGGGGACACTGTGCCAATGGACATAACATTGCAATGCGTTGTGGTGACCTGGTTTTATCTATACCCCATAGCACTTTAACATGAAAGTTTAAAACTGCCCTTGAATATTCTAAATATCCAGACAACTATGCTTTGGTTTTGAGTTCCTCGATTTGTATGTCTAGATAATCCCATTTGATTATCTGATTTTTGACTGCTGCTGGCAGGTTAAGCTGTTGCAGGATATCAAGGCTTTAACGTGCTGCTTTATCCCACTTATGTGCTTGCACCCTCGCTGTTGTGTTCTCACTCGCTGGAAGTCCCTCATTCACTCGGCACAGCTGCAGTAATGGCACTGCCTGGCATCCCGTAAAAGGGCAAGTTAACTGCATTGGGAATGAAGCAGAATGTTGGTCTGTGATAAATTCATTCAAGCCAAAATAGTCTAATCCTGTCTTTTATTTCAAAGTGTGTGTGTTAGGGTGGCAAGTGAACGAGACGCTGCAACCAGGGATTCCCATGCTCCCTGCTTTCTGTGTGCAGTGTGCAATGATTCCCTGATCGGCCGGGAGGAGACTGGGTCTTGTCTCGGTAGCCTGAGATTTTGCGCTGCTTCTACTGACTAGACGCAAATATTTGGTCCTGGTTGCCATTTGCAGCAGGCGTTCACTTGTTATCCAGTGCTTACAGTGAGCAATAGCATACTGTCACGTTAATACCCAGAATCACACAACTAACGGGATACAGAAAGAGGTCTTTCAGCCCAACATGCCTGCACTGGCTACTTACCATTATTCCCTGCCCTTCCAAAACTAAATTATATGCTTTCCTGTATTTTCCTGGGTATGATAGTTTAGTCAGGTCCAGAGATTTATAGTTCTAATTCTACCATGACGTTCTGAGAAATTGAATTCAACTTAAGATGAAAATAAACCAGTCCCTATTTATAAAAGTGACCATAAGGCTGTTATAGAGACCCAACCAGTTCACTGATGTTCCCTAAGAAGGAACCTATTCTTAGCCAAACCTGGTCTATATATAATTTGAATCTCTTGCCAATATGTTGAACCTTAATTGCCCTTTGAAGTGACCTCTCATGCCATTCCGTTATAACATAGCCCAGGAAGCTGGCAGTGAAGGATCAATGCCAGTCTTGCCAATCACACCCTCTTTCCATGAATGAATTGTTAAAGCTGTTCCGGCCATTACATTGCCCTTCCTCACCACTGCCATCACTATGCTCACTTTTAGCAGTTAATGCAATGTTTTTAAACTGCCTCCTTCTTGTCGTTGGTTTTAGACCTTCGCGAAAACGTAGGGAGCTGGGAATCTTTTCAAACAGCAGTGCTCTGGATGTGACCACGTCTAGCTCCATGAGTAATGTGTCTGCGACAAAATGGCCCGAGGAGAAATATAAAAAATTGTTGGAGAAGGTGTGGATGAAGGAGTCCCTGGTAATCTCCAACTTGCGCCATTTCTCAGGATATCGCATTGAAATCCATGCATGTAACCATGAAGTGGAAACTGGAGGATGCAGTGTTGCAGCTTACGTCAGCGCAAGGACCATGCCTGAAGGTAGGGCACAGAGAAATGTTTGATTTCCCGCTATTTTTATTCAGGTGACAGGAAAGAGAGTGGTCTGCAGTCACTGACATATGAAAAGCAAAAACAGAAATTACTGGAAAAGGATGTAGGTTTGCTCGCTGAGCTGGGAGGTTCATTTCCAGACGTTTCAGTACCCTCCTTGGTAGCATCTTCAGTGGGCCTCAGGCGAAGCAGTGTACATGATTCCTGCACTCTCTTTATATAACTGGGTTTCTTTAGATTGTGATGTCATTTCCTGTGGTTCTGCTCAAAACTCGCTATTACTGGAAAAGCTCTGCAGGTCTGGCAGCATCTATGGAGAGAAATCAGAGTTCACGTTTCGGCTCTGGTGACCCTTCCTCAGATTGAGATTTTACATATATATATATAGGGAGAAAAAGAGAGATGTCAGGAACTCCAATGTAGAACCATCCAGTGAGAGTTGACTGTAAGTGCATTATAACTGTTGACATGTTGTATAGGGAATGTTGAAATAATATTTTATAGTGACCAATGTTGACACAAACTCTGACCAAAGCTTTTTCAAAACCTAATGTTTGTGGACATGATGCGTTAGTCCAACACAAAATCTAGGGTGGGCAAAGGATTATAGTGCATGAATAAATCGAACTGCAGTATAATCATAAGACGCATTAAAGCCAAAGCACTCATTTGTATCACTCACTGTTAAAATTTACAGGAATTGCCTTGCACAACAAGGGCTTACCCTTGACATGTCAATAATGTTAGCAATATAAAATGATATAAAGTATTGAATTTAATTGAATGCCTTAGTTCCATTTTTATAATTGATGCTGATGTTAATTTTAAAAAAAAACAATAGAACTGCAAATCAAGAGATCAGAAACAAAAACACAAATTGATGAAAAAGCTTTTGGCAGCATCTGTAGAGAGAAATCAGAGCTAAAGTTTCGGGTCCAGTAACCTTTCCTCAGGACCCATTCCTTGTTCTGAGGAAGATTCACTGAACCCGAAATGTTAAATTTGTTTTCAGTTCAGCCCACTAGTGATTGGGTTGTGTTGCACAAGCTACGTTGGCCATCTGAGGAGTGAACAAATTAATTTGTATTTATGGATAAGGGGATTCCCATCCAAGATGGAGATGAAGTTTTTAGTGTTTGGAATTCTCTGCTGCAGTGAGCAGTGGGGGTTTGGGTTTCTGAATAAATTCGGGACTGAGTTGAACAAGTTTTGGACTGACAAGACAGTTGAGGGCTATGAGGAGGCAAGCAGGAAAGTAGGGCTTAAGTTCGCAGTCAGATCAACTGTGATCTTATTGAGCATTAGAACAGACTTGAAGGGCTGAATGGCCTACACCTATTTCTTATGTACATAAATACATTTGAAATGCTAGCAAACATGAGAACCGTTTTGACACAAACAGCATTGACATAAATAGCCTGTGTTTAGTGATGTTGGTTGAGATTGGCTGCAAATGTGTTGTTGGTCAAAGCACAGCAGGCCAGGCAGCATCTCAGGAATAGAGAATTCGACGTTTCGAGCATAAGCCCTTCATCAGGCTTATGCTCGAAACGTCGAATTCTCTATTCCTGAGATGCTGCCTGGCCTGCTGTGCTTTGACCAGCAACACATTTGCAGCTGTGATCTCCAGCATCTGCAGACCTCATTTTTTACTCGTTGAGATTGGCTCCAACTACTGGGGCAGTCTTGTCTGCTTCTCTTCTGTTTGTGGCCATGGAACCTTTCCCACATGAGTGGGCACCTCTGGCAGTGCAGCACTTGCTCAGTACTGCACTGGGAGCTCTACCCTAAATCACGCAGTCAGATCTCCAGATTTAAACCTGAACTTGAACTCATGACTTTCTGACTTTAAAGGTGTTACCCTATGGACAACTTGACAGCTGTAAGAGAGAGGCAGCTGTCAGTTCACCTGGAAGTGTTTGAATGAGGTCTCAAATACAGGAGGTTATTCTGTTAACAATTGTCCCTCATGTTCCACTGGTGCTGCTGAATGTTTGAAGTGTAAATCTGAGTGAAGTTATTCTTTGTGAAGGCTAGTGATAAAACACAGCCAATACTAGCTGCGGTGTACTGAGATCTATGATCATGGTTTTGTTACGCGAGAAGCAGACCCCCAGTTATACAGTTTTCAAAATGTTTTGAACCCTTGTACCCTTGCAAGTACCTGACACAGTGTATACCCTTGAGCACCAGGCAATCTGCTGCTGTGAGATGGGATGTGCAGTGTGCTTTATTAAAAAATCAAGTGAATGTATAGTTTCTCATCGCACTCAGTCTGCTTTTAAAATAAAAACCAACGGATGCTGGAAGTTTTAATAAAAACAAAAATTGCTGGAGGAACTCAGCAGGTCTGGCAGCATCTCTAGAGAGAAACAGAGTTATTGTTTCAAGTCCAGTGAACTTTGTGAAGAAAGGTCACTAGACTCAAAACGTTAACTCATTTTCTCTCTAAGGTGCTGTGAGACCTGCTGAGTTTGTCCAGTAAGTTCTGTTTAATATTCCTGCTTTTACTCCTTGTGCTTTCAAGTTACATCCCAGAACTTGGGTGCAATACAAAGGCGAACACTCCAGTGCAATACTGATGGAGTGCTGTACTGTCAGCTGTGCAGACTTTGGGATGAGGCAGTAAACTGAGAGACTGTCTGTTCCCACAGGTGGATGTTAAAGGTCCCAAGGCATACTTCTGAAGAAGAGCTGTAAAATTATGCCAAATAATGATGTTGATGATAAGACGAGTAGTTTGAGGTTTGTTTAGATTTAATGCCTGTGAGACAGAGGGGTGCTCAGCCAATATTTATCCCTCAACATTACAGAAACTGATTATCACAATACTGTTTGTGGGATCTTACAGTGCACACATGAACGAACACAATTATTACAATAGTAATTACACCATAAAGAGGGTTTAATTGACAGCAAAGTGCTTTGAGACCTCCATTGGTTGCAGAAAGCCCCATGTAAATGGAAGTCGTTCGTTCTTCTTTCCTACATTGCACAAGTTTTAAACTCAAGGTGGTTGCTATTACTTGGGTTAGTTCGTCATCTCTCCAATATGAGGTGTTCTGAGCTGTGCAGCATGCTTATTTATCTAAGTCATCCAATATTACACATCTCAGTTTGCACCGTCACCTGATTTTCTTGTGTTATTGGTTGATTTAAGTTACGTTATTTTATTTTATTCTACAGCAAATGCTGACGATATTGTGGGTCCAGTCACACACGAGGTAATTGACAAAGTGGTTCACATCAAATGGGAAGAGCCAAAGAATCCAAATGGTCTCATTGTGTTGTATGAAGTCCTTTACAAGCGCCTTGTAGACTCTGAGGTGAGTGAGAAGCATTTTGAGCACGATTATTGTGTAATGATAAGTAAGTTGATTGGATCAGCCAAATAAATGCTATGGCTACAAGTGCAGGTTGGGAGATGGGTACTCAAGTGGCTAGTTCACTTTCTGTCTCCCACCAGCCTGATTGACCCAAACGAGACATGAGTCAGAAATGTGATGGAATGCTGTCCTGAGCCAATAGCACACAAGAGGCTCAGCATCATCCAGGGCAATCCACCCCATTTGATTGGCACTTCCTTGAGCATTCATTCTCCCTATTACCAATGCACAATGGCAAGTCATGGAGTCCTACTGCGTGGAGACAAGTCCTTTGGCCCACACTGGCCCATGCTGACCAAAATATCCGTCCACACTCCCCCCATTTCCCTGCACTTGGCCCATACCCTTGAAATTCTTTCCTGTCCATGCATTTGTCCAAATGCCTTTCAAATGTTGTTCATGTACCTGCTTCAACCACTTCCACCAGCAGCACATTCCACATGTGTACCACCCTTTGTGTAAAAGAGTTGCCCCTCCAGGTTCCCTTTTATTCTTTCCCCTCTAACCTTAAACTGATGCCCTCGCGTCTACGAATCCCCAAGCCCAGGAAAAAGACTGAGTGCACTCACCCTATCCATGTGTTTCATGACTTTATATATCTCTATAAGATTCCCCCTTAGTCTCCTCCCCTCGAAAGTAAAAAGTCCTAGCTTGCCCAACCTCTCCCTGTAACTCAGACTGTTGAGTCCAGGCAACATCCTTGTAAATTTCCTCTGCAGTTGTTCCAGTTTAATAACATCCTTCCTATTACATTGTGTATTATCTCCAGAAAGCATATAGCAATTCCCCAAATAAAATTGACAGCACCTTCCAAATCCTCTTCAGGGTAGAAAGGTAAGGACAGTAGGCACATGGAGACACCACTACCTGTAAGTCCCACTGCAAGACACAAACCCTGCTGACCTGGAAATGGATCTTTGCTCATTCACACTTGGAGGGTCAAAATTACAGAATATTCTCCCTCTCGGTACTGCGGTGTAACACCACCACGAAGGCTGCATATTTTTGAGAAGGCGACTCACCATTACCTTGTCAAAGGCAGTTTAGAGACAGGCATTAAATCCTGCAACGGTACCCACATTGCATGAGAGACTTATCTTTAAAAGATTGTCTGCATGGTTGGTTTTTAATATATCAGGGACAATACCCATGGGAAGAGATACTTTGGAAAGATCACAGCAATACTTACTGCTCTGAGCCCACATCTGAAATGCCACAGACAAATGTTTTCATATGGAAGTTCCTTTTTCAGTCTTTGCATAGACAGTTACAATGTCAAATATTGATATCACGGTGTGAATAAAAAATGTGACCAAAAAAAAGAACTGAACTGGAATTGCATGCATGCTTGATTTTTTTTTTATAATGTATACATTATAGGAAGTAGGATTTCCAGCTGTCTGAACTAGACCGTGCTGTTGTATTAGATTAGACTTACAGTGTGGAAACAGGCCCTTCGGCCCAACAAGTCCACACCGACCCGCCGAAGCGCAACCCACCCATACCCCTACATTTACCCCTTACCTAACACTACGGGCAATTTAGCTTGGCCAATTCACCTGACCCGCACATTTTTGGACTGTGGGAGGAAACCGGAGCACCCGGAGGAAACCCACGCAGACACGGGGAGAACATGCAAACTCCATACAGTCAGTCGCCTGAGTCGGGAATTGAACCCGGGTCTCAGGCGCTGTGAGGCAGCAGTGCTAACCACTGTGCCACCGTGCCGCCCACTTTGCCATTACCTACAGATGATGTGACGGTCTTGATACTGGAATGGCTTTAATTAAGCTGTGACGATGCTGTGGCTCGCTCTGTTTTGTTCTGTGTCTCTCTCTCTCTCTCTCTCTCTCTCTCTCTCTCTCTCTCTCTCTGAAATTTCTCTCAAATTTTCTTTTGACATCCTTTTCTCCTGGATTGGGAAACCGCATGTGAGAATCTGTTTCTGAATTTGCCTTTTTGCCAAGAGTGTGCTTATGCGACATTGGAACAGTTAGAACACACAACAGCTCAGCACAGCACAGGCCCTTCGGTCCTCAATATTTTGCCGACCTTTTATCCTACTCTTAAGTTCAAACTAACCAATATACCCTTCATTGTACTATCATCCATGTGTTTATCCAAGAGTCGCTTAAATGTCCTTAATGTATCTGAATCTATTGCCACTGCTGGCAGTGCATCCCATGCACCCACCACTCTCTGTATAAATAACCTACCTCAGACATTTCCCCTAAACCTTCCTCCAATCACCTTAAAATTACGCCCCCTTGTGATAACCATTTCTGCTATAGGAAAAAGGCTCTGGCTTTATCTTCTATGTCGTTATCATCTTGAACACCTCGATCAAGTCCTCTCTCATCCTTCTTCACTCCAATGAGAAAAGCCCTTGCTCCCTCAACCTTTCTTTATAAGACATACCCTCCAGTCCAGGCAACATCCTGGTAAATCTCCTCTGGATCCTCTTTAAAGCTTCCACACCTTTTCTATAATGAGGCAACCAACACTGAACACCGTATTCCAAATGTGGTCTAACCAGGGGTTTATCGAGCTGCAGCATAACCCCGTGGCTCTTAAACTCGATCCCCCTGCTAATGAATTAGTAATAGCTACAGTTAATTAGTAATTCTGTAGAGTTAAATTATTCCAAATTCTTCTTTCTTTTGTTGTATTTTAACTATAGTGTTTGAATAAATTGGGTTTTGTTTAATATTAAGGATTTTCACCAATTGAATTGCATCTGGAATACAGAACCTGACATTTAAAATAAGAAAATATTAAGGTCTACAGTGCCTCCTTAATATGTTTTGAGGGGGTCTGGTCTGGTCCATAACAGTGCTTAAAGAAAACACTTGCTTCCTACATCTCTGAGACACAACGATGTTCTGATTTCTTTTCTTGCTGTAGGAGATGCAACAGTGTGTGTCCCGTAAAAGGTACCTTCATGAGCATGGCTGCAAACTGAAGGTACATCATCCTGGGAACTATACAATAAAAGTACGAGCCACGTCACTGGCTGGAAATGGCTCCTGGACAGACCCAATCTCTTTCTGCATTCAAGATTCAAATACCAGTAAGTTTTCTCAGGAAAGCTAAACTTTCTTAATCTGATCTTAATCCTGACTTGTTCCACACTTCACGATCGTGCAACAATGAGATATACCTCCTACTGTTCAGTGTTAATGATTACCAGTAACATCTGCAAGATAGTCAGTCCCTTGAACTATGTTCTCTGTTCAGTCTCCTGTGCTCAATGCTGGCAGATTGGAATGATGGAATTGCTGAAATAATGTTGTATCTCATTCTTGGTTATCATCGGAAGCATTAACTTAAAGAGGTCTTGTGATTGATTATGAATAATGGGCAATTGTAGTCTCTTCGTGATTCACTGTATTCAATCAGGAGGAATTTCCCAATTCATCCCGCAGAATCACTGGTTCTCCTTCTGTTCTGTATTATTACAAAGTATATTTCCCCAACCAAGTTCTGGTCTCTTTAGACTGAATTTTTCTTCTTGTGCTTGTAGACCATGACAGTGACTTCTTTAAGATAATTGGGCCAATCATCTTCTTTGCTGTGCTGGTCATTCTGGTTCCAGTTGTCTTTTTGGTGGTGAAGAAAAGGTAAGGATAATTGACTGACTGTTAAAACTCCGGTTTCTCCGGGGATTTCTCAAATTCTTTTTTTCTATTGTCCTCCTCCCTCTTACTTTTGCTTCAGGTCTTCCAGTTTGTTAAACGTTCAGGAAGTTAACTGTGTCCTCACAAAGTCAGAGACTGGCCTCTGAGATGCACCAATAGAGCAGGCAAACGCCAAGTTAACGTAGTGATTTCAGAGCACCATTCTGCTGTTGTACAGCATCACCTTGACCACATACTTAGCACCAGATTAGTAAGTGCAGAACGTTTTTCCCCAAAAATGCATAGTGTGACTTATCAAAGTTGACATTGAATGAACTGAAGACCAAATCTCTTTCTTTCAATATTGTCCATATTTCTTTTTTCTTTTGTGTTTCATGGCTGCTGCTGGCTAGACTAGCAATAATTGCCCAGTCCTAACTGTCACTGAGCAGCAGATGGTGCATCCCTCCCTGAACTACTACAGACTGTGTGGTATGGGTATGTCCCAAGTGATAAAGAGGAAGGAGTCCTAGGATCTTGACTCACTACATTACAAATATAATATTCCTAAGATGTCAAAACTCCGGAGAGATTTTACCAGGATTCTTCCCTCCGGGTACTGAGGGGAGGAGTGGGAGCACCACAGATAGTGACTTCCCACCATTGATCCTCTGTGGTAGCTGCCCCCAGCTTTACTGTTGCTCCACACGCACCCTGGATGATAGAATGTGTTAGGCTGCAACATGTCACTGACAGCTCTTTTTGTATTAGAAGATCAACAAGAACCAGGCAACTGAAACAGTCCTTTCACAGAGTTGATGACTCTCCAATAACACCAGAGGTTAATCTTAATGTGCATTCCTGGGAACAAGCATCCTGGGTATTCGGAATGAACCTGGAAACAGATATGCAGGAAATACACAGCAGTACAATAGGTGTAAAGAATGGCGTCCAATTAGTGGAGTCAGGGTAGAGGAATGGTTCATTACTTGCCAAAAATATCCATCAGCGCAGTTGTCTTTTAGTTTTAGTGTTAAGAATTTAGATATTTTGATAACACATGCGAGCAAGGCTGGGACCATAAGTATATTCAAGGATGAGATAGAATGATTTTTAATCGGGATGGGAATCAAGCATTATGGGAAAAAGTCAGGAAAGTGGAATTGAGGATGATCAGATCAGGCATGATCTCATTGAATGGAACAGCAAACTCAATGGGCCCAAATAGCTTATATCTGCTCCCATGTCTTAAGGTTTTCATCTTCACGGGTTATCTTACAAATGAGTATAGGAATTGGAGTATGAGTTGGCCGTCCAAACTCTTAAGTCTGCTCTGCCATAGAATTATAGAATCCATACAGTGTGGAAGCTGGCCATTCGTTCCATCAAGTCCCCACTGAACCTCCAGAGAGCATCTCCTCCCTTCACAGTCCCTGCATTTCCCATGGCTAATCCACCTGCCCTGCACATCCCTGGATGCTGTGAGCAATTTAGCATGGCCAATCCACCTAATCTACACACCTTTGGACTGTGGGAGGAAACCCACGTAGACACAGGGAGAGTTTGCAAGCTCTACACAGACAGTCACCTGAGGGTGGAATCAAAACTGGGTCCCTGGTGCTGTGAAGTCCCAACTGTGCCACCCCACATCAGTCAGATCATGGCTGATCTGATTCTATGCTGAACTCCATTTTCAGCGTACCCTAGTATTTTCTGACTCCCTTGTTAATCGGGTTTCTATCTAACTTTGTATTTAAAAGTATTCAATGATCTCGCCTCTGCCACTCTCTGGGGAACAGAGCTGCACAGACCAACAACCTTCAGAGAGGAAAGGAAGTCTTCTCATCTCTGCTGTAAATGAGAGATCTCTCATTCCTTTATTCTCCGCCCTCCAACAAGGAGAAACAACCTATCAGCATCCACCCTGTGATGCTGTTTCAGAATCTTGTGTCCTTCTAGAAGATTTCCTCTCACTCTCCTAAGCTCCAGTGGAAGTTCATGCAAATATAAACTAAATGAGAAGTGCAAGAGTAAGAGAGTACGATACGGGGCAATGGGCTGTTGAAGGACAGAGTATTGTATGGGGTAATAGGCTATTGAAGGACAGAGTATTGTATGGGGTAATAGGCTATTGAAGGACAGAGTATTGTATGGGGTAATGGGCTATTGAAGGACAGAGTATTGTATGGGGTAATGGGCTATTGAAGGACAGAGTATTGTATGGGGTAATAGGCTATTGAAGGACAGAGTATTGTATGGGGTAATAGGCTATTGAAGGACAGAGTATTGTATGGGGTAATGGGCTATTGAAGGACAGAGTATTGTATGGGGTAATGGGCTATTGAAGGACAGAGTATTGTATGGGGTAATAGGCTATTGAAGGACAGAGTATTGTATGGGGTAATAGGCTATCGAAGGACAGAGTATTGTATGGGGTAATAGGCTATCGAAGGACAGAGTATTGTATGGGGTAATAGGCTATCGAAGGACAGAGTATTGTATGGGGTAATAGGCTATTGAAGGACAGAGTATTGTATGGGGTAATGGGCTATTGAAGGACAGAGTATTGTATGGGGTAATGGGCTATCGAAGGACAGAGTATTGTATGGGGTAATAGGCTGTTGAAGGACAGAGTATTGTATGGGGTAATGGGCTGTTGAAGGACAGTGTTGTATGGGGTAATGGGCTATTGAAGGACAGAGTATTGTATGGGGTAATAGGCTATTGAAGGACAGAGTATTGTATGGGGTAATGGGCCATTAAAGGACAGTAATAAAAGCAGAAAATGTTTGAAATACTCAGGCAATCTGTAGTGGGTCTTTGGAGAGAGAAAAACACAATTAATATTTCAGGTTGACATTCTTTCATCAGAACTTCAGGGTTCTGTTTGATCTGGGATGGTCTTTCACAGCTGGATACTACTCATTAGCCTTTTTATTAAAAAGAGTCCCTGGTGAAAAGTGTTTCTTACTCAATAATTTTGGGAATGTTTTTGGAAAAGAAACATACTTCACTTCAATAAAACTTCAAATGGTGTAGTAATGGTAACATTGAGCATCTGTCTTCAGTCTTTGAACTCTGTTACTTTAAGTGATGTCTGCAGATATTTTATTGAGATTTTCTTGCTTTCAGACGAACAGAAGGACCCACTGGAATCTTTTATACTTCTTCAAATCCAGAGTACATCAGCGCCAATGATGGTAAGCTTCTAAACACCTAGAAATCTATCTGTCTCTAACACTGCCTCTGTCTTCTTATCTCTCTCTCTCTCTCCCCCTCTCTCTCCCCCTCTCTCTCCCCCTCTCTCTCCCCCTCTCTCTCCCCCTCTCTCTCCCCCTCTCTCTCCCCCTCTCTCTCCCCCTCTCTCTCCCCCTCTCTCTCCCCCTCTCTCTCCCCCTCTCTCTCCCCCTCTCTCTCCCCCTCTCTCTCCCCCTCTCTCTCTCTCTCTCTCTCCCCCCTCTCTTCCTCTTCCTCTTCCTCTCTCTGGCTATCCTTTTCTCTATCTCTCATTGTCCCTCCCCGTTCCCCAGACCCTCTGTTATCCATACCCCCCCCCCCCCCCCCCCCCCCCACCACCAATTACTGAGTCCATAAGTAAAGACGTTGCTGTTTTTTTATTTACTGCCTCTGTCACTGGTTTAATTGGTGTCAAATATTGAAGTGCACTGGTGAAGCAAGACCGTATGACCATTTGGGACAGTATGGTAGCTCAGTTGTTAGCACTGCTACCTCTCAGTACCAGGGACCTGGCTTTGATTTCACCCTTAGGTGACTGTCTGTCTGTGTGACGTTTGCACATTCTGCCTGTGTCTGCATGGATTTCCTTCGGGTGCTTCAATTTCCTCCCACAGTATAAAGATGTGCAGGTTAAACTGGACTGGTGATGCTACATTGTCCATAGTTTCCAGGGATGTGCAGGGTTACAGGGATAGGGTAGGGGTGTGGGTCTGGGTGGGATGTTCTTCGGAGGGTCAGTGTGAACCCCATGGGCAGAATGGCCTGCTTCCACACTGTAGGGATTCTCTGAAGAGATAAATTTGATCCTTCAAGCCTGCTCCACAACTCAATAGGATCATGGCTTATCCAGCATTCCTTGTGTCCACCTCCCTGCCCTTTCCTCACAACCTTTAATTGCCCTATTAATCAAGGAACAAGTATTTATCTCTCTCAGTTTTCCAGTGTTTTACTAACAGTGGTTATGCACTGACTGAGGGTGTGCTGGAGGTACATTCAATCGAGATTTTCAGAGGAGATCTTGAAAAGGAAGAATGTGCAGGCGTACGCACAGAACGCAGGAGAATGGCTCTGAGTGATTTTCTCATTCAGAGTTAGTGCAGACTTGATGGGCCAAATAGCCTCCTTTTGCACAGCAGCAGTTCTGTTTTCAAGGCACTATATAAATGCAAGCTGATGTTTTTGACTCTTCTCTCTAAATCAACAACTTCAGTATTAAGAACTTACTTCCAAGTGAAGTTTAGGATCAGTATATGGTTGAGTCTCATTCCCACTTGTCTTATCTTGGTCTTTTAAGATAAGACAGATAGACATTGTTAGCATTTATGTGGGCTGTGTTTAGTATGAATCACTATTCAGTATAATGCCATCAAACATACTTCATGTTATCTCTCCTAGTCTATGTTCCAGACGAGTGGGAGGTTTCACGCGATAAGATCGAGCTTCTGAGGGAGCTGGGCCAAGGTTCCTTTGGGATGGTCTATGAGGGGATCGCCAAGGATATTGTGAAGGGTTGTCCAGAAACGCGTGTAGCAGTGAAAACAGTGAATGAATCAGCCAGCCTGCGGGAGCGTATTGAGTTCTTGAATGAGGCATCTGTGATGAAGGCGTTCAGCTGTCACCATGTGGTATGATCTTTAAGTACTCGCTTTTTTTAAAAACGATATCCTTGTAGTTTTTATCCCTGGGCTTTCCATCCATCACCAAAGAAACTCAACCTCCCCCATACTGGAAACCACTTGAAGTGATGACCACAGATAAAGAGAGAAAATTCTGGAAATCAGTCTGTCTGAGGGTGCAAGGGCAGGTGAACTAGGGTTTCCGGGAGTAGGAGGGGGACCTTTTACAGAATTGAGAGGGCATAATGCCCACTGATAATCAGCATCTAAAGGTGAGAATAAAGGGGAAGAAAATCCGGGTGTGCATATTGTTATGATTCTTTTGGGAAAATGTGCAAATCCTCAAGCCCTTGGGGCTCCACAATTGTTAATGATTTAATCAAAACACACAAAGCCCTTGATTCACCTATCTGATGGAATCAAGTTAACACAAAACACAGACCAGTGTCCTGTACTTAGTTCATAGCTGCATATTTGTCATTATCAACAAATGGCCCCACAAGTTAAAACTCTAACCCTCTTTTAAAGTCACTACACGCATATGCAGACAGGTGCAGATAAACAAAAAAAAAGCATGGTTTTTAGGTGGAGAGGAGGGGAAAAAAAAACAGGAAATGCAAGTTTAATAGTACCAGTTCACAGGGTTTGTTGAGCTATTCCTTTATGGCTTGCTAGGACATCCTGTTCTTCAGTCACCTTTCTTCTTTGCAGGAGGCAAAGGGCAATTGTTACACTAACCACAAAGTCACTTGGTTATTGGTTAAAGACAGCAGCTTACAGTAACTATGGGAGAAAATAACTGGCATTCTTCAGGCATTTTTACTGCAGAGGGAGAGAGGGACACAACCTGCCATTCTAGCAGTCTGAAGGCTTCTCCACATATTGTTCACACCCACGAACTGTTTAGCTACCCAGGAACCAATCAGAGCTGTCTCTATGCTGATGCCATGGCAACTATGGCAAGTCGCAGTTGCACAAACCAATCAGGAACTGGTTGCAAAACAAATCTCATCCACCATCCCTTCCCAGTACCAGGCCATCTTCAAACATTGCTTGAATAGCAGCATTGCCAACATCGTGCATAATGAGTTTCAATAACTTATTTTTGAAAGTGCAGCAATTCCTTCTAGAGACCTTGGTTTCAATGTTTACCATTTCAGTCCAAAGTCAGAAATGCAGGAAGTAAAATGATGTGATCTTTACAAAATGCTGTTGCTCGCTCGCTCAATCTGACAGGAACACTCAGTATCATGGTCTAAATTCTCAGCAATTACATCCGTTTTTTGAGTCCTTTCACAGAAGTGTAATCAAACAAAAATAAGTGGAAAAAGAAAGGTTTTGGGAGGGGTGGCCAGTCAGTTGGTCACAGAGCTCGCGAATGGCAGAGCTTAAGCAGCAGATATCAGAATCCGGAAACTGAAAAGACTGGAGAAGAATGGCCAGTGTTGAAGTAAACAGGGGCATGAGATAAGTTGAAAATGTGTTGCTGGTTAAAGCGCAGCAGGTCAGGCAGCATCCAAGGAACAGGAAATTCGACGTTTCGGGCACAAGCACTTGATACCTGATGAAGGGCTTGTGCCCGAAACATCAAATTTCCTGTTCCTTGGATGCTGCCTGACTTGCTGCGCTTTAACCAGCAACACGTTTTCAGCTCTGATCTCCAGCATCTGCAGACCTTTTTACATGAGATAAGTTACCAGCACCTTAAAAAACTGACTGTATATTCATCCCGTGTAAATCCCCAGTTAATGCACGATATCAACTTGAAGCTGTCTCCCTGTTTTATTAACCAGTACACATACTATTGCTTTGTTGATTGCATATTTCCCTGTATATTTAATTGTAGGTTGCAGTTATGGCTAATACCACCACTAGGTGGAGCACCACACACACATGTGAAAATTGGAGTGGCACATTCGATTGGATTAGATTATCTACAGTTTGGAAACAGGCCCTTCGGCCCAACAAGTCCACACTGACCCTCCGAGGAGAAACCCACCCCCCTATATTTACCCCTGACTAATCCACTTTACACCACGGGCAATTTAGCATTTTAATAATTGAAGCTTTTACTTTCACAGCTTGGTGATACTTAAATAATCTAACCACCTGATTATTTTTGCTTATTGTAGAGAACAAATGAGGAATAAATATTGTTGATGTCAAGTACTAAGTGTGACTAAATCACTCACCTTGAGGACAAATAGTCCCAGACTCAGTGCTGAATCACAATCTAACATTCCAATGACAGAGCCTCATCCAGTCAGATAGCTGATAGGATCAGATTGGCTCCCAGATGCTGCATGAGTTTAAAACTTCATTAAAGGAATGTTTAAAGTGATAATAAAACATAACTTGAATGTTTTGAGTGTTTCCAAAAAACTTGCTTCCAAATTCAGTTCTTCACCATGATTTATTTATTTCTTCCACAAATGGTGTGACATCACAATTCACCTGCAAGTGTGTAGATGGGAACAGGTTTAAGGAGAGAGGGGAGAGATTTAAAAGCAACCCAAGGGGATACTTCTTCATGCAGAGGGTGGTGTGCATATAGAACGAGCTGCCAGAGGAATTCGCAGATTCCACCCATTCCTGATGAGGGGCTTATGCCCTAAACATCGATTCTCCTGTTCCTCGCCTGACCTGCTGTGCTTTTCCAACACCACACTCTCAGTAGAGAAAATCGTGGTAACTGATACAATTATAACATTTAAAAGGCTGGATGGGTACATGAATAGAAAGGGTTAAGAGAGACATGAGCCAAGTGCTGGCAAATGGGACTAGATTAATTTAGGACATCTGGTCAGCGTGTACGAGTTTCACCGAAGGGTCTCTTTCCTTGCTGTACAGCTCTATCACTATGGATTATGGTAGTTGTTTTTAAAAGCAGCTCCCTATCTCTCTCATTGGGAATGCATACTCTGTTCAATATGTGCAGATATTGTGCATTAATTGGGGATTCATTTGTGCCCTTTTAGTGTAGATGCAGAGTGAAATTGTGTTTGGAAATAGGAAACACTGGGAAAATCTCAACAGATCCAACAACGCCTGTGGAGAGAGAGAATATGAGAGAAACAGAATTGACATTAGATACATGCAGAGTGAGGTCAGTGAGACAAGGACAAAATGAAGGTCATACCTACAGTGGAAGACCAGAGAGATTCAATGATAGAAAAATTCATCCGAAAGGCCAAAGAGATTGAAAATGGGATGAGGAAATAAACACTAGAACTGACTGAAAGCAAAAACTGAACCAAGCAAAGCAAAGGAAATAAGATGGGGTCAGAATTTCTGGTCTGGATTTGTTAAACTCAGTGCTGAGTCCTGAAAATTGTGAAGTGTTTAAGTCAAAGAAGAGGTGCTGCTCCTTAACTTCATGCCAAAAAATACAGTGAATGTTGGTTATTAGGTTAGGAGTCTTATACATATAATGTGTAACTCTCTAAATAAATGCTCTGAAAATATATTTAGATACACAGTTCCACTGCTAAAGAATGCAAAGCTATGGGCCAAGTGCTGGAAAATGGGATCAGGATAATTAGGTGGTGTTTTTGATTGGCACAGACATAATGAGACAGATGACCTTTTTCTGTGCTGTCGACCTCTGTGACCCAAGTGTGGGAAGATTGGCTCCAATTCCAGTTGGACTTTGTAAAGAACTCCATGTCCTATCTAAACGGTTTTTGCATGGCATCTATCTCTTTTAAAAATGAGATTGTTGTTATTTGTTAGAGTTAAATCTGCATGGAACAGCTGCTGGCTCCTCAGCAAACTCCTTGTTGAGTTTAAGTTGTGCTAAAACCTACTTTGGTCCTCCAGGTGCGTTTACTTGGCGTTGTATCGAAGGGTCAGCCAACTCTGGTGGTCATGGAGCTGATGACTCATGGTGATCTGAAGAGCTACTTGCGATCTTTACGACCGGATGCTGAGGTAATGTCACAGTTGCATCTTCACAAATTCTAAAATGTTAAAACTTTCTGGAAAATACAAAACAAAATGATTACCTTGTGATCTGTGGCTGTTACAATGGTTTCCTCATCAATGTTGTTGGTGAAGGTATGATATTTCTCCTTTGAAGGCAGAGGAATGTTCCATTTCACTGCCCAGTGATATTGGAATTCATCTGCATTTAAGAGGAAACTGACTGGAGTTGGATTCTCTGTTAGTGTTGGGCATTTATAGACTATATTTTACAGAGTTCTGTGTAATAAATGTTTACACTGTTTTACTTTTTATGGAGGCCAATTGCAAAGCCCAGGAACCACAACTGTTGTGTCTTTGCACTTAAGAGTTGTAAAATACTCAAAAGCATTGTGTATAAGATGACATAAATGTAATCCAACCAGCTGCAGATACAGTTGCTCATTGTATTAGTTCTGAGAACAGGCATTTTAATTTTGATGTGAGCCAGATGTTGAGTGTACTGTCACTTCTCTATACAGGCAAGGGACTGCAGGGAAGTGAGTGGTGTCCAGGAGAACAGAGAAGATCCCCTTGTAGTCCCTTACAACCAATGAAGTGCTTTTTGAAGTGTAGCCATTGTTGTAATTCTGTGCTGCAACAATTTTAATGTCCAAGGACCTCCTTCACAATTCTGAAAATGCTTCATGATGATGTGAATGTGACAGTTTTGAGCAGGAATCCAATGCTTTTGAAATCTGGGCGAGGATCAAACAAGGCTGTTTGATAGCTCCCAATCTATTTACTCAATGATGAATGTTCACCACCTCTAAGAGGTATTGCTTTCCAATATCAGTATTAAACATCTGCATGAAGCAGTGTCTCACTGCAGTTCTCCCAGCCAAACCTAGACTGACCACCGTAGATATGACCCATTGGATGGGTGACTGCTGAGTCGTTGCCCACGCTGTACCAGATTGATGAGCCATGCTCAAATTCTTCAAATCTTAATATAAGGAATTTGGCCTGCCCTTGAATATCTTCAGAGCAACAACCCACACCTGGTCAGCCAATATTCCACCTCCCATGGATGTTGAAGGACAGAATCTGGAATATGTTGGGATTTTTTTTTCCCAACTGTTTAGCTGACACCATTGATGAGGAAATTCAGATCTGGGTCTGTGGCATCTGCACAGTGTACTGCAGTGAGTGTTTAGCAATAAAGACCCTCACAAGCCAACAAAAGTCTTAGTGTACACAGCAATTGTCGTCACCATACCCATGTACTGCAGTGAGACCTAGTCTGTGTATCTAAAACATGTGTGATTACGTGTAGCACCAGCAATATGTCTGTCCCATTCCCTGGACTCACCAAGAGGATCATTGAACAAGTGCTTGTGGCCTTGTTACAAAGTATAGGCATTCGGTCAAACCTCCTGCAAAACCAACTACAAGGGATTGGGTACTGTCTGACTGGCCAAAACCCTGTCTCCCTCATCAAGCCATAATTTAGGGATAAATATTGGCTAAAACAGTGAGAGTCGCTCCCCTGTTCTTCAAAATAATCCCATGGCATCTTGCTCATCCATCTGAGCAGTCACATGGGGCCTTGATTTTACAGCTCCTTTGAAAGATGGCACCTTTGACAGTGCAGTGCTCCCCTTGGTACTGCATTGGAGTATTACCGTCAATCATTGTATTCAGGTAGCAGGGTGGAACTTAGATTCGAATCCTTGTGACTCAGCGGTGAATGCGCCCTGCTGACTCAGTCACACCTAAACCTCGCATCAGAGAGTGGAGAATTATGTTAAGAAACACGTGAGAAGGAAGTGGGGAATGATTGGACAGAGTAGCAGTCTGGGTATAGGGAAAAAGAGGAGTAACCTGGAGAGAATGGGGGAATGGTGCACAGGAGGTGGGAAACAGGGAGTGATGCACTGTGCTGAAATCTATTGGAAAGGTGGAACTGAGCCTGAACAGGTGAGGTCACGAACTTTCACCACAACAACAGGCATGTGAGACCACCTGCAGCTTTAGCTTCTTTACTTTAAGTACTTCAATGCAAGTGTACAAGTGGGCGGCACGGTGGCACAGTGGTTAGCACTGCTGCCTCACAGCGCCTGAAGACCCGGGTTCAATTCCCGACTCAGGCGACTGACTGTGTGGAGTTTGCACGTTCTCCCCGTGTCTGCGTGGGTTTCCTCCGGGTGCTCCGGTTTCCTCCCACAGTCCAAAGATGTGCGGGTCAGGTGAATTGGCCATGCTAAATTGCCCATAGTGTTAGGTAAGGGGTAATGTAGGGGTATGGGTGGGTTTCGCTTCGGCGGGTCGGTGTGGACTTGTTGGGCCGAAGGGCCTGTTTCCACACTGTAAGTCTAATCTAATCTAACGGTATGCACTTAACTTAGTCAATAGGTATTTTATAAATTACTTTATTCTTCTAAAGGTTTTATTCACAAAGCTTTTGGAGCTCCTAATGGTTTACTGCGTTTGTAAGTGGGCAATAATAACTTGTGGATGTTGTCTATTTTTTTGCCTTTTCAGAATAACCCAGGGCGACCACCACCGTCCCTAAAGGAGATGATTCAGACAGCAGCTGAGATTTCAGATGGAATGGCATATCTGAATGCCAAGAAATTTGTTCATAGAGACTTGGCAGCTCGCAATTGCATGGTGGGAGAGGATTATACGGTGAAAATCGGAGGTAGGAATGATGGCATGTTGTAAATTTATGGAATGGGGAGGAAGTGAAGGAATAAGTCACAGGTTTGCCTTATAAGGGAAGCAAAATGTGGATGGGGGAGTGAAACTGAGTGTGAAGTGAAAAGAACAAGGCACCTATAAGAAGGAATAAAGACTGAAACTGGTGGAAAAATAGCATCCAATTTGGTGGTGATGGGAATGCGAGAGAGAGAGAGAGAGAGAAAAACAGAATTTAACTTCCACGCCCTACATTACTTTTTTTAGGGTTAGAATTAGAATCCCTACAGTGTGGAGACAGGCCCTTCGGCCCAACAAGTCCACACCAACCCTCCAAAGGGTATCCCACCCAAACCCATAACCTTTGACTAATGCACCTAAGCAACACATCCCAGAACACTACGGTCAATTTAGCATGGCCAATTCACCTAACCTCCACATCTTTGGATGGTGGGAAGATACGGAGCACCTGGAGGAGATCCACCAGACACTGGGAGAATGTGCAAATTCCACAGAAGACAGTTGCCCGAGGCTGGAATCGAACCCGGGTCCCTGGTGCTGTGAGGCTGCAGTACTAACCACTGAGCCACCATGCCGCCCCAAATAGAATTCTGTTCCAAAGACATTTGGAGTACTGCATACGATTTTGCTTATCCTGCTATAGGAAGGATGCTATTAAACTGGAAAGGGTGCAAAAAAGATTTACAAGAACATTATCAGGACTGGACGGTTGGAGTTAGAAGGAGAGGCTGGATAGGCTGAGAGCTTTCCCCTGGAGCGTCAGAGGCTGAGGGGTGACCTTATAGAGTTTATAAAATCACCAGGGGCATTGATAAAGTGACTAGCCAGGGCATTTTTCCCACAGTCAGGGAGTTTTAAACGAGAGGGCATCGGTTAAATTGAAAGGGGAAAGATTCAAAAAGGACCTGAGGAGCAGCTTTTTCCCACAGAGGATGGTGCGTATGTGGAATGAGCTGCCAGAAGTAGGAGTAGAGGCAGGTCCAATTATAACATTTAAAAGACATTTGGACAGGTAGATGGGTAGGGAATGTTTAGAGAGATATAGGCCAAACACAGGCAAATGGGACCAGTTCAGTTTAGGAAACTTGGTTGGCACGGATGAGTTCGGTCAAAGACTCTCTTTCTGTGCTATATGACTATAACAAGTCGTATTGGACTCAAAACGTTAACTGTTTCTATTAGATTAGATTACTTACAGTGTGGAAACAGGCCCTTCGGCCCAACAAGTCCACACCGACCCGCTGAAGCGCAACCCACCCATACCCCTACATTTACCCCTTACTTAACACTACGGGCAATTTAGCATGGCCAATTCACCTGACCCGCACATCTTTGGACTGTGGGAGGAAACTGGAGCACCCGGAGGAAACCCACGCAGACACGGGGAGAACGTGCAAACTCCACACAGTCAGTCGCCTGAGGCGGGAATTGAACCCGGATCTCAGGCGCTGTGAGGCAGCAGTGCTAACCACTGTGCTACCATGCCACCCCAGTATCTCTACAGATGTTGAGTTTCTCCAGCAGTCGGTTTTTATTTCAGATCTCAAGCACCTCCTGTATATTGCTTTGGTACCTATAAAGCGGAATTGGAAAATGTCTGCAATGTGTGTTGATCTGGCTAGGGTACAGAACGTTAAACCCATTCTTAGAGTCACCTAAGTGAAATGAAGGGAGAAAGTGGGCTCCTTATTTCTGTGTGGGCTTGCCAAGATGGGCTGGGTATGCTCAATTAAACTAGCCATCTCGTTGAGCTGCTTGGAAAAAGTTCCTAAAAGAGCTGATTGCTTCAATGTGGTGTGAGTCATGATGCAGTAAATTTATATATGTGCATTCCTTTGTTTAAATAGACTTCGGAATGACCAGAGACATCTATGAGACAGACTACTATCGTAAAGGTGGAAAGGGATTGCTCCCTGTCCGATGGATGGCTCCAGAATCTTTGAAGGATGGAGTTTTTACCACCTATTCGGATGTTTGGTGAGAGTCTGTCTGTACTCGGTGTAACTGGAAAGTCTTAATTTTCCCAGACTGTTCACAAGGTGTTTATCTTCAACAGCACATATGGTTCTAATCAAGCTGTTTTCCTCCTCTCAAAGCAATACATTGAGGGATTATTACGATTATAGCGCTTTATTGTCTCATTTTGCGCAGTGAGTTGTGTTAGTACAAACATGGCAGTCAGTTTTCACACACAAACATCACTCAACTGTCGTGACAAGAAAGAACACTTGATTTTTCTTTAAAAAAGGCGGAATGTGCTATACAGTGGCAGGAGAACTTGAATCCATTCTGTTAAATTGTAGCTTAACCTATGTCCTCATTTCATCCACATCGCTTGGTATGGCAGAGTCTCTCTCAATTTTGAATACACTTTATAGTTTTCACTTTAATCTTCTCTTGTCGAAGGAGAAAAATCCCAGTTTCCAAACTTTTCATATAACTGAAGTAGGTTCCACAAAAAAGAGAACTCTTTCCAACAGCATCATTTAGAAGTCATGTTAAAACTTCACGACAGGTAATTTAAATTAAATGGCGCAGTTTTAAAGCAGATACAGGAACAGAGAGGCATGGGAATGTTTGAAGGTGGTAAGACAACTTGCAGGGACTCTGAAGGTGTAAGAAGGATAAGGTATCTGTTAATAGCATTTTAAAGTACAAAAGCGATACTGAATATTTACAAATGGTTGGCTAGGTCCCAGTTGTCACAATTCTGGAAACGATATTTTAGGAAACATTTGAAGGTTCTGAAGAGGGTGGAGAGGAGTTTTACCAAGGCCATACCAATGGTGGGAGGGCGATAGTGATAACGTGGTGAAGTCACTGGATTGGTAATTTAGACTCTAACAGTCCGTCCAGACATGGATTCGAATCTCACCACAGCCTGGTGGAATTAACATTCATATATTAAATCTGGGATGTAAAATTATAGTATCAGTAATGGTGATATCTGTCAGTGATTGTTATTAAAGCCCACCTGGTTCACTCACGTTTTGGAAAAGGCATCTGAGGTGACAGTAACCTAGCAAGTTGCATAGTTCAAGGGCAAATGCTGACCAATCCAGTGACACCTACGTCCCATGAAGGAATAAAGAAAACACCACATGGTGAATTGGAGAAATTAGAAGATTTCTCCGTAGACCACAGAAGATTAATGGGAAACCTCATGGGAGTTTGACAGACCAAACAAAGAGAAACAGTTTCCTCCAAGTGGATTAGTGACCAGAGGTCGAAGATGAAAAATAATTGGCAAAAAAACCTAAAAAGAAAATGCGAATATTGTTTTCATGTATGGTCTTGTTGAGACTTGGAGTGCATTACCAGAGAGGTTGGGCAGAATCAGCTTCCATAGGAACATACAAAGAGCTCAGTGGTCTTCTGTAACTCGAATAACGATACGATGGAGATTAGAAGTACCCCTTAGTCTGTTTTAACTTATTTTGAACTGCGCTTGTGCTTGTTGGCAGGTCTTTTGGTGTTGTGCTTTGGGAGGTCAGCACTCTGGCAGAACAGCCATATCAAGGACTGTCGAACGAGCAGGTTCTTAAGTTCGTTATGGATGGAGGCTTCTTGGATCGTCCAGATAACTGTGCAGATCGATTGTGAGTATCAATTTTTCCCGTGCACCAACTTTCTCTTCTGCCCATCATCTCCAGCAAATATCAACTGTGGGCCTGATTGCTAGTAATGCCAGTTTCTGCATCCATATCATTGCTCTGTCAGAGCACATTGAGCTTATGTCCCAGTATGAATCCTACCTGCAACGTTTCTGAGTAAGATATCTCAGTGATCACTTATCCCAGCCCATGCTTTTCATGGAATCCAGATCATTTGAAACCCAAATCTTCAATTCTCCCCTCTCCCACTCTTTTCTCTTTTTCATTCTTGCTCACTTTCCCTTGCTTGCGCTCACTTGCTCTTCGTCCCTCGTTCTCTCACTCTCTGTCTGCCTTTCTTTTCCTCCTCTTCCCTCCCCCCCCCCCCCCCGTCACCTTTTTCACTTGCTCCCTCACTCTGTCTGTCTCATTTCCCCCACTTCCCAAGCTAACACTCCATTTCTGAAGCACTGCACTACTCATCTGTCCCATTCTCCTTGCCTCCTCTCTTTCGGTACCTTGATTTTTCCCCTTTCCCATTTCTCCTCTCTCCCTCTCCCTCCCCATTTCTCCTCCCTCTCCCTCCCCATTTCTCCTCCCTCTCCCTCCCCATTTCTCCTCTCTCTTTCCCCCCCCCCCCCCCCCATTCCTCCTCTCTCTTCCCCCCCCATTCCTCCTCTCTTCCTTTCTTTACCCCAAACTGCTTTGAAACCAGTGAAATGCATTTTTTGTTTAGGTGCTATTGTGATAGCTGTAGCAGAGAGCTAGCATGGACAATAATGGGCTTAAATTATATTTTTCTCCTGCACTCTAAACTTCAAAAATGCTTTATCTTACAGCCATTTTTGCAGAATTTATTTTCTTTGTCTAAGTTGAGATTGCATTTGATTTTAGTTGCTTCGTGTATGACCTTCCAGTAATCATTTCCTGTGCTCCTTTTGTGACTCCAGACATACCCTGATGCAGATGTGTTGGCAATACAATCCAAAAGCAAGGCCCACTTTCTTGGAGATCATCGAGATGCTGAAGGACGACCTCCACCCAAGTTTCCACGATGTCTCCTTCTACTACAGCGAGGACAACAAGCCACCGGACACAGAGGAATACGACATGGATTTTGAGAACATGGAAAGCATTCCACTTGATCCTTCATCTTACTCACAGACAGAGACCCCTCTGAGTCACAGCCGGGACAATGGCCCTACTATGGGCCTCAGAGGCAACTATGATGAGCACATACCGTACACACACATGAATGGAGGGAAGAAGAATGGGCGAATATTGTCCTTGCCAAGGTCAAGCCCTTCATAACATTTCTTTTACCTCCCATTTCTTTCTGAATTTTATTTGTTGGGCCCTTAGAATCTTGGGACTCGATTAAGGCTGCCACAGTTTGTTACACAGGGAAAGGACCTTTACCTTTGTTTAAAAAAATGTTTTTTTTTCTGCCAAGTGGCTGGTTATAAATGAATCAAACTGTGAAGAAACAAAACACTCATTCTATAACAGTAGAAATATGTACACGTACATACTGTGCCTACATACATGTACAGACATGACATCATGCAAACATGCGTGCACAACCATACAGTTCAACACGTGTAAACAGTTTTATACTCTGATACATACACAGGCACGATTGCACATGCACAAGAGCTCACACAGAACACACACGTGTACATAGACATGCACACACATACACACGTGTACATAGACACACAAAAACAAAACCATATCAGTGAAGCATTTCCAAGGCTGCTATCAACATTGCTGTGGTTCCTAGCCAGGAAGTGACCTTTTGAACTTTCATCTGTGGAGTGCTTGAGGCTGAGAAGTTTATGCCCAATTTTGGGGGAAAACAATTTTTTTTTAGAAAGACAGTTTAAACATGAAGAGCATCTACAGTATAAAATGACAAAAAGTCCAATTTCATTTTCCTGAAGTGTGAACTTTTTAAACAGTGGGAATTTTGCGGAACATAAACAAGAAAGTAAATCTGAATCTTCTACCAAATTCCAAAACCCTAACACTGATGTATACTTCTAAAAACAGAAAATCACAGCTAGAGGTCATTTTAGATGCAATGGTTGGGTAACAGTTTCTCAGACCAATAGTTGCTGTTTTCTCTCGTCTGTGGGTTTTAGAAGACAAATCCTGTACTTTTAATGTTTTTTGTATATAATTGATGTTTGTTGTATTCTCTCCACCAGGAACAGCTTTGCAATAATCAAAAAGTGTGCTTCTGAGGACCTGTAGTCCCAGAGACACAATTTATTTTTGTAAAATGTGGACTAGCATACCTGAAATCAACCCCCCTCCCCCCACCTTCCCTGATGTTCGAGGGATATTGCGTCAGGACACAAAATATCTACAGCAAACAAAGCTCTGGGTTTCAGATTCTGCTTTATGCTTCATCCAAGGTTTCTTGAAAGCTTTATTGTTGTGGCTTTTGAGACAGTGTGAAGTGATTCAGTGAGCTCAACAGCAAGACCAATAGCAAGTGATCTGGTCTTAAGATCACTTGTGTACCTCATCGTGTTGAAGGGGATTGGATGAGTAGGAGGAAATAGTGAACGTTCCAAAAGGAATTCTGTCTCTATTTGAGTTGGTAGAGAGAGAACAGCAAGGCGCGAAAAGCTGGAAGAAATTAAAAAGGCAGCTTTTGGGAATGATGTTTCAGGTATTTCTGAGTGAAGGCTGTGCTTCTCCTTAGACTGGAAGTGGGAACCAAGGAATAGTTAATGTGCCATATTTTAATAAAAAGTAGCACACATCCAGGAGCAACAATATGATTGCTTTTTAAGCTCCTTTTCTCCTTTGAGATTTCGGAGCCACAATTCAAACTGGCGCAGGATTTAGGAGGAGGATTAAGTCAATGGAAGGTAACTTACAGCTGCTGTGTTGATACCAACGTAAAACAGACCAGGATTAAAATAGTTGCCTGCTGTTTATTCTCAATGTATGTTTAATTGGAATGGAGGACAGTCAAGAACAAAGTGGGGAAATTAACTCTAATCTTATACTTATGCGAGAGAAAAAGAGAGATGTTTGGAATTAAATCACAGAATAAGTGGAGAAGGAATGATCATGGTCCCCGATATGAATGTGTATCACTGGGCTAAAATCTGAAACCACAGAGAATTAATTGATCAGTTGTTCTGTCTGACTTACAGGTCAGCTCATGGCTTGTAAGTCTTGTGTTGTGCTCAGTAACCTGCTATCCTGACCGACATCAGGGAAGAGAGAAGAGTCACGGGTTTGTGCCAAGTACACATGACACTTAAGCTTTTAGACACAAAAAAAATCAATCCTATCCGTATTCCTCCCACTAAAATTGATTTTTCATTTTTGCCTGAGCACTCTGTGTTAGGGGGCAGACGGATTAAGCTTCTGTACTTACCAACCCAAGATCTCTAATCCCCTCTTCCCTGCTCTACCCCCTTTCCCACCACCAAGAAGTGAAAGGGAGCTGGGGGCAAATTGAAACGAGAGAGGGTCCAAGCATGTGTCCCCTGCCAGTGATGGAGGACGACGTGTGGAGTTCTTTAAGCCAGGGATAAGCACATGTCTGTTGGAATAATAGTTTTGAATGGAAATTGAATGGGATGTTGAGAGAGATTTAAAATAAAATGTGGGGCTATAGGGCTAGATCAAGGGAATGGATCTGACTGGGTTGCTGTGCAGAGTGTTAACACAGACTCAGTGGTCAAAAGCTGCTTTCTGTTTATGTCCGTATGACACCAGTTCCCGAGTGAATTCAGGCTGGGAGTGTAGGGTTGGAGGGGGGAGATGTGTTTGCTGGAAATACAAACACACAAGTGGCTAGTTGAGGCTCAGAAAACCTACAGTAGCTCATCCATGCATTTGGTCCAACAATGTGGGAAATAACTGTGAAGGCAGGACAGGGTGGAGCAGAACTCAAGGTGAAAACTTTTAATGTAAATACAACTGATGAAGTGCCAATAAGCTTCTCATCTCAGTATTTGTGCTTAACCTAATGCCCAAGCTCCGTAGGTAGCTGTGTCGTGACTGTCTTACAGCAATGCCTCCCTCTGTTTTATGAATAACTCCTGCTGCTGCTGAACACAGAGCTTGCCTTTTCCCAGAACCCTTTGCAATGCCTTTGGAATTGTGCAGTCTCTTGTCCAGCCAAATGCAGGGGTTAGGGTAAAGGGAGCCTGTAAGTAAGCAAATGTTGACTGGCCATGCACATTACGCATAGAGTCTGGGCTGAATGGCCTTGTTCTGTGCTGTAATGTCTCTCATAGCTCCAGATTGACCAGCTCATGTAGGGTTTGAAAAGTCTGACCAGATGATTCCAACCCAAACTATTTGCTAACATGAATCATTGAGATATTTGGAACCTCTACATGATCGGACTAAAGCTCATCTTTTTGCCAAGTAGAAGGTTATATTCCCCCAAACCCCAGATTCTGTAGATTTGCAGTGGGGTTTAATTCCCTGTGGGTTTCTGCAAATTTTAAGCTTCACTAACATTGGTATGTGTTGGAATATCCCGTCCTTAATTGAAAAACGCAGCAGTCACCAGCTGCTCACTGTTGTTTCCATCAGGAGCTATTTTCTGTAAAACATAAATAGCTTGCGTTGTTCAGATGTCCACAGCCTTCACAGCCTTCTGGTTGTAGTGAGATTCTATCCCAAACCCACTGTTGGAAGGACTGGGTGGTGGAAGTGTGAGGCACTCATTATGCCGACCGGGCTTCCCTGTTTGTCTTACAGCAGTAGAACTGAGACCAGCAAAACATATTCCGCAGACTGCTGCCTGATCTAGATCCCTAATCAATAATCTGATAAGGCTTGCTTATCGAAATATAGTCTCACTTGAACAAAATTATTGGCCACATCTAAAGTAATATCTTGCCTCCACCTGACTTGCTAATAGCACCGTGGATGTACCTACGCCTTATGGACCGTAGCAGTTCAAGAAGGTGACCACAACTTCTCAAAGGCTGTTAGAAATGAGCAAGATGCACTGACCTCGCTAGATACATGTAAAATAGAATAAAAATTACAGACAATGTGTGGGAAGTGGGACCTGCAGAACTATGGGATTGGGAGAGTGTGAAGCAGGGATCTCGTGCAGCAAAGGCAAATGACCTGGTCCTGTAATCATTGCATGACAAATGGTCAAATTGTGGCTTGTTGCAAGGGTTGTTTTACTCCCTGTTGTGGTTCATTTTCATCTCTTTGTATTTCTGTCATTTGTTTGGAAGCAACTGTCGTCTCCTTAACCCATGGTAGCAGTGACCCATCTAGCTGGTCAGTTCCATTTCATTCATTAAGCACCCTAGCTGGGAAGCCCGCATGGAGGGTGTTGGAGACCAGAGGCAAACAAGCTGCACCTCTCAATAGGAAACTGATTACTCATATGTCAGTGAATGCTGGATTCACTGGCTGGGTCTGACATCTAACTCCCATCCCTAGTTGTCCTTTGACAATACCCAGTTTCCTCCCACAGTCCAAAGATGTGCAGGCTAGGTAGATTGGCCATGCTAAATTGACCCTAAGTGTCCATGTTTGTGCAGGCGAGGTAGATTAGCCATGGTAAATGTGGGGTTACAGGGGTCTTAGTGGGATTCTCTTCAGAGAGTCAGTGCAGATTCAGTAGGCCAAATGGCGCCTCTCTCCACTGTAGGGATTCTATAATTCTTGAGCAGACTGTGATGTGCCCTTGGGTTGCGATGCATTGATCCAAGTGCTAAAGTTGTTCCCACAAGTGCGGTTTATGGGGGGGGGGGGGGGGGAGTTCAGAAGGAGTGTAGGGATGGAGGTGAGGGGATGGGTTGGTTTGGGCAAGGGGCTGAAGTTCATGTTATACCAACAGATGGAAGTCATTTGTCAACAAACCACCTGCCCCTAGAAAGCTGAAGGAAAGCTGGTTGATTTCTGCATGTTAGAACAGCATCTGTTGAGTGGAGGCATGGTTTCCCCTCATCTATCATTATCCAGCTTTAAAGCCTAAATCTCAGAGGGGAAGATGGAGTAGAGGGAAGGAGAGGGACAAGTGACCCAAAGCCAGAAAGGATGGAGTGGGTAAGGATGGTTTTTCAAGTATATGATTGGGTGGGGGATGGGTTTGGGCGTTTAGTCTACGGTTAGTTGTGAGTAGGGGGAATAATGAGCTTATTAACAGAATTTGCTTTGTAAATAGTGTGAAGTTATTCGCTCTTAAGGTGCCTATATCTCTGTGTAGCATATGAAATACCTAGTAGAAACTAAGACAGCCCCTCACTCTAATATACGTCTAGTGGCTGTTTCACACTACAAAAACCAGAGAGAAAATTCACACACTTTTGTAATTCTGAAGATTTTCTTATATTCAAAAAAATTAATATTTTATTTATTTTTATTAATGTTATAGAGATCACTGTACAGAATCCCACTTTACAGTCTACACAAAACAAAAACAAAAAAAAAGGTTAGGGTATGAAAATGTATTGTTGCTGATGAGAAACTGGGGAGAAGGATATGGTGCGGTGTAATTCTCTGGGACAATCTACCTCAGTGTTTCTTTCAGATATTAGTGTGTGTGCTCCTCTCAGTATTTCACAGTATTCTGTTCTGGGTCTAAATACATTTAGAGTTTGTTCCCTCCCCATCTAAATCTTCCCTTACACCCCCACCCCAAACTTCCCTCCCTGTGGAGGGCTGACTGACCACCAATGTAATTTACATTCGCCATGTTTCTCTTTGCATTTGCAGAGTCTCCTCTTTTACTTGGATTTTTAAAAAATCTACTTGTTCAGATCTGAAATTCAGGGAGGTGGATGATTGAAGATTGCTAAGGGAACAGTAATGGGCCGAACAAAACCCAGGAAGTTAGATATGTTGTTTTTAAATATATAATTGCCAGAACCCCACTGGCACAAAAATGGCTGATTTTCGGGTTACCATGATTGAATCATAAAGTGACAAAGTAAGATTCACCCCTTGTGATTTGTTTTGCTCTAATAAATTGTAAGAATTCAGATTGGTTTTTATAAAACAAATTAACGTATTCTATTTCCAAAGAGCAAACTCAGCACAAGCCACTCAGCTCAAGGGCAGTTAGGGATGGCCAAACTGTGAAAGAATAAAGAAAAAGAGACAAACAGGAATTGCTGGAGAAACTCAGCAGGTCTGCCAGCATCTGTATAGTGAGAGAGAGATAGAGTGTTAATGTTTTGAGTCCACGTGATGCTCTTTCATACTCCAAGGCTGTTCCTCTCCCCACAAATGCTGCCAGAGCTGTACTTTTTGTATAATCTGGTTTGAAATTGGAGAGCCATAAGTCATAGCTGGTTTTGGGTCATAAATTACATCTTACAGTCAAGGATGGGTGTGAGTTTCCAAATACCCCACTTCTAACGGGGTACTTCTTAAAAGAAAAAAACGACATGAGCAAAGGGGATAAATTATACTTTAACGAATTTTTTAAAAATCTGAGTTTTGACAATTATACAGCAGCAGAGAGTGGTGATCAGTCAGCTATCCACACTCCAACCCGGTGCTGTGTTCTCCAACAGCTCCAGTAGCGAAGGAGAGGGTGTTAGTGTTCTTCTGTTAATTCTGTGAAGCAGAAAGTCCATACACAGTGTGTGTGTTTGTGTGTCTGTCAATAGAGACAACACGTGCCTACAACTGAACAACACCAGATGATACAGCATTGTTCCTCTGCAGATTAAATTATATTCTGAAGTGTGTATTAAGACTTGCTCCAAAAATCCTTCTTTTTTTTTTCATTGCTGCTATGTACCCTTGCTCCAGTTATACAGCCCCACTAACAGGACTTGTTCAGATTTATTTTTTGGTCCAACCAGCTAATGCTTACAAAATAACAAACAATTAGTGATATATTTCTTGACTCGTTGAAAATAGCACGCAATTTAATAAAGCATTGTGCTATACAATCCTGGGACTGAACCAGATCATTGCAATCGTTTGACTTTTTCTTTGGACTGTGCATCTTGCTTTTTTTTAAAGCAATGTTATCCTTGTCCTTGTTTGCCATCAGCAAATTTCTACCACTCTGTTCTTCTGAGCAGTTGGACTTCTCTTGGATTTAGTAAGTGGAAGATGCTAGTGATCAGGTGCTGACTCAGTTAAGCATAGAGTCATCGCGATGTACAGCATGGAAACAGATCCTTCAGCTGTCAACGCATTCAGATGACCACAAGTTAAATTAGGAGAATTGCTTTTAATATCTTTTTTAAACAAAAGCCAAGACCTGAAAATGTAATTATCAGGTTAATTTATTTTTTAATTATACTGTGAACATTTGGGCCTGGGAATGTGATATAAAATCTGTATTTATATTTTCACTGGAAGGGATTTGTAATATACCTTCGGGAAGCAGGAGAAAATAAAAATGACAGCAAGACCCAGCAAACTCATCTGTGCACTTTTGGGATTGTTGGGGAGTGGTGAATTAGTTTTGCTGGGGCCACCCCACTTTAGTTGAATTTGATTTCTGGTTTCCCCCATTCAATTTGGCTAGTGCAGTGAAAATATGCATTCACACTGGGAATACGCATAGGTTGTGATGGAGCAGACCCCAACAAATCTGGTTTTGGGGGTTATTAACTCTGATCTAACCATGAGGCTTAAGGCATTCAGCCCTCCAACTATACTGTACCACAGCCAACTCAAACCTGCTCATGTTTGTGAAAGAGTAGTGGACGTGTTCCTCCTAAAGTTTACGGAAACATTGGTGCTTTTAAGTAAGGACAGCGTGAGCAAAGGTTGGGGATAAAAAGTGAATTTTTTTTCAATATCTGATATCAGAAGAGTTTCCTGCAGAAATGGGTGCTAAAGGCTAAGTTAGTCCAACAGTGCTAAAAGACTCTCATGGCATTTGTAAATAAATTGGAAGCCAAACCTGGACATTATCTATGTGTTCAATAACAACTGAACTATTGATTTTTTTTTGTGTAGGGCATATTATTATTGTTAAGGAAATAGCAACCAGACTTGCACATGCAATCTTTGTCTGTGTTAGAGAGGGTTCCAGTAACCTGGAAAGGAAATCACACAAGTGAACCACACTAATTTTATTTGTTGACACCAATGTTACCCAAAATAATAACCTCTTGAGTGTTTATTTGGGGAACTTAACACACATCTTACAACTGCATTTGGGAGTTGACTCCCACCTGTGCCAAATCTGAACAAGTCCTCATGGTATTTTCTGGAGCATGGGAAGACTCAGTTATCAGGGGTGTTTTATATGCAAACCAAGCAGGGCCATGAAAACAGATTTCTCTTTTTTTTTAATTATTAAGTCAAACTTTTATGGATCTTTTGGCGAGAATTTAAATGAAGTGATTTAATATATGTGATTTCAAACTGAAGGGGGGCGCTGGGGGTGCAGCAAGTCTCTTTTTTTGTGCAAATATAACTTGTCTTTTTGCAAATTACTTTTATCTCTCGTGCAGGAAGGAAAACAAAATATAAAGTATTGATAAGTATACAGACTATGTGCACAGTTTATTTTTGCATTTTGAAATAGAGCGGAGAGAGAGTGCTTTATGAATCATCGCTGTTCCAATAGCAGTTACGTCTGCCTGAGTTAACATTACAGCCATTAGCACAAACAAAATGTATTAAAGAGAAAAAAAAAAGCAATGTGTTGGCTTTTACAGTATGTAAATATATGTCTGGTGTATAATAGCGAACGAGAGTGTGTTTCCTTAGGATTTGGGGGGTATTAACAGGACAACTGTGTGTATTACTCTGATACAGGTTACAATTGCAGAGTTTTGTAATCATGTGGGTTAGTGTTAAAAGCACCCATGACTCTCGTGTTTCCGACAATATTTTGTGTTTCATTTTGGAAAACTGGAACTAATGTTTCTGCCAGGTTGTCTACATGGAACTGAAAAAGAGCAATCCCTGTGTGCCCTGACAGCTGAATGCATCTAAAAAATGTGGAGAGAATGTGATCTCCGAGGAAGTTAAACATGGAAAGTAAAGACGATTTTTTGACATGAGAATGGAATTGTCCGAAGCTTCCAGTTTGCTCAATGTCTGTTTAATTGGCGATCACGCTCACAGCTCGGATTCTTGCTTTGATGTCCGTTCCAACAATGTGACACCTAATGTTTCTCCATCTCCAGAGGTGTCTTTTTGAAGAGAGGAAATTGACCAAGGGACAAAGTAAGGGTGGCGAGAGAACTTGCCACTGGACACTTGTTGACTGATGGTCATTGACCACCCACCCCTCCATCTCTTGAGCTGACAACTCCAGAGGTTGGGCAGGGGAGGATGACATGGATGTGAGGCTGCTGCACTGGAACTTTCCAACAGCCTTTGCTGAGAGAAACTGGCATCTTCTTAAGGGTTTGGAGAATCACTTCTTGAAAAATTTCAGTAAATGGGAGATGATGATTTAATTTTTTTTGTGTATTTTTTGGGGGGGGAAAGCAAAGATTGAAGTCAGTTGTTAATACTGTGCTTGTTACTGCAGTAAAAATGCAAAACTGATTTTTGAGAGGGAAATGGTCTCAAACCGGTTTACACTGGGTTTGTTCAGTGAGAAAGGATGCTTGCATTTGATTTACACCATCTGTGTTTTTTCATTTAACAACTACCCACTTGCCACATCATCTCTCTGGTCAAAGCAGCATTTTCTCAGGGATAACTCAGTGGGTAGGATTTTGGGCTCTGATTGAGAGGGTTTTGGGTTCATGTTCCATTCCAGAGGCCAGCACTGTGGAAGAGCTACACTGCCTAAGGTACTCTCTTTCAGATGACACCTCAACCTGAGATAGATGCCAGGTTCCACCCCAATGTTGGAAATCAGAGATGAAAACCAAGTGCCCGGAGAAATTCAGCAGGTTGAGTGGGTTCTTTGAAGAGAGAAACAGGGCTCATTGTTCAGTTCTATATGACTGATCAAAACTGCTTCAGTTCCCATGGATTATCATATGGGACTCAAAACATTAACTCTTTCTCTCTCCCAGATGCTGTCATTCTTGCTGAGTTTCACCAGCACAGTCTATGGGACAGTCTAGAGCAAGATGTCATGGATCAAGAGGAAGAAGAGATAGGTTCATACCTGAGATGACTTCTCTCAGAGCTTTGGGAATCTGGAACTCTCTGTCCCTGTCTGCAGTGGAGGCAGAATCAATCAACAGATTCAAGGAAAAAATAGATATGTTTCTGATGAAAAGTGGGATAAAGGATTATGGGGAATGAGCAGGAAAGTGGAGTTGAGACCAGAATAAGGTCAGCCATGGTGAAGTGAGCTTGAAGGGCTGAATTGCCTACTCCCACTCCTAATCCTATGTTCTATATTCCTATTGTCCTGTTTCATACCATGATAAAAGAACAGTTTGCACCCTCATATGGGTGTAAATGGCCCCATGACATGGTTTTAGAAGGACTGGAAATTTTCTGTTGCCAGTGCTTAACCCCGAACCTCTGCCAACAGGTTAGGGCGATTATCACAGTGCTGTTTGTGGGAGTTTGCTGTGCAGATATTGTATGCATTGAACAATGACTGTATGGGTTCATTGGTTGTATAGGGCTTTGGGGTGGCCTGAGGTTGTGAAAGGTGCCAAACCAATACAAGTCTTACCATATCTCACAATAATATTCAGGAGCAAAGGACATTCCTTTTCTCATTTGCATGTCCAGTCTTCTCTTCAATGTACATCTGCTGTTTGCCTCAACCACATTCCACGTACCAGATTTCATATTCATACCATTCCCAGGATGAGGAAGGTTCTCCTGAATTGCCTGATAGAATTTTTTACTCACCGTCTTAATTATGACCCCTACTCCTCCTCCACCATTGCCTTATCAAGCCCTTCCTGACTTTGAAAGACCTCTCTTCAGCCACTCAGGTGTCTGATGCAGAGATAAGAACCTGAGCTTGTCTGGCCTTTCCTGGGAGGTCCATCTTTTCAGCTCTGGGATCATGATTGCCAATTGTTTTTGCACTTTCAACTGAGCTTAAGGAAGTTTTCTGGTGCAGTGGTAATATCCCTAGGTCTGGTTTTAAGTCCCAGGACGTCTCGGCTATGGAAGGAGCGTCTGGAATAAAGTTGAATGGAAATCCTGCTGTTACCTCTCCGCTAATTCCCAAAGGATAAGAAGTGTGAGGACAAAGAATCATGTTTTTCTCTTATAATAAAACTGTGCACAGTATCACACATACTATCACACATACTGTCTAACCAAGTGCAACCCTGCTTTCACTTCTCTCTAGAAACAAACCTAAGTCCTTACTCTGCCTCTATTTTTGATGCTCGCTGATTTCATAACTCTACATCCCTTTGTTCCTCTTCCCGATTTATATCTTATTATCAAGAGAATGCTTGGCTGTTTTATTCTTCCTCTTACAATGTGCTTTTTTGCAATGAATTGTATGCAAGCTCCACTGTCAATTGCACACCCATTCTGCAAGCCTGTTAATTTGGTCTTGTGTTTTAACTTTGTTTTATAGGTTTCCTTCTTGCCTTAGTTGGAGCTGTCTGCCAATTTTGAAAATGTATTTTCAATCATTGACATAGATGATGTACATTGGTAGTCTCAGCTTCATTTCTTCAGCATCAATTCTCATTTTTTACAAACTCGATCTTACAAACTTGTTTGCTGTTTCATAAATTGACTTATTATCAAGCTGCTGGTTGACTCAACCTTTTCTGGCCAAACATCAAGAACTTTTTTTTAAAAAAGTGTTAGTTGTATATGTGCTAGGCTGGACTTTGATCCCCCTCGAAGTTACCTTTAAACTGTGTGATTTGCTCAGCCATTTCACAGGGCTGTTAAGGTCAACCACACGCTGGTGTAAGTCTCGATTCATATGTTGGCCAAACAACGTGAGGATGGCAGATAGGCAAGGAAACTGATGGGACTTTAAATACTAAACTATCGTTTATTTCTGTAATCTTTACCCATCATTGAGATTAGCTTTAAATTCCAGATTTCTCAATTAATAGAACTCAAATTCTATCATCTACCTTGGAAACATTTGCATCCATGTGTCTAGAGCATTAGCCTGGACATTTGGGTTACCAGGCTGCCTATATTGCCTTTACACACTGATCCCACTTGATATTCAAGGGATTTTCAAACTTTCAAAATCCGAATTTATTCCATTATCCTTGTTTACATTTTCTGTTGCTTCAAATAATACAATAAGGTGAGCCAAGCATGTTTTAAAATTGTGCTATTGTGGCATATTTAGTTTCCAGTTGTATAGTTGCATATATGAGTAAGAACTGTCTTCGCTTTCCTACCGCCAGTGTTAGAGACGATGATCTATATTCCCTATATTTATACTGACTCCTTTTTTTGAGTATAGGAATTACCTCAGCTGTCTGCTAGCCCTCCCATACTGTTCATTCTTCCAATAAATTGTTTTGCATTTATGAGCTAGTTGGGGTGGTGGGTCTGTTACAACGCAGGGCTAACATCCTTACCTGTGAGCGAAAAGGCCTTGGGCTCAAGTCCCACCTACTCCAGTGGTGTGTTATCATATATCTGAGCAGGTTAATTAACGATAGCTATATGTGCTATTGTGTCTACTAGCTCTACACAATTTTTAATTTGTGGATTTAATCCTTTGCATAATGCTTTATCCCAGCTCAAAACAACACATACTGGAGATCTTAGCGCGTGAGGCAGCATCCATGCAGAGAGAGAGCAAACTAACGTTTTGAGTTCAGATGATTTTTCAGCAAAACTCTGATGAAGAATAATGTAGACTGGAAACTTTAGCTTGTTGTCTTTGTGCATGGATGCTGCCTCGCCCACAGTGAATGGCAGTATCTGCTCCAACATGAGGCTTTACCCCAAGTTTCTTTTGTGTCTGTATTACCTCCCTCTTTCCTGGACATCTGAGATGCCTTTTAAGATAAATTCTCACGTCAGATGTTTCAGAGATTGGAAACGACCAGCTCAATCCTGGCACCAAGTCGTTATCTCCTGCTGATCATCACTGACACGTACCTGCTGAATAATAACAACGAAAAAACACAGCACCATTTTTGCCCGAGTACGCTGACAGCACCAAACTTTACTTTCCCCCAACATCCCTCCAATTTATTCCCAGGCTTTGGCAAATTCCTGAAAGGAGCAAGGTTTTGTTTGAATGACGCTGGATTGGGATGTAACTCGAACGCACAGTTTGATTAATTCCGGTAGTATACCGAAAGGAACATTGGTTGGCACCTGCGAGAGTGGATTTTTACGGATATAATGTTGAAAATCGGGGCGTAACTTTCATTCCTGATGAAGGGCTTTTGCCCGAAACGTCGAGTTTTCTGCTGCTCGGATGTTGCCTGACCTGCTGTGCTTTTCCAGCACCACTCTACTCTTGACCCCGCCTAACTTTCGTTGCTAAGTCACTCCTGGCTGCCCTGAATTTGATAATGTGCCTCGCTGGTCAATCCTTCACAGAGCAGGATGGAAGATGGTGCTAATATAATCCAATGTCTCCCAAACCTTGTTGTGAGCCTATTTTAATGCACCAGACTGAGTGCGACCCCAGACTGGACAATGGGGGCTGGGGGGGGTGGGGTGGAAGCTGTTGTTGAAACGCTGAAATCCATGAAGACTCGAGATGGTTCAGTTGCAACCATTGTCAGAAAAAAAATCTCTAAATTGAACGGACCTCGCTGCTGTCAACATTCAGTCTGAGATCCACAGCACCTTAACAGCTTCACAGGCCGTGACACCGAGTCCACAGTTTGAGAACAAGCTGGGGTGGTGGCTATTGAGCATCTTCCGAGACTACACGGGAAGGGGTTGTCGTGATTTGAGGACTGGGGTGGACAAAATAAAGAATCTCACAACAGGTTAGAGTCCAACAGGTTTATTTGGAAGCACTAGCTTTCCGAGCGCTGCTCCTTCATCAGGTGGTGGAAAAGGTTGTAACTTTTTTATGCAGTGAGGAGCTGAGGTACAGATTGCTCTGCCTGGGAATGAAGTGGAAGCGAGGTATTCAGGAGAATTAATTGCATAAAAGGGTAAATGGGAAAACGCAGGGGATAATGCACGTGTGAAGACCCAGTACAACCACGATGGGCTGAATGGCCTGCATCATGATGATTCAGTGAAGAGCTTCATGATTAATTTTAAGATGGACTAATTCTGAAATCACCTTTGTGGGATTTGATGGAGTCATCTGGACTCGAAATGTTAGCTTGCTTTCTCTCTGTGGATGCTGCCTGAGTTGCTGGGATCACCAGCATTTATTGTTTTCCCAGTAGATTGCAGCATCGGCAATAATTTCCTCCTCTTGTGGGATTTGTTATTTACCACTCCAGGAGAGAACCTATTTCCAAATAGTATTTATGACCCAATTATTGTAGACGTAATTATAAATTTAAATAAAATAAATCCTCCAAAACAGATAAAGTGGCTGATATTCAGACTGAAGACTTGTTATACTCAGTAATATTTAATTTCATTGCCTGAAGGTTATGGAAGTGAGTGGGGCAAATGATTCAGTTTGGTGTTTCATTGAAAAATGCATCTGCACAGACTTAAATGAGCTGAATTGTCTGCTCCCTTGCTAATGTTCTGCCAGATGGGAGACGATCAAAGGCATACATTTTGGTGCAGGGCTTTGACTATGGAGAACAGAGACAGAACCGATTCCGGCATGTTTCAGGAACCAAAGAGTTTTAATGTTCTACCATTGAATGGGCTGCAAGGAAAGAGGGGTAAATGCAGAGTCCACAGACTGAGAGATATGTTGTAAGGTGAGGTTTGTGAGCAGAGGGCAGGGGTACAGGGCTGGAGGTGAGCTTGCCTGTGTAGGCTGGGACAAAGCTGTCAGAGTTTGAGAAGATTTCCAAGTGGACACAGCAGTGGTCAGGAACCAGATGAATGTTTCACCTGCACTTCCATACATGCCATTTACTGTATCCGTTGCTCCCGATGTAGTTTACACTGGGGAGACAGGACGCCTACTCGCAGAGTGTTTCAGAACATCTCAGGGACACCCGCACCAACCAACCCCACAGCCCCGTGGCTGAACACTTCAACTCCCCCTCCCACTCCACCGAGGACATGCAGGTCCTGGGCCGCCTCCATCGCCACACCCTCATCACCCGACACCTGGAGGAAGAACAGCTCATTTTACCCCCACCTCCATCTACCTATCACACTCTCAGCTACCTTCGACCCCTTAGGCTCCCAGCCTCGTTCCTGATGAAGGGCTTTTGCCTGAAACGTCGATTTTCCCGCTCCTTGGATGCTGCCTGACCTGCTGTGCTTTTCCAGCAACACACTCTCGACTATAATGTCCACCATCTGCAGTCCTCACTTTCACCTAGGAACCAGATGGATGTCAATCAAGGACAAGATTCCTGGTTGTGTCTTCACCATTGGCTGTGTAGGAGTGATCATGCATTAGGGTCGGAGTGTGCATGAGTCACTGAGAGATTGTCAACCTGTGACTGAGAGAGATTGGTGTCTTTGTCCTTCATCCACACTTCATAACTCCATCCCAACACAGCTGACATTTTAAGGAGTGCTGAAAGTTCATTGTGTTTGGACCAATTCACCCCCCCCCCCCCCCCACACACACACACACACACACTGTTCACTTCATTGAAGCTGATCCAATGACTCCCTCCAAAACGGGCATCTCTCTCACCTAGAAGGACAAGGGGCAGCAGATACATGGGGACACCACCATCTGTACGGGTTCCCCTACAAACTCTGTGCCATTCTGACTTAAACATATAACCATCCCTTCACTGTCACTAGGTCAAAATCCTGGACCTCCCTCCTTAACAACATGGTGCGTGTCTTGTCTGGAGTCCTGACACCACACGGACTGCAGCAGTTTCAGAAAACAACTCACCACCACATTCTGGAGGTAACTGGGGTAAATGTTTAATCATTCACACATAAATCTCTACATACACGTACTGCCCAGATCCCCCACTACACACAGTCACACGTATCTCATACATCCAAACTATCTTATACACAGACACAGTCTTCCTCTCAAATGCTAGCACTGACACCTACACTCTTCCCCGTTCACAAACACCCACTCTCTCCCCTTCACTCACTCTTATACACACACACACTTGTTCACACACACACACAGACGTCCGCTCTATTTTATATGCCCACTGATTCTGTTAGACTTTTTCTCCAGTTAATCAGTAGCTCTCCAACTGCCTCTCAAGCTCACCTCCTCTCATAAACAACCGTACCCCCACAAGATGAATAGCAAGGGTCTTTTTCTCAGGGTTGGGGAGTTCAAAATTAGGGGGCCTACTTATAACGAGACAAGAGAAAGATTTATAAAGAAAATGGGGGACATCTTTTTCTCACACAAAGCAGTGTGTGGAATGACCTGCCAGAAGAAGTGATGAATGCAGGTACAATTACAATATTTTCAAAAACATTTGGATAAGTACATGAATAGGAAACATGATTTGAAGATGCCGGTGTTGGACTGGGGTGTACAAAGTTAAAAATCGCACAACACCAGGTTATAGTCGACCAGGTTATAGCTAGTGTGCTTCCAATTAAACCTGTTGGACTATAACCTGGTGTTGTGTGATCTTTAACAATGAATAGGAAAGGTTTGGTGGGATATACCAAACACAGACAAGTAGGACTAGTTTAGTTTGAGAACATGGTTAGTGTGAGCTAGTTGGACTAAATGGTGTATGAAGCAGGAACAATGTAAATGTTCAGGAGGGCACTGGATAATTTTTAAAATAGAGACAAGTTGCAAGGTCATGAGGAAAAGACAGGGTAGTAGCGCAGGGTCACGACAATTCATTTGATGAACTGGTACAGACACACTGGGCTGTATTGTTTCCTTCTACACTGCCAATTCTGTGACTGTGTGGGCCTTGGAGCTGATGGGTGTTCCTGTACTCCTGCTGTCCTTATCCTTCCTGATGGTGAAAGCTGTAGTTTCTGAACTGAAAGCGAGTCAGATTTGGGATTTGAAACATTAAGTCTGTACCTCTCTGTATAGCTGGCACCAGGTCTGCTGAGTGTTTACACCACTTTGTGTTTATTTCAGACTCTCAGCCTCCATATAATTTTGCTTTTATCCCCAGCAGACTAACAAATAATTATTTCATGGATGATGCTGGGATCTTGCTGTGTACAAATTGGTTACTGTCTTCTTTCCTACATTGCAACAAATACTTCAGGTTCATTGGTTGCAAAAAATATTTTGCAAGATGCAAGATGAATGCAAGTTCTTTCTTTCTCTTGAGGGAAGGCATGTGGAAAGGCTCCAAGTGGAAATGAGAAGCTGCAGGGCATGAGCGGAGAAAACTAGGGACTTGGTGGTTGGGAGGAGATGGAAGGACAATGGGGTTTTTTTCTTGATACGGGGGATGTGCTTTTACTAAAATACTGCAGCAAGACTTGAGGTGGAAGTCAGCCAGCTGACAGTGCCTTGCACGCGTCTGACAGGAAGCAATACTTGCGTTTTCTGCAAGAAGTATGACAAAGAGAAGGGCCAAGCTTTAACTGAAACTCCTTGAGACTTCCTCAAGCTGTAGCTGTTAATTACCTTCATCCTAGTCCTGCTGAAATCCTGGTAATGTTTGCAGGCTGACAGAGGGGATTGGCATTGCCTGCTTGAGAGAATCTTGCCTGCACCAGTTCCCAAGGGACCCCAGGATTTTATGATGCAAACATTCTTCATACAACTGTCCTACTTCTCCAGTCTATTGTAAGGGTGCATTGCAACAGACCAAAACTCAGCTTCCTCACTCCCCTTGGTGCAATATTTTAGTTTGAAGATAATATTCTGTTTCCGCTTTTATTTCCCCTTTAATCTTCTCTTTTCTGCTCTTTAAAGATGGGGCAGTAGGATAGTGATAATGTGATCTGGGGGCTCAGGAAAATGTCATGGGGACAAGGGTTCAAATCCCAAAAAAACCCAGGAAGTGCTGGAGAAACACAACAGGAGTGGCAATATCTGTGCAGAGAGAAACAGAGTTAACGTTTCAAGTTTGATACAATTGTCACAGCAGCAGGTGAAATTTGAATTAAGTTTTAAAAACTGCAACCTAAAGGCCAGCCTCAGTAATAGTGACCACGAGACCATTGTTGATTACAATCAAACACATATTGTTCATTAATGTCCTTTAGGCATGGAAATTGCCATCCTTACCTGGCCTGGTCTACATGTGACTCCAGAACCACAGCAATGGGGTTCACTCAACTGTCCCCTGGGCAATTAGAGATGGGTAAATAAATGCAGCAACATCCCAAGAAAGATTTTTTTTGAAAAGGAAGCTGCATTTTTATAGCGCCTCTCACGAGATCAGGATGTCCTGAACTGCTTTGCGCTCTTTGGAGTGTAACCGCAGCTAGATAGGTGCTGCACAGCAAGATCCCACAATAGCGAGGAGATGCGGGACCGTGCATCTGCTTTAGTGAGGCTGGTGGAAGGAGAGTGTGGCTCGGAAGTTGGGGGTTGGTTTTAATGGTTTCCTCTTAACGCTTCTTCAAAATGGCATCGCATGCCCTGCACCCAGCTGAGAGGATGGACCCAGCCTTGATTTGGTGTTCAGCACCTGAACAGTGCAGCTCTCCCTCGGTACTGAACGGGAATCACAGGCTGGAGGTTGTGTGAATCCATGAGTTTTGATCTCTGATGCCCTTCCTGTGGCATGGTACACCAGGCCATACAGGTTTCTCTGTGTGCAGAGCCTTCAGCATCTGTGTTTTTATTTCCCATTCCCTGCGTCTGCGGTATTTTAATCAGAAACTGATCATGATTGGCTCAGTGGAAGGAATATTAAATAAATATTAGGGTCCTTTTTCATGGCAGGTCGACGAACCCCGCGGCAGAACCCCTAGAGAGAACAGATGAACTGGTTGCAATGACCCACCCCATGCTGAGAAATGCCCCTCTCCCCCCATGCAATTGTTTTCTCAGCTCTCCGATAGCTGGCGGGTTGGATGGGAGGGGGAGAGGAGAGTGCACCATTAACACTCCTGGTGGCGCGGTGTTGGCTGTAACAGCTGGGAGAGGTGGGCAGAGAGTGTCCGTCAATCTGCTTTACCCTCTGAGTCCAAACCCTGTAATGACGAGACAGACAAGGAGGTGAATCCTGTATTTGGGTCCATCGCAGTGCGTTGGAGGGTGACTGTTACCCACACGCTCTGATTAGCTCAGGGGTAACCCTGAGGAGTGCCATGAACGCCTCTCTCAGTGATGTTGGCATTTAGTCTTGTGGGCAGAACCACTTCAGATTGCAGAGTGACACCCCGCACCCAGGCAATCTCTCTCTGTGTCTATTGTGTCACTGGGACCTGTTGTTAACACATCCATTGCCTGTTAACGACAACAGATTCTTCTAGTTGGACCAGGCAGGGGTTATCCTCTTAGCTGGGTCCCCTTCCTAGCCCCCCCCTCCCCCACCCCACCCCACCACACCCACCCCCTAATACAGGTAGCACCCTTTATCATATTCACCAGCAGCTGAGAGAGAGTTGGAACAGCTCTTCATCCCTGACCCACGTTGCCATACATGTGTGTGTGTGTGGGGGGGGTGGGGGGTGTCACCCTAATCCATCACAGGCTGACCCACAGCTCAAACTCCTGTAAAAAAAAACAGATGGACCCGTCACTGTGACCATGAGGGACAGGGAGGGGAAAGTGAGGACTGCAGATATGCTGGAGATCAGAGCTTAAAAATGTGTTGCTGGAAAAGCGCAGCAGGTCAGGCAGCATCAAAGGAGCAGGAGAATCGACGTTTCGGATTCCTGAAGAAGGGCTTATGCCCGAAACATTGATTCTCCTGTTCCTTGGATGCTGCCTGATCTGCTGCACTTTTCCAGCAACATATTTGTAAGCTCTAAACCATGAGGGACAGTCAGTATTCCCTCTGCTCTGACCGGTGTCCGGGCTCTGACTGATAACTGAACGGTGACTAAGAGTTGATATTTCTTACCACCCACCCCTCCAGGCCCCACATCCAGCCCATGCACTGCCACCTTTACCCTGGGTTTGACTACATTGGTTGTAATTCAGCTCTGAAACCCCCCAGGGGGAAAAAGAACAGAGATCACAGGTCCCAGGGCTCTCCCTCTGCCTAGGGCACCCAGCCCTAGCCTGGGCACAGTGACCACTGGAGCCTGGGCACAGTGACCCCTGGGCACCGTGACCCCGAGGCCTGGACACCATGACCCCTGAAGCCTGGGCACAGTGACCCCGGGCACCGTGACCACAGGGCCTGGACACAATGATCCCTGGGCACAGTGACCCCTGGAGCCTGGGCACAGTGACCCCTGGGCACCGTGACCCCGGGGCCTGGACACAATGACCCCTGGACATCATGACCCCTGAAGCCTGGGCATAGTGACCCCTGGGCACCGTGACCCCGGGGCCTGGACATAATGACCCCTGGAGCCTGGGCATAGTGACCCCTAGGCACAGTGACCCCTGGGGCCTGGACACAATGACCCCTGGACACCATGACCCCTGGAGCCTGGGCACAGCGACCCCGGGGCCTGGACACAATGACCCCTGGACACCATGACCCCTGAAGCCTGGGCATAGTGACCCCTGGGCACCGTGACCCCGGGGCCTGGACACAATGAACCCTGGAGCCTGGGCACAGTGACCCCTAGGCACAGTGACCCCTGGAGCCTGGGCACAGCGACCCCGGGGCCTGGACACAATGACCCCTGGACACCATGACCCCTGGAGCCTGGGCACAGCGACCCCGGGGCCTGGGCTCTCCTACTTTAAGCCAAGTTAGTTAATGGACGATTATTTTTGCATTCTGACAATCGGGTCGACAAATAACTTCAACGTGAAACCCTAAGCAATCCCAGCTTCCATTTCTGTAACACCTTCAGCCACGACTGAAATCCCACATCAATTCACCAGTCACAGAAAACACTGAGGAAAGTGAGAGACACAGAGAAAGAGACAGAGAGAGAGAGAGACAGAGACAGAGAGAGAAACAGAGAGAGAGAGACAGAGAGAGAGACAGAGAGAGAGAGAGAGACAGAGAGAGAGACAGAGAGAGAGAGAGAGACAGAGAGAGAGAGATTGGGGTGGGGATGGAGTTGAAGCGAGATAGGGGCTTTTTTTTGGGAATTCTTCAGCTCGGGCTCCTGCTGACTGAGGTTAAGCCCCTCCCGGGGGGGAGACTGAAAAATCTGGAAGGAGAACAGTGAGGGGATCTCAGGGGTCATGGAAGAATTTGGAACCCAGGATGGGAGGTTGTGAAATGGGCTGCTGCTGTGCCAAGGGCCTGAAGCAGTTCAAGGAGCTGTCAACCTCTGTCTTTCTCTCTGCTCCTGGGCAATGCACAAAGAAACCTGGCTTCTTTCCACAAAGTTCACCCACCAATGAGACGGTGAGAAGTGTAGCTCCTTCAGAGCCTGAATCTAAACCTGGACTCAGTCTCCATTGGAATCCTGACAGTGTGGAAAGACCCTCCGAAGAGTAACCCTCCCAAAGCCATACCCCACGTGTCATCGGCCCAACACATTCCTGAACACTCGGGGTACTTTAGCACCGGCACATGTTCGTGTTGCAGAAGGAAATTCGAGAATGTGCAAACTCCGCACAGACAGTCGCCCGAGGCTGGGTTCGAACCCCTGCTGGTGCTAACCCCTGAGCCACCGGGCTGCTCGGAGTGTTGTTTGGTTCCCTTCAAAGTCTATTTGGACTTGTCACTGGTCAACTGGAATCAGGTTAAAAGAGAAATTGCTGGAAAAGTTCAGCAGGTCTGGCAGCATCCGTGGAGAGAAAGCAGAGGGAATGTTTCAGGTCGAGGTCTCGACCCTCTGTCAGACCTGCTCAACTTTTCAGTAAAAAATGAGGTCTGCAGATGCTGGAGATCACAGCTGAAAATGTGTTGCTGGTCAAAGCACAGCAGGCCAGGCAGCATCTCAGGAACAGAGAATTCGACGTTTCGAGCATAAGCCCTTCGAAACGTCGAATTCTCTATTCCTGAGATGCTGCCTGGCCTGCTGTGCTTTGACCAGCAACACATTTTCAACTTTTCAGCAACTCGTGTTTCCCATTTCCAGTATCCGCAGTTCTTCCAGTTTTGCTATTTCGGGTTAAACCGCCCCCGGTAAAGGATTGTCACAAAAACACCAACAGTTAATGGAAACCTATACTTCTGTACCTCTGTCTAATGCAGAGAACGCACTACTTGGTTAACTAAATGTTTACAAAGCATTCTGGAGAGAATGGAATTGGGAAGAAATAAGAGAATGAGGGCCAACCATTAAAACTAAACTTTGCTGATGAGCCAATTTCTCCAAGTAGATGACAAACTGTCTTCCTCTTTTAAATGCTCCGATTGCTGATAGACCCAGACAGTTCTTATCCCTCAAGCCCAATCGCTTTAGATTGGTCTACGCTTGTCTACAATAACAAATGCAACTTGTATTCATATAGCGCCTTCAATGCAATTAAGCGCGCCATGTTGTTTTACAGGAGTGTGATAGTCTGACCCTTTTAAAAAATATTTAACTCGAGTTAGTCTCAGGACGAGCCAACCTTGATTTCTAGTCAGGCCTGAAAACTGACGTTGGGTCAAAATTCCTGACAGTGCTTCCCTCACAGCACTGCGTTCAAGAAGGCAGCTCACTACCGCCTTCTTCAGGGCAATCAGAGAATGGCAATAAATGCGGGCCCTGTCAGCGACACCCACATGCCATGTATGAATGAAAAAAAATGGTTACTAGATTACTCAGATCATAATTCTAAATAAAAAAACCGGAAATATTAGCAGATAGAAACAGCTGAACCAACATAAAACATCGTGGAAATTTAAAAACGTGAGTGAGTCACAGACTAGAACTAAGTTTCTGTAATCTTTAATGCTAATTCAAGATCTGAGAATCCATATCAGCCCTGAAGTACATTAGTGCCAAGCTGTGACATTCAGAAATTCCTATCCTTTAAAGTTTTCTTTAAGTTTTTAAAAGATCTTAAAGGAATTGTACAGGTACCAGAGTGGACGGATTTAGAACCCCTTCCTCATGATTAAACGTAATTTACTGGAAACTGACCAGAGTGCAACAAGGAAACTGAGAAAAGTTTCAATATTGTTTTCTCAAGTAATTTTATTGATGGTTTTAAATTGGATTGCTCGCAGATTGGACACTTGTTAAAATGTTTACTTTTCAGGGTAGACCAATTTTAGTTCGTATTAAGGTTAGTTTGATTGGCTGACAGCTGGTGTATAGTTTAGATTAATGCCAACAGCGGGGGTTAGATTGCAGTCACTGGCTGAGGTAGACTGGGCACCTGCTTTCCAACTGTGCCCCTCAGAGTGACAGATACTGCCTTAAAACAGAGGTCTGGGAGTGAGCCCGGGCAGAGCCTCAGCAGGAGGACAAGGAGCCAGGCTGGGGGAGTGGGGGTCAGCGTTTGGACTAGGAACTTGTGAAGAAATAGGGATTGTCATAGCTAGAATCACAGAACCCCAGCAATGCTGACAGAGGCCATTTGGCCCATCCACACCAAGACAATTTTCTCGAATGGAAAACAATGTTTCAGTTTTGCTACACTGCCCGATGGACTGTTCTGTGGAAGGTTTGGTATTTACAGTGATACAATTATTTACAATTATACAAATGGGTTTTAGTGGGAATAGCAAGTGAGTTTGGGGCTCACTATTAGCCCACCCCTTGCCTCCATCCCATGTTTCCATTGATGCCAATGAACTTTGAAGTGACAATTTGGAATCCCCCCATCCCCCTCCCCTCCATCCCCACCTGGGAAATTATTCTCTCCCTACCATTGAAATTAACCCCCTCCCCACCCTTGTGGTCATTCACCTCTAACCCCCACCCTGTAGGCACTCACCCCCACCACATTCCCCAAACTCCATGGAAATTCAGCTCTCCCTCCTTTGGAAATAAGCCCTTAGTCCAACCCCATAGATATTCACCCGCCACATCCCTGTAGGGATTCATCCTCCTCTTGGATACTCTTCCACCCTCAGGGAATTCTTATCCCCAACCCCCAACTCCCCTCCTGTTCACCCACACCGTTGATGGAAGTCTAGTGCCTTGGCAGAACTCTGGTGCCACCTGTGTGCCACAGTCTCCCTCACTGTGTGTGGTGTGGACCCATTGCCTGAGCTCAGTGCCCCTCTGCTCCCACTGCCTGTTCTGGGAACTGGGTTGGGGGGAGGGCAATTTTGGGGGAAGCAATCAGTGCATCACATTGTGCATCACATCAAGTTGGACATTTTCCCCCCTTCCCCCTCCTTCATGTAGCTATGTCCCGGTGTAATTGTCCTGATCACTGACACAAAGACCCCGTCTTCAAACCCCTGGAGAGGGAAGGCATCCCCATCCAGGAGGAGTGCTGAACTCAGTGGGTGGTGCAGTAGGCCCGAAGAGGGGCTGAATGGCCTCCCCTGTTCCTATTCTGTGTTTCTATTGTGCAAGCCCATTTCTAAGTTGAAGGTGGTAAGGCAAGAAGCTAGACGGAGCTCAGGAAGTTGAGTAGGGGATTGGTCCTGGAGATCCCAGGCCAGGCTCTTGTTGCTGGTGACCAGCCTTAGGCCACTGATGGTCCTACAATGTTCACAGCTGTCAGCGTCCTGTCGGAAATACTAAAGGTGAGAGCTCTAGTGGAAACCCGCATTGCTTCTCTCTCAGTCACAGGCCTTGCCTCCTACTAGCTTCTGTGTGAGAGTCTGTTGTAAACTAAAAGGGAAAAAAAAATCGATGAACCACAAGTTTCCTCTAACTTCTGTTCAGCAAGTCACGTGAGGACGCTCAAGTCTTTCCTGTCGTTAATCAAAGCTCTCATTTATCAGTTGATGGTGCTGGAGAGAGGGACAGACTGCGCTCTAATATCGCAGGTATGTTCAGTCTGAATACTCAGCTCTCTCGTGGTTCGTATTTGAGACAAATGCTGCCCCCAGAACCTCTGTGTGTGTGTGTTTGTGTGTGTGAACATATGCAGCAGCCAGAAAGGTGGAGGGGATGCCTTCATCTCTGAGTTCTGGCCTTCAGTATCCCCTCAAAGTATCGTGAACTTTAACCCAATCCTTGAGTGATTTCCTGAATGTCTTCATCTATGTGTCTTTAAAGGTCATCAGAAACTGATGAAAAGTAATTGAATCATCAATATCGTCTGATGATATTTGGCATCGTCTGTGTTTAATTTCCCAGGAGACCATATTAATGTGGAGCATTTATCCTACGTCTTGATGAGACAGTTTCTCAGGGCGAAGTCCAGGAGGGAGGTCCTTGGGGTGGGGGGAGACTGGGTGTGTGTAACAGGGTGGGGTAGGGAGTATTGGGGTCTATGGGGTGAGCCCAGGTGACATCACAAAACTTAATGTTTTTGCTTCTTTGTTGAAGTGATGATTCATTTCTGGTCACTGCTGGGTTCCTGTGGTTATATCGACATTCCTCTCCCAACGGGCTGTCCAATCCCCTCTGTCCAAACAGCGGGATACTGAAACAGAATAAACTCAGAGAGCGTGACAGTATTTGGAATGCAAAGTCAGCTTTCTAGAGGCCCTTTTGAATCATACAGATAAGCAAAAAGAGTTGCGTGCTGAATGAGCGGCTGAGAATACTGGGTCTACTCAGGAGCTGAGGTGAGTGAGAGGTGATCTCAGTGAAATTCCAGACGAAGCTGGACAGGGTAGATGCTGGGCCAATGTTCCTGGCTGGTTAGGGGTCATAGTCTTACTGACATGAGAAATTAGTTCATTCAAAGGGATTGTGAAACAAATGCAGAAATTGCTGGAGAAACTCAGCAGGTCTGGCAGCTTTTGTGAGAGAGAGAGAGAGAGACACACAGTAAACGCTTCAAGTCCGGTATGACTGTTCTTTGAACCCTCAGAGATGTGGTGAAGAAAAGTCATACTGAACGCAGGATGTTGATTCTGTCTCTCTCCACAGATGCTGCCAGACCTGCTGAGTTTCTCCAGCATTCTCTGGGTTTATTTCAGATTTGCAGTATCTGCAATATTTTGCTTTTTTTAAATGCGCGTGAATCTTTGGAATTCTTTGTCCCAAGAATCTGTGAGTTTCTCCATCAGTGAATAGAAGTCCTGGTTACATGTAGTTTTAGTCTCTCAGGGAAATGAGGGAGTGAGCAGGAGAGTGGAGTTGAGGAGCAGCCATGAAAGTACTGAATAGTGGAGCAGGCTCGATGGGCTGAATGGCCAACTCCTGTTTCATGTGTTTTCCTTTCAGTCCTGTGAATCTAGTAGTTGGGTTTTGATGCATTCGTTTCAAAAATTGCTGGACAAAACCGTAAACAAATACCCAAAATGGTTCAGGTGATGAGACCTGTGCTCCAAGCTTAAGGCAGGAAATCTAAGACAAAAGCTTCCCTGGAGATATGAAAATGAAACAGATTTTAAAAAAAGGAGGCTTATGACAAATGCAAGTTTCTGAATTCAGTAGAAGACTGAGCTGTAAAAAGTGCGGAAGGAGATCTACAACCCAGAATAGAAGCAAGTCAACAGAAACGAGAACCCAAAAGTATTTTTGAAAAACTTAAATAGTAAAAGGTTGGTTAAAGGAAGGGTGGGGTCAGTGAGGCACTAAAATGGGGATCTTTCTACAGTGAAGGTACTAAATAAATACATTGCATCTGTTTTCACAAGAGGAAGCTGTGAATATGACAGTGAGGACAGAGGAGGTGGTAACATTGGGCAAGATCAAAATGGATATTGAAGGGGCCGGCACAACTGAAAGCAGAAATATGTTCTCGGGTGCTGAAGGAAGAGGGTGAACATTGCAAAGGTTCTGTCCACAGCTTTGCAAATTGCTCGAGATGTGTGCGGGTCACCGGAGGATATACATGTCACCTCCTGGTTTAGTAAAGAGAGGGATAAGGCAGCAAAGAGAGGCCAGGTAGCTTCACCCCAGTGGCAGGGAAATGGTCCATTGACAATCCGGTCAATATCACCAGTTACTTGGGAATGTCTGAGCTCCTTAATGAAAATCAGCATGAGGCTAATAACAGGAAAATCCTGTCTGACAATGTTGATGTGAGTTTTTCAATGAAGAAACAGAGAAAGGTTTAACAAGAGTAGAGAGGTTGTGGGTATTTTTGTTTATTCAGCAGTCACTGGCTGGGCTAGAATTAATTGCCTGGTCCCTCGTTGTCCCTTGAGAAGGTGGTCAAAAAAATGTGGTGCTGGAAAAGCACAGCTGGTCAGGCAGCACCTGAGGAGCTGGAGAGTTGACGTTTTGAGCATAAGTTCTTCATCATGATATTTCTGATGAAGAGCCTATGCCTGAAATATCGATTCTCTTGCTCCTTGGATGCTGCCTGACCTGGACTTTTCCAGCTCCACACTTTTTGATTCTGATCTCCAGCATCTGCAGTCCTCACCTTTTCCCTCGAAGGTGGGGGTGAGCTGCCTTCTTGAACCGCTGTAGTCCACCTGCTGTGGGTTGACCCACAATGCCTTAGGGAGGGAATTCCAGCATTTTGACCCAGCAACAGAGAAGGAACAGCAATATTATTTCCAAGTCCTTGTAGGCAGTGCATTCCGGACCCCAACACCCTCTGAGTGAATAAGCTTGGAGGGGAACTTGAAGGTGGTGGTGTTCCCATGTTACTGCTGTTCTTGTCCTTTTAAGATGGAAGTGGTCGTGGGTTTGGAAGATACTGTCTGGGGATCTTTGGTGAATTTCTGCAGTGCATCTTGTAGATAGTACACACTGCTGCTACTGAGCATTTGGTGGTGGCGAGAGTGAATGATTGTGGATGTGGGGCCAATCAAGTGGGGGCTGCTTTGTGTGTTGTTGGGGCTGCACCCATCCAGCAAGGCATCACATTCCTGACTTGTGCCTTGTAGGTGCTGGGCTGGCTCTAAGGAGTCAGGACGTCAGTTACTTGATGCAGTATTCTTAGCCTCTGACTTGCCCTTGCAGCCACTGTATACAGGGGGTTGGTTAGTTCCATTGGCTGCACAGCTGGTTTGCAATGCTAACAGCATGGGTTCAATTCCCACACCAGCTGAGGTTATTATGGAGATCCCTCCTTCACTGCCCCTCCCCTCACCTGAGATGGGGTGACCCTCAGGTTCAACCACCACCGGTTAACATCATCAGTTAAACCAGTTAAACTTAACAACACCAGCCATCTCTTTTTGATGAGAGAATTTCGTGGTGTTCCCTCGGCATCTTTAGCTACATAGTAATGATGTGGTTGTTAAAGTCTGTAGATGACATAAAATACCAAAAGATAATAAAAACAATTGGAAGCCAGAGCACAGAGCAAGTCCTTCAGATGAGGGGAAATTTCTTCAAATATAAGATTGTTAGCCTTTGGAATTCCCTTCCCCAGACACCTGTGGGTTCTCAGTCATTAAATATTTTCAACATTGAGTGAGTTTTTATAAAGAGGGGAGCTTGTAGGGGACAGGTGGGAAAGTGGGGTTAAGGCCACAGTTGGATCAGAGTTTACTGAGCAGAGGCTGAGCCTTTCTACTCCTTTCCCTGTTTCTGCTGTTCTTAAACAGAGTTCAGCATAGGCAGCCTGGCGAAATGGGCAGGCAAATGGAAGATACACTTAATACAGAGCTGTATGAAGTGAGTCACTAGTAGGAAATATGAGGAAAATGATATTAAATGGTACAATTTTAATTGGGGGCAGTTAAACACAGATGGGTTTAAAGTTAGAGGATGTGTTGAGAAGCCTGTTTTTTAAAAAAAATTAATGGGTCTAGAGGTTCAAAGCAAAGAGGTTATGTCGCATTTTTATAAAACACAGTCAGGCCCCAGCTACAGTCCTATGCTCAGTTTTAGTCATCATCCCTCAGGCTGGATGGCAAGGCTGCGGAGACAGAGAATCCCTGGTATGTTCCCGGGGATAGATGGAGAGTCTGGAGAAACTGAGCATGTTCTCCTTACAGCAGAGAAGCCAAAGATGGGATATGATAGAAATGTTCAAAGTCCTGAAGAATTTTGATCAATTAAATAATGAAAAATTGTTGTCAATGGTTCTTAACCTCTCCCCTACCTGAGACATTGTGATCTTCAGATTAAACCACCACCAGCCCTCCCTGGAATGAGACAGCTGTCCTCTGGTCCACTGGGACTATGAGACTTTATCTTTCCCAGGTAGTCTCTGTGGCTACTCTGTGGTGACCTTCCCTGTGGTGTATGAGTCTGTTATTTGTCAAATTATCATCATGTACTGGCTAGTTCTGCACATCAATCAGGTAATTATTTGTAATGAGGACCATTGTTTTCTTGACTTTATAAATAGGGGTGCTGGGGTCTGGTTGCCGAGACCATCATTTGCTGGTGCTGTTAGCATTTCACTTTCATCTCTGACTTCATGCAGATGCCGGCCAGTCTATTTGTGGCCGATTGTTTTGTGTGAACTTAAGAACTTTTCTCATTTGGAGAAATCGTCAGCCAGACTGGCATTCCAGTTCGTGAACGCTTGAAAATTTGTCATCGAGGGAATGGGGAAATGTTTGAGCCACATTGTGTCAGAGCTGCCCTCCCACTTCACCACTGAAGGCTGGGTTGGGGGTAGACTCTGAGCTCTTCAGTGTCCAGCCTCTGGCTGCAAGTAATTGTGTTTCAAGCATGAATTCTGATGCCTCGTCCTAACCACACGTTCCAGTAACCAGTCTCTGGTTAACCTTGGATTGACACATGCCACAAGTGACCAGTGCCTCTGGCGAGGGCCCAGTTTAATGCAGCGTTGTCTCAAAGGCTCATTTTGGATTTACCTGTCACCGGAGTGGATACCGGTCCATTCCCAAATTCCAAAATTTCCCATCTGGTGAAACTTGTGTTTCTCAAGTACACCAGGAACTGCCCCAAACCCCAAGGAAATTCCTGTTGTACAAGCTAATGGTTCAGAAGGGGTTAATGTTCGTGTCACTTGGCTCCACCCATTGTGCTGATGTCAAACACAGTCTATGGGTGGAGACCAGGAATTCTACAGGAGCTTTCAGAGGGAGCAGCTGGGGTTGGACCAGTTCCTTAAGCATCCAGTCACGACATCTGACCAAATGTACATACAATAAACCACCTGGTTATCTAAGAACAGAGCCTCATCTATGATGATGCATCCTCTACCACTAACTATGAGTTGGCCTCAAGTTAAGGCAAAGGGTGATTGGTGGCATGAACTATCTCAACAACTCTCACCCTGTAGCTCAACCTGGTGTCGGTGGTGAAGACCCCACAAGCAGAATAATGACTGTTCAGTAAGCTCTCACCTCATTGACCTTCTGAATGTTGATGTGAGTTTTATTTTGAGTATTAGAGGCTGTGGTGATGGGTTTCAGTCACAAAGACTCCTAGTGGTGATACACCTTTTTAAAGGTCATCTGTTGTCAGGAACCTGTGCTTTGTTCTTTAACAGAATAGAGCCTGCAGCCCTGAACTACTCTTTCCAACCCCCATCCCATCTCTCTCTTGAATTAGTGGGTGCTACAGAAATGTTGACCATCACCAATAGTTTGGGCAGAACTTGCCTATCGCACAGTTTGCGTCCCTCAGTGAGGTGGCTTGACATCTCCAGCCTGAACTCTACGTTGGTCTCCTCTTGAGATGTCTTTGCCAGCTCTGGAGTGATGACTGAATGTAGGAAAATGTCAGTAAGCTGAGAGCTGGGGTGATATATTATGAATGATTCAGTCATATGTAAGCGAAATACATCATTGGTGTTGTAAAATCTCATGACCACCACCAGATGGAGCAGTTTAGCGGTGAAGAGAGGCTGGACAGGCTCGGGTTGTTTTCTTTGGACGAGAGGAGATTGAGGGAGTGCAGATAGAGATGTATAAGATTATGAGGAGCATTGGCAGGGTGGAGAGGCAGCTGTTCCCCTTAGTTGAAGGGTCAGTAACTATGGGGCATAATTTTAAAGTGAAAGGCAGGAGGTTTAGAGGGGATTTGAGGAAAAACATGTTCACCCAGAGGCTGGTGAGAATCCAGAATGTGCTGACTGAGAGGCAGGAAATTTCCCAACCTTCAAAAAGTACATGGATGAGCGCTCGAAATGTCATACCATTCAGGGCTATGGGCCTAGTGTGGGTAAGTGGGACTAATGTAGATACTAGTGTGTATTTGGCAGCAGACTTGATGGGCTGAAGGGTCTCATCCATACTGTATGATTCAAATGACTGGGAGATGGTTCCATGAAGAAGCCTCATGTCATGTGTGGTCAAATCTAATCAGAAGCACCTTATTTTTACCTTCTCTGGAATCCTGCCAGTCCACTGCCCTTTTTCAAAAGACTACGTTGGCTCAGGTTGAAAGGTGGAAGTTAACAGGAAATTCGACGTTTCGGGCCAGAGCCCTTGAAACGTCGAATTTCCTATTCCTTGGATGCTGCCTAACCTGCTGTGCTTTAACCAGCAACACATTTTCAGCTCTGATCTCCAGCATCTGCAGACCTCACTTTTTACAGGTGGACGTTAACAGCCATTAGTAAAATATAAACAACTAACCAGCCCGACAGTGTCGCTGAACCACAGACTGACTCATTTCACTAATACAGTTGCCGTGTTGGGAAATGGGGTGAGACTGTGAGAGTCTGGGAACAGCTTTACTCACTTTGTTTGAAGGTTGAAAAGCAGCTCTCTGCTAAAATAGCAACCCATCCGCCAGCCCTAACCCGCCAGTGACCATCAACAAACAACAACATCTCAGGGTTTTAGGATCAACATTTCATCTGCCTCTTCCTTGTAAAAAGGAAAGACTTGCACCCATCACAATTTAGGATGTTCCAAAACACTTCACAGATAATTAATTAATTTTTAAAGTGTGGTGGCAGTTGCAGTGTAGGTGATGTAACAGATTCCATGTGCACAGCAAGTCATCGTAAATAGGTTGTTTCACTTTAGGTATCACTGCCCCTCCCCCAGCGTGGCACTCCTTCAGCACTGACCCTCCGACAGTGCGGCGCTCCCTCTGCACTGACCCTCCGACAGTGCGGCGCTCCCTCTGCACTGACCCTCCGACAGTGCGGCGCTCCCTCTGCACTGACCCTCCGACAGAGCGGCGCTCCCTCTGCACTGACCCTCCGACAGTGCGGCGCTCCCTCTGCACTGACCCTCCGACAGTGCGGCACTCCCTCTGCACTGACCCTCCAACAGAGCGGCGCTCCCTCTGCACTGACCCTCCGACAGTGCGGCGCTCCCTCTGCACTGACCCTCCGACAGTGCGGCGCTCCCTCTGCACTGACCCTCCGACAGTGCGGCACTCCCTCTGCACTGACCCTCCGACAGTGCGGCGCTCCCCCTGCACTGACCCTCTGACAGTACGGCACTCCTTCAGCACTGACCCTCCGACAGTGCGGTGCTCCCTCGGCACCGACCCTCCGACAGTGCGGCCCTCCCTCGGCGCCGACCCTCCGACAGTGCGGCGCTCCCTCTGCACTGACCCTCCGACAGTGCGGCACTCCCTCTGCACTGACCCTCCGACAGTGCGGCGCTCCCCCTGCACTGACCCTCTGACAGTACGGCACTCCTTCAGCACTGACCCTCCGACAGTGCGGTGCTCCCTCGGCACCGACCCTCCGACAGTGCGGCCCTCCCTCGGCGCCGACCCTCTGACAGTACGGCACTCCTTCAGCACTGACCCTCCGACAGTGCGGTGCTCCCTCGGCACCGACCCTCCGACAGTGCGGCCCTCCCTCGGCGCCGACCCTCCGACAGTGCGGCGCTCCCTCGGCGCCGACCCTCTGCACTTGCCCGTTCTCTCAATACTGACCCGCTGACAGTGTCCTCTCCCTCAGCGCTCAGCTGCTGACAGTGTCCACCCCCTCAGTGCTGACCCTCTGACAGTACTCACTCCCTCAGTGCCCACTCCCTCAGTGCTGACCCTCTGACAGTACCCACTACCTCAGGGCCCACTCCCTCAGTGCTGACCCTCTGACAGTATCCACTCCCTCAGTGCCCAGTCCCTCAGTGCTGACCCTCTGACAGTACCCACTCCCTCAGGGCCCACTCCCTCAGTGCTGACCCTCTGACAGTACCCACTCCCTCAGGGCCCACTCCCTCAGTGCTGACCCTCTGACAGTACCCACTCCCTCAGTGCCCAGTCCCTCAGTGCTGACCCTCTGGCAGTACCCACTCCCTCAGTGCCCACTCCCTCAGTGCTGACCCTCTGATAGTATGAGTTTTACAGGGATGTGTTAGTTTGATTGCATTCTCACATGTCTGGATTACGTCGAATTATAAGATTCTCCAAAGATGGATGACCAGCTGCTGGGTACCAGGCTGATGAGGGGTTTGATATATTCAATAATTGTGAATATTTAAGCTCTCATTAATCTCGGTGTGAAATGGGATCTGTGGCCTGCCACTTCAGTGAATCAAAGTTAATCATCGCTAAGTAACCAGAGTGGAGATAGGAATCACTTCAGAGTGATTTGTTGATAATTTGGGGTGTATTTTCTGTGCTGAATTAAGACTGTCCAGCCCTGAATGAGAGGATTAGCAGTGAGACCAATAATAGCTTTGTGAGCTAGTCTGAGGCACACCTCCATCCGCCATGACCAGGGCCTCCAAGCGCTCCGTTTTTCCTCTCCAGACGTCCCCAACAGTCCCCTTCCACCGACACACTCATTCGTTTGGCCGAACTGGTCCTCACGCTTAACAATTTCTCCTTTGAATCCTCCCACTTCCTCCAGACCAAAGGGGTAGCCATGGGAACACGTATGGGCCCCAGCTATGCCTGTCTCTTTGTTGGCTACGTAGAACAGTTGATCTTCCGTAATTACACCGGCACCACCCCCCACCTCTTCCTCCGCTGCATTGATGACTGCATTGGCGCCACCTCGTGCTCCCGCGAGGAGATTGAGCAATTCATCAACTTCACCAACACATTCCACCCTGACCTTAAATTTACCTGGACCATCTCTGACACCTCCCTCCCCTTCCTGGACCTTTCCATCTCCATTAATGACGACCGACTTGACACTGACATTTTTTACAAACCCACCGACTCCCACAGCTACCTGGATTACACCTCTTCCCACCCTACCTCTTGCAAAAATGCCATCCCGTATTCCCAATTCCTCTGCTTCCACCATATCTGCTCCCAGGAGGACCAGTTCCACCACAGAACACACCAGATGGTCTCCTTCTTTAGAGACCGCAATTTCCCTTCCCACGTGGTTAAAGATGCCCTCCAATGCATCTCGTCCACATCCCGCACCTCCGCCCTCAGACCCCACCCCTCCAACCGTAACAAGGACAGAACGCCCCTGGTGCTCACTTCCACCCTACCAACCTTCGCATAAACCAAATCATCCGCCGACATTTCCGCCATCTCCAAAAAGACCCCACCCCCAGGGATATATTTCCCTCCCCACCCCTTTCCGCCTTCCGCAAAGACCGTTCCCTCCATGACTACCTGGTCAGGTCCACGCCCCCCCTACAACCCACCCTCCCAGCCTGGCACCTTCCCCTGCCACCACAGGAACTGTAAAACCTGCGCTCACACCTCCTCCCTCACCTCCATCCAAGGCCCTAAAGGAGCCTTCCACATCCATCAAAGTTTTACCTGCACATCCACTAATGTCATTTATTGTATCCATTGCTCCCGATGCGGTCTCCTCTACATTGGGGAGACTGGGCGCCTCCTAGCAGAGCGCTTTAGGGAACATCTCCGGGACACCCGCACCAATCAACCACACCACCCCGTGGCCCAACATTTCAACTCCCCCTCCCACTCTGCCGAGGACATGAAGGTCCTGGGCCTCCTTCACTGCCGCTCCCTCACCACCAGATGCCTGGAGGAAGAACGCCTCATCTTCCGCCTCGGAACACTTCAACCCCAGGGCATCAATGTGGACTTCAACAGTTTCCTCATTTCCCCTTCCCCCACCTCATCCTAGCTCCAAACTTCCAGCTCAGCACTGCCCCCATGACTTGTCCGGACTTGTCCTACCTGCCTATCTCCTTTTCCACCTATCCACTCCACCCTCTCCTCCCTGACCTATCACCTTCATCTCCTCCCCCACTCCCCCATTGTACTCTATGCTACTCTCTCCCCACCCCCACCCTCCTCTAGCTTATCTCTCCACGCTTCAGGCTCACTGCCTTTATTCCTGATGAAGGGCTTTTGCCCGAAACGTCGATTTCGCTGCACTTTGGATGCTGCCTGAACTGCTGTGCTCTTCCAGCACCACTAATCCAGAATGAGGCAGTTCTACTCCAGGCTGGGATCATCACAAACCTGACCCTGGCCTGTACCCAGTTAGCTTACATCAGTGAGTCGTTAGGATGGGAGGTGTCCAATTTTCTGACAAAGACATGATTGTAAAGTGTGAATTGTAATTCCCCTTACATTCTATTTTGTTCCAAATCCATATAACATTTTATAAATTCCCACTTTGGAAATAGAACCAGCCTGACTCAAGATTGGGATACAGATAGACTCTAACCTCACACCGTTAATGCATTGTCAGAGCTAAGATGTCACTTCTACAAAAATAAAACCTTCAGTTATCTCAAGAATGTGATTTGAAAGAAGTTCTGGGTTTTACATATTAATGAACCGAAACCTGCAAACCATTCTAAAAGATGAAAGACTTAACAGTGATCTAGATTTGTTCAATATATCATATCAGTTACATGACACTGTGATCTTTTGCTATAAATTCTGTGTCTTATGATTCTGCTCCATAGCTACCTGATGAAGGAACAGCGCTCCAAAAGCTAGTGCTTCCAAATAAACCTGTTGGACTATAAGCTGGTGTTGTGTGATATTAGACAGTTCAAGCCCATTGTGTCTATAGTTTCAAACTCAGCACCAGGAGAATGCGAGGGATTCAGATGAGGTTTATTTGATCAGCTTCAGGGCTGAGGTTTTACACAGTGACAGGAGGAAACACATTGCCACAAACAGTGATTAGGATTGGAATACACTCCCTCCCTGATATTGTGACGGACACAGATTCAAATTTGGGGGTCACACTGAAGTTGGATAAATACTCGGAGATAAAATCGACAAACGGGTGGTGGGTGATGATGGGACTGACCGGATTTCTCTTGGAACGAACTGGTACAGACTCGACAGGCTGAATGGCCTCGTTCTGTTGCTGCACTGTGCTATTTGAAAGGACTCACATCACATTGTTAAAATGCTTGATAGAAGCTGTCAGGAGTTAAAACAAAATGGGAGTGGGACAAGGCATTTGTAACCAGAAGATGAGCCAATGTCCATGGTTCTCTCTTCAGTTTCTTCACATGTGGCCAAGTGCCTGACTGTGAGTGTGGCCGTGTCTCTATCTAATTCCTGGCTTTTTTTAGTCAGAGGAAGTACACTTGCTGATAATGCTCCACTAATAGCTTGTGGGTTAAAGTCACACCCCAGAACTTGACACCCCACATGAAGCATTAACAATCCACTTTAGGGATAGACCTGCTGTCTGTTGAACTTTCCCAGTGCTTTATCTTTTTAACTTTTGTTATTTTGTCAGCTATGGCTCCCTCACCTCCTGGTGCACCACCAAGCGAGCCAGAGGAATTGCCTTTTTCAATAAACTGATAGGATTTCGCAAAGTGAAAATCAGCAGTGGATCTTGAAGCATATATCCCTAAAGGTAGCAGGACAGGTAGATAAACTGGTTTGGAAGGTTTCGGCTATGCTTTTCTTTATTAACTAAGCCCTGTTTTACAAGTATGGGAAGCCAATGGCATTGTGGTAATGTCATTGGACTAGTATCTCAGTGGTCAAGGCTATTGGCCATGGGGACAAGGGTTCAAAATCAATCACGGCAATTGGTGGGAATCAAATTCAGGGAATAACATTTGGGACTGAAAGCTGGTCTCAGTGATAGGGACCACAAAACTATCACTGATGGTGTAAAAAGCCACCTTGGAAATCTGTCCTTACCTGCCCTGGCCCACATGTGACTCCATACCCAAAGCAATTTGGCTGACCTTTAATTACCGTAAAGAGACATTCAGCTCAAGGGCAATTAAGGATGGATACCAAATATTTGCCTTTGCCAGTAATGCCCATCTCCCATGAAAGAATAGAGAAATGAAAAGTGTTCTGCTGAAACGGTGTAAACCACTCGTTTGACTGTGTATTCTGTACAGCTCGAGCCAGGAGAGGGATAATCACATTCGAGAGGGTACAGAGGTGATTGCCAGGAATGACGTTTATTAATTATGAGAATGGATGGGATGGGGTGGGTTGTTTCCTTTGGGATTGGAAGACCCTCTTTTCCAGCAGTACAGAAGTCAGCCACCAGGGGCATAAAGTTAAATATCACACAACACAAGGTTATAGTCCAACACGATTATTTGGAAGCACTAGCTTTCAGAGCGCTGCTCCTTCATTGGGTGGTCCTTCATCACAACCATCTGATGAAGGAGCAGTGGTCCGAAAGCTAGTGCTTCCAAATAAACCTGTTGGACTATAACCTGGTGTTGTGTGATTTTTAACTTTGTACAACCCAGTCCAACACCGGCCTCTCCGAATCATCAGGGGCATAGATTTTAAAGTGGATCAAAGTTTTACAGAGAGTTGAGAAGAATGTTTGGTAATCCTAGTCTGAAAGGATGTTTGAAGCAGAAAGTGCATTAAAAACACATTTGGATGTACATTTGATGTGTCATAACCTACAGTTGGTTTAGCGCAGAGCTGAAAATTAGACTGACATGTCCATTTACAGCTGGGATAGGCATGATGAAACAACAGTCTCCTCCTATGAGAGATGTACCCTGCAACTGAGGGATCAGTTCCAATCAAATCTCACATGGGTCTTCCTGCTGTGTCATACTGAGGTCTATGTCGTAAGTAACCATTTTGCACAGTTTCACATGGAGTTCAAGATCTCCGAACAGCATCAAGAAACCAGCAGGGTTCTCTCTTGGGAGGTGTGTTGGGTCTGTCCCTCTGTAATCAGCATCAGCACAGGCCCTGGTTATTATTGGCCTAATTTCCATGATTCTGCTTTTCAAAGCCAGTCATGTTGTGATTTGACCCTGGACCTGGGGTCAATACGGAGCCGAGGAAATAAGGGAGAGCTCAGCACTTTGCATTCTTCGCTGGGTGTGACTCTACCCCCGTGTCCCCTTCCTACCCTCCCCCCGACCCAGTCTCCGTCACCCTTCCCCCAACCCCCCAACCCTGTCCCCGACCCAGTCTCCATCACCTCCCCCCACCCCCCCAACCCTGTCCCCGACCCAGTCTCCATCGCCCTCCCCCCACCCCCCAACCCTGTCCCAAACCCAGTTTCCGTCACCCTCCCACCACCCACCAACCCTCCTCCCGACCCAGTCTCCATCACCCTTCCCCCACCCCCCCAACCCTGTCCCCGACCCAGTCTCCATCACCCTTCCCCCCCCCCCCAACCCTGTCCCCGACCCAGTCTCCATCACCTCCCTCACCCAACCAACCCTGTCCCTGACCCAGTCTCCATCACCCTTCCCCCCCCCCCCCAACCCTGTCCCCGACCCAGTCTCCATCACCTCCCTCACCCAACCAACCCTGTCCCTGACCCAGTCTCCATCACCTCCCCCCACCCAACCAACCCTGTCCCCGCCCCAGTCTCCATCGCCCTCCCCCCACCCAACCAACCCTGTCCCCGACCCAGTCTCCATCACCTCCCTCACCCAACCAACCCTGTCCCAGACCCAGTCTCCATCGCCCTCCCCCCACCCCCCAACCCTGTCCACGGCCCAGTCTCCATCACCTCCCCCCCACCCAACCAACCCTGTCCCCGCCCCAGTCTCCATCACCTCCACCCCCCACACCCATGACCCCCAGTCCATGCTGATCTTCCAAGGTTTGGTTAGTCGAGATATTTTCTGACTTCAGTGTGTCTGGGCTCAGGAGTGAGAATTCTATCTCCTGGCCCCTATCCAGTGTATCTGTGTTGAGAGTTCTTGAAAAGATTTGTAGCTGGGATTGTGGATGAGCTCTTATAATGGTAAGGTCCTGGGGAGTGTTGCTAAACAGAGAGACCTTGGAGTGCAGGTTCATAGATCCTTGAAAGTGGAGTCGCAGGTAGATAGGATAGTGAAGAAGCCGTTTGGTATGCTTTCCTTTATTGATCAGAGTATTGAGTACAGGAGTTGGGAGGTCATGTTGCAGCTGTACAGGACATTGGTTAGGTCACTGTTGGAATATTGCGTGCAATTCTGGTCTCCTTCCTATCGGAAAGATGTTGTGAAACTTGAAAGAGTTCAGAAAAGACTTACAAGGATGTTGTCAGGGTTGGAGGATTTGAGCTACAGGGAGAGGCTGAACAGGCTGGGTCTGTTTTCCCTGGAGTGTCGGAGGCTGAGGTGTGACCTTATAGAGGTTTACAAAATTATGAGGGTAATTATGCAAAGTCTTTTCCCTGCGGTTGGGAAGTCCAGAACTAGAGGGCATAGGTTTAAGGCGAGAGGGGAAAGATATAAAAGAGACCCAAGGGCAACCTTTTCACACAGAGGGTGGTATGTGTATAGAATGAGCTGCCAGAGGATGTGGTGGAGGCTGGTACAATTGCAACATTTAAGAGGCATTTGGATGGGTATATGAATAGGAAGGGTTTGGAGGGATATGGGTCGGGCGCTGGCAGGTGGGACTAGATTGGGTTGGGATATCTGGTCGGCATGGATGGATTGGACTGTACATCTCTATGACTCTATGACTCAATGACATTGACCTAACCAAGAGTACCATTATTACATTGTTGGACAAAGCAGTTACTAGGTCACCTGACGACGGCAGCAGCATATTAAAATTATGGGTCCTATGCCTCATTACTCACTTTACATTCAATGGACAAATACACAGACAAATCAACAACACATTAATGGGGTCCCCGATATCAGATTGGTAGCAGAAGCAGTAATGCACTGCTTATAATGAACAGTTCTCCCCACCATCCAACCCAAACTCTGGAGCTGGTATGTAGGTGATACTTTTGTCATCATTTAATGTACACAACTGGAAGAAACCCATCAGCATATCAATAACACCCTCACTGGAATGAAGTTCACTAAAGAAGAGGAAAACAACACCCCTTCCTGGGTCTATCAGTAAAATGCACATCTACTGGGGAACACCTGACCAGTATGCATAGGAAGAATACCTACCAACCAGATCCTGAACTACAACAGCAACCCAGACATGGAGCCTCATTAGGCCATCACTCAAATGAACAAGGACATACTGCAGCAACTGAGAACTCCAGAGGGCAGAACCGGAACACCGATTCAAAGGATTTAAACAAAACGGGTACCCCAAGAGCACTATCCTCCGGTACTTAATTAACAAACCTAAAGTAGAAAACACGACAAGACCAGACACGATAGCGACCGTACTGTACATCAAGGACATATCAGAAATGACCATCCGATCACTCACCCCTTGGGAATTTTAATGGCCCAGAAACCAGCTCCTCCCAAAGTTTAAAGACCTATGTCCAGCAGGATGAATGTTACCTACAAGATACCCTGCAAGGACTGTGAAAAAAACGCTACATAGGACAAACAGGAAGAAAGCTGACCATATGAGTGCACAAACATCAGCTCACCACTGGCAGACACGACCAGTACTCTCTCATTTCCAACCAAACAGACAACAAAAGACACAAATTCAACTGGGACAATGTAACCATCCAAGCACAGGGAACACAGAGACACGCCAGAGAATTCCTTGAAGCCTGGTATTCCAACCGGAACTCAATCAATAGACACATTGAACTGGATCCCGTATTCCATCCACTCAGATACAGAACCGGAAATAGCAACAAACAGAGACATTTCAATACCAGGTAGGACAGATCACTAACACCGTATCAAAGATGCGCTGTCAATATTACCGAGCAAGGCAACAAAATGTTTGCAGAAAAACACACCAGCTTGGCAACTTCACTCTGTGTAAATTGTAAGACATTAGATGCAGGTGCAGAAGGAAGCTATTTGGCCCATCCACCCTACTCTCCCTGCAATAAGATCACAGCTGAGTTTTGACATGAGCCTTCACATTTCTGTACTATCCCCATATCCTTGTATTTTTGTCCTTAAAGTTCTGTCACACCTACTGCATCTCAGGGAAAGGTTTGAAACCAGCCTGGCCTTTCTGAGGGTCCCCAGAACTTTGGGAAGAGTGATTGGAATTTCCCTGTTTCCCAGTGTGAAGTGTGAGAGCACAAGCTGTTCAGTTGTCTTACAATGATTTGCTGTCATCCTTTAACTTCACGGGGTCATGAGTTAATATTGTCACTCTCTGGTCACCCGCTCAGCAATATTTCTTTATCTCCAGACTCACTGATCCCAATCCCTCCCTCCTCCCACTCCCTGTAGACTTGAGCTCATCTGAAACTCTACCAGCTGTATCCTATTCCTATCACAAACAAATCCCTGGTCACTCCCCTTCCCTGGTTTCACCCCGACCTATGTGGATCGTCAGTCTACACTGGCTCAATTTTAAAATTGCCACTGTTTATGACCTGAACACTCCTTCCCCCTGCCCTCTGTAATTTCCTGCAGCTCTCCAACCCTCAGGGAGCTCTGTGTTCCTTTAATTCTTGCCTCTGGTGAATCCCGACTCCCTTCAGCTGCCTAGGACTTGAATTGGCTCCTTACTGTCCTCCACCCTCCTCTCTCCCTTTCAGAAGCTCCCTCATACAACCTTGCTGATTGAAGTTTTGTTCACCTATCTTGATTTCTCCTTTTTTTGGCTCAGTGACAAATTTTGTTTGTGGAGAGACTTAGGAAATTCCTATGTTAAGGGGGCTACATAAATGCGGGTTGTTATTGGTGCAATGCCATCTGTGGACACTGGATGTCACTGCTGCTCTTACACAGCAGACTTGAGGACATCGATTTGAAACATAAGTCGTCCTGAGTGGTTTAGTCTGCTCCTGTCATGAAGCAGTGTCTCTGTCTCTCTGTCCCCCCACTGACTGCAGGGCCAGTATTGCTGTTTTACTGCTGTAATTAGATTTTTAATCATTTAATCAGCAATGGAGAGGGGAGTCAACCATGATTTAGTTAATCGGTGGAGCAGATTTGATGGGCTGAATGGCTCTTTGCAGGATCTTGTATAGAGAATAGATGCTGAATTTACCTTGCAACTAAAGTCACTTGCTGTCAAAACTACTTTGTACAAAGCAGTTTAAGCAGTTTCTGACAAATGAGGGTGGGCTGTATCCATGCCCCTGACCTGATGATGAAGACCTTTTGCCCGAAGCATTGATTTTCCTGCTCCTCGGATGATGCCTGACCTGCTGTGCTTTTCCAGCGTCACTCTAATCTTGACTCTAATCTCCAGCATCTGCATTACCCACTTCCCCCAAATCCATGACCCTCGTTGGATGGTGCAGCTAGGTGGATTGGCCGTGGGAAACGTAGGGTTATGTGGATGGGGTGCTCTTCAAAGGATCGGTGCGGTCTTGATGGGCCGAATGGCAGCCTTCTGCATGAAGGGATTCTATGATTGCTTTGCTGTCCCTCACTCTGAGACTCCCTTGACCAGTTGAACCATCTCACCAACTCTGTCACACTCACTGCTTCTTGGTGGAAACCAGTTTGCTTTTTCTGAGGAAGAGAACGTGGAACTTCCCCCGTTTCCCGGTCAACATTCCCCTGTTTCCCCAGGCTCAGGGGATCTTGAACACAGGGTTACACTTTCTGAATGAACAGTCAGTTGTGTAAGGCCCAGATAAAGGGAACTTTCTTCACTCAAACAGCAGTGAACCTTGGTATTGCACATCCCTGGAGAGCTGTGATGCTTAACTCCTGATTCTGCTCAAGGTAGAGATTGGTAGATCTTTTGGATACGTAGGAAATTTAAAGAATAACAGGATAGTACAGGAATGTGGAAGCTCAGGTAAACACTCAGCTCAGGGTGGCATGGTGGCTTAGTGGTTAGCACTGCTGTCTCACAACGCCGGGGACCTGGGTTCGATTCCAGCCTTGGGCGACTGTCTGTGTGAAGTTGGCACATTTCCTCTGGGTGCTCCGGTTTCCTCCCACAGTCACAAAGATGTGCAGGTTGTTAGCCTGGATTAGCCAGGCTAAAGTGCCCAAGGAAGCGCAGGCTAGTTGGGTTAACCATAGAAAATGTGGGTTTATGGGGGCCTGGGTTTGGTTGGGATGCTCTTTGAAAGGTCAGTGCAGTCTAGATGGGCCGAATGGCCTCTTTCCGCACTGTAGCAATTCTATGAACTTATTGCATGGCAGAGCAGGCTTAATGGGCTGAATAGCCTCCTTCAGCACCTGTATCTAATGTCAATGTGTACTCATCCCTCAAAACTATGCCTGTATCCTTTTGAGGTTTAGAAGAGGCAGCGTTGACTTGATTGAAAGGTACAACATCCTGAGGGGCCTTGACCAGATGGCTGTGGAAAGGATGTTTCCTCTTGTGGAATAATCTAGAACGAGGGGTCAGAGTTTAAAAATAAGGGCTCTCTTGTTTAAGACTGAGATGAGACAAAAAAAATTTCTCACCACGGGTTGTGAGGCTTTGGAATTCCCCTTCTGAAAAGCAATGGGTGCAGAATATTCAAATATTTTTAAGGCAGAAGTTGTAGATTCTTGATGACCAATGAGGGGGAATTTCTTCAGCCAGGGGCTGGGGAATCTGTGGAAATCATTGCGACAGAAGGCTGTGGAGGCCAGATTATTGAGTGTATTTAAGATAGAGATAGATTGTTCTTGATTAGTAAGGGGATCAAGGGTAATAGGGAGAGGGCAGGAGAATGGGGTTGAGAAGCATATCAGCCATGATTGAATGTCAGAGAAGATCTGATGGGCTGAATGGCCTAATCCTGCTCCTAAACCTTGTGGTCCAAGGGGATGAAAGGTTATCAGGAGTATGCAGGAATGTAGAGTTGAGGATAAAATCACAGTTGCCATGTTTGTATTGGATGGCAGAGCTGAAAATGCGTTGCTGGTTAAAGCACAGCAGGTTAGGCAGCATCCAAGGAATAGGAAATTCGACGTTTCGGGCCAGAGCCCTTCATCAGGAATCAATGGCAGAACCAACTTGAAGGGCCGATTGGCATAATCTAATTCGTTGTTCATCTGTTTATACCACGGGCTGGGTAACTGCCCCTGTAGCTGCTCATGGGGCCTGGCAAAAGGGTAAACTGTCACGCCCTTTTGATTCCATCAGAAAGTACTGTGGCCTTTTAATACCAGAAAGCAGTAACACAGCTGAGTACAACTTTGGGAGCTCACCATTTGCACTCGATGTTCCATTTGATCAAACAACTCATGCCCCCAGGGCAGGTTTGGGGATTCACAGAAATAAGGACCATGTTACAGCAAAGCCATGAGAAATATTGTTGAGGGATTGTAAAAAACCATATCTTTTCATTTTTCTGTATTTTTGATTGTAGACTGAAATGTGAAAAGGACTAATTAAAAAAAAATAGAGATTGTGGAAAGGATACTCATTGTGTGTATTGTTTACACTGCTGTTTGTTCAGGCATTTGGTTGGGATTATTGCAGACAGAGTCGAGAATGTGGTGCTGGAAAAGCACAGCATGTCTGGCAGCATCCGAAGAGCAGCAGAGTCAACATTTCGGGCATTAGCCCTTCATCAGGAATGAGGCTTATGGGGAGCCAAGAGATAAATGGGAAGGGGGTGGGGTTGGGGGAAGGTAGCTGAAAATGTGATAAGTAGATGAAGGTAGGGGAGAAGGTGATAGGTCTGAGAGTAGGGTGGAGCGGATAGATGGGAAAGACAAGGGACAGGTCAAGAGGGCAGTGCCAATTTGAGGATTAAGACTGGGATAAGGTGGGGGGAGGGGGAGCTCTGGAACAAGGGGATGTGAATGAAGGGATTCAGCTAGCAGCAAGTAACTATTTGGTGTGTGGACCAGTGACTGGTTGACAATGACAAAGGCTGCCTGCTCCTGAGTTGCTGAACAGCTTGTGGAGGTGATTGATATGGTCAGAAACCCTTAGTCCTCCTGAAGGGAAGGTGGTGTCTTTCTCTATATGTTTTTAAAAACAACCTAAAACCTGAAGAAAGCCGATTTATTTTCCGTCACCAGTTGTAAGTCACCACTGATAAGTCATAAATTTTACATGTTGTGAACCAATCGCTCCTACAAGCAAGTGAAAGTACCTGGAGAAGAGAAATCATGGAGCAGCAAATCCTACAAACCAAGAGGAACACCTGGTGTGAGCTGTAAAAGTGTTGCTGGAAAAGCACAGCAGGTCAGGCAGCATCCAAGGAACAGGAGATTCAATGTTTCGGGCATAAGCCCTTCTTCAGGAATCTTCCTGAAAGAAGGGCTTATGCCCGAAACGTCAAATCTCCTGTTCCTTGGATGCTGCCTGACCTGCTGCGCTTTTCCAGCAACACATTTTCAGCTCTGATCTCCAGCATCTTCAGACCTCACTTTCTCCTCGAACACCTGGTGTGAACCCTGATAACTGGGACCATTGAACTGTCTTCCCCGCCACCCATAACACCAATTTTTTTTTTGGAAAAAAAAACAAACATGCTGGAAAACAGAAATTGCTGGAAAATCTCAGCAGGTCTGGAAACATCTGTGGACAGAAAGCAGAGTTAATGTTTCAGGTAACTCTTGTTCAGAACAGATTTGGTTTTGTGTGTCTCTGCAAGAGAGAGTTTTATGAAGGGGTTAGAATTTTAACAAGTAGAGTTGTATGTCAGCATTTCATAATTATTTACCTGTGGCTAAAATTTGTTATAAAAAGTAATTCTTGGAAAGTACAGAAACCTGGCCTGTGCTTTGGGTCTAAAAGATAAATGAATTGGGGAATTTTATTTCTCTGATAAGTTCTGGGAAAACCAGAGTTTGTGTTCCAGCATGCTATCCCAATGAGGCACAGCAAGGCATTTTTTATTTTTTAAAATATATTTATTTATTAATTATAAAGGTATTGGTTGTGGTGTTAAAGGTTTATTGTTGGAAAGAGACATTTTTCACTGAAGCTTCTCATGAGCAATTGTCTAAAGCTTGGCATTCTTGCATTTGTCCTGAGGCATGCAAGACAAACAAAACTTCAACAATGTGCCTCAATTTTTTTCGAAATATTTAGGTTTTGAGTCACCAGGCAACTGACTAAAGGTCTGATGACCTGAAAGTGAAGAATTATTCTAATTGGGCAATGAGGATTTACTCACCTTCTAATTGGCTACAGGAAGGCAGGGTGGACATATCTGTTGACCAATGGCAAGAGTGAGTGAGAGAGGCAGCTGAGGGGTCATGTGATAATCTCCAGGACAACTAAAGTTGGCAACCAAATTAAAGCAAAATACTCTGGACTTTGGAAATCTGAAGCAAACACAGAAATTACTGGAGAAATTCAGCAGGTCTGGCCAGCATCTGCGGAGAGAGAAACAGAGTTAATGTTTCAAGTCCGGTCTGACTCTTTCTCAGAACGTGGTCTGTGCGGGACAACAACTTCTGAAACCAGGACCATTGGTTCTCAGATCTGGAAAATCAATTATTATCATTCTTTGGTAGAGGATTCCCTGATTTCAATGAAAAGAAGGATGGTTATTTATCAGACAACATCACCAGTATAGAGACCAGGCAATGTTTTAAGTCATCAGAAGCATCAGTTTGCAAAGAAATTTACAGACTGTCGCTGTGTTTTCTTGGATCTTACGATTAGTTTAGAATTTAATGTAAAGAACTGTTGCAATCTGGTTACTTGTGTCCTGACTGCAATGAATATCAGTGCAACAAACATAGGCACTTCAGTCACATTTAGTCAGGCAAAATCCTCTCACTATCTGGTCTCACAGACTGTAACAGTCTGGTGATTAGTGGCGTCATAAATGTAGCTAAAAGCAAAATACTGTGGATGCTGGTGATCTGAGATAAAACCTCAGCAGGTCTGGCAGCATCAACAGAGAGAGTAACCGAGTTGGGGTCTTGAGTCCAATGTGACAAGTCTTATCTCCTCAGAGCTGAAGAGAGGTGGAAATGTGATGGGTTGCTCTACGCTGTTGAGAAAGATGGGGTGGGTTAGATAGAACAAAGGAAGCAGGGGAGATGAAGGGAATGGAGAGATTAAGCATCAAAGGTATTGTGGAACATGTTTGATCAAGTCACCTGGGGCCTGTCACTCTCTCAGGTGCAGGATTTCTTTCATCAGAATTCGTGACTCTTTTTTTCCACAGAAGTGAAAGTTTTTGTCTGATTTATCCTCTCCCAGCTCTTTCTGTACTAACCAGAAGAGCAACCTATAGTAAGTAGAAGATGAATTTAATGTGGGCTTTGCCTCCAGATGAGAATGTGGCAATGTTTACGATATCCCTCACAGCATCCGAAACTGGGTGTGGAAATTGTGGTATTGAAGAATCCAACAGAGGTTCATTACAGCTAGCTATTATTTACAAATTATTAGGTTCACAAGCACATCAGTGTCTGGGCTAATATTCTGTTGCACAGTGCAGCATGCTCCTCTCCTAATAGACTGCCAGGCTTCAAGTGATCAGAGGTAAGAGGGGAGTCTGAGACCTTATGTCCTCTGGTCACATGCAATGATACAGTGATGTCATAAGAATGTCTCTCAAAGGCATAATGACATTGACATTGTGTGTCTCTTAAAGTTGTACTGACTGTCACAAACAACACCATAGAGTTGGACGCTACCTCTTCAGGTCCCCTGACCCCCTACTCACCCCAGTGCTACTCTTCACATACTAGTTAATGAAAAGGAAAGAATTGTATTTTCAATAGCACCTTAAGAAGTCCCAAAACACTTTACAGTCAATGATATGTTTCACTGATGTAAATATAGGAAACTGAGGAGCCAATGTATACACAGCATGATTGTACTAGCAGCAATTTGGGAATGAATATTGTCTGGGAGACCAGGAAGAACTCTGTTATTTTTCTTCAAAATAGTGCAATGGACATCTGGGACCTTAGTTCCATGTCTCACCCCAACATTTCTGACTGTTCAGTAGTGGGTATGTCAGCTCCAATTAGGTGTTTAAAACTCTCAAGTTGGGGGCATGAATGGGCGGCACAGACACTCAGATGACTGATTGAGTACCTGGATGTTTGGGCTTAGCAAGTAGCTCCCCGATTGGCTGAATGGGTGATGCCACCTCAGGTCTTGCTGTCTCAGATGTGAGAGCTCTTCCCAAGCAGGCAGCTGATGCAACAACACCTGAGATAGGACCAGGTCCAGCAGAGATCATGCCATCAGAAATCCCAGCACTTTCACAATAGGCAGCAACATCACATTCTTACAGCCCCACTTTGTATCTAACCCTGTGCAGAGAGATTTTGATGGAACAGTGCAGAGGACGTCTTACCCTGTAGCTCACCCTATGCTGTACCTCTCCTGGGAATGTTGGATGAGGACAGTGTAGAGGAAGCTTCACACTGTATCTAACCCTGTGCCTTCCCTGTCCTAGCAATATCAGGCTTGATGCTCAAAATGGAAAGTGTTGCGTTTCCATTGATATTTAACAACAATCACTCTCTACTCTTTCTGCCTGAATATCATTCACCCTCCCTGTTTCTCTTTACTCCCCACTCTCTGTCCCTCTCTCACACTCTCTCTCTCTAACCTTCACACTTAGTTACAGCTCTACCCACTTTCCCTATATAGTCTTCCACTTCCTTTTCTTTCTGCTTGCCCTTGAGTTTCCCCAATTTCTGCTCTCTCTCTCACTCACAATCTGTCTAAATCTCCAATTATCTTTCCTTCCCTTCCCCTCTCTCTGTTTGTCACCTACTTCCATTGTTCCTGCTGTGTCTCCCCTTCACTGCTTCCCCAATGGATCTCCTTTCAACCTCTGTTCCTGTGTATTCTTGCTCTCCCAATTTATCTCCTTATTATTTTTTCTCACTTCCTCTCTTTTTCTCTCCTTCCACTTTTCTCTCCATCTTTCTCTTTGCTCTATCCATTCATCTGCTCTGTCACCTTCTTTCAAACCTTTGTTTTCTCTTTATTCTCTCTCTTTTTTTCCATTTGCTTCTTCCTCTCTGTTTGCTCTCTCTGTTTCTCTTTATTACCCCCCATTCTCCTCCCCCTGTGTTTCCCCTACCTTCCTCCCGTTCTCTCCCCCCCCCCCCCCCCCCCACCTTCTCTGTTTGCTCTCTCTCCTCTTGCTCCAACCCCTGGCAGCTGTCTCTCTCTTTCTCTCTCTCTCTCTCTCTCTTTCTTTCTCTCTGTTTTTCCCTTGCAGCCAGCACTGACTCAAAGAGCACAGAGTGAAACCACAGCCTTTCTCCCTGCAGTCTCTGATGTTGGCACGCAGCTCGAATCTGACAGCAGACTGCTCCTTCCAGCTCCCCCCCCACCCCCCCCCCCCCCCCCCCCCGCCCCTCTCAGTACTGAGTCTGTCGACACTTTGGATATCGGGTCTGTTTTTAGTTCACTCTGCCTCTCTGTGCATGAGCCTTCACACTCCCATTATTCCTGGGGCTTGTTGGAAAATAAATTTCAACTTGCTAAATGGCTGACTCTCCGCTAAATAACTCCTGGCCCTCTTTCTCAAAGTTCTGGATGAAGCGATGGTCATTTAAGAAAGGTACTGCTTTAATATTTAAGCTCTCTGAAAATTGTGCCTTTTTTTGTTATTTCTCATACATTCTGTGTTCAGCGGTTTGGTTCCAACTGCATTGCCTCTTGTTGGTCTCAGCTCTGAGGGTGTGATTCTGACAGTAATTCCTGTCCTTCTGCTCTGGTTTCAGAGTTTGGGATGTTTATCTTCACTAATCCAGAAGGGAAAGAATCTGTTAAAAATATCAGCAATACTTGGAAATGAGCATATGGGTCATACCGGTCCTCTGTTTGGGCTGGACAAGACAGAATGTCTCTTTTACCAGTTTTGTTGGTCTTTGCTTCAGGATTGAGTATTTGTTCTGTGTGCTGGGACCTCAGTTTCCTCTTGAATGGGACATCTGACAGTCCTGTGGAGATTGAGACAAGTTTCCAATGGGTTTGTATCAGGAACTGAGTTTGCAGCCATTTCACAGAATCCGGGACAGAAGCTGACATGTTTTCTTTCCCAGTTTAGGGGACTTCTTGCTGTTTGTTTTGTGTGAGAGCCATCCTGGTACATAATATTGTGATCATTGATTTCTGTGTATGTGGCTGAGGGTTGTGGGTGTGTGCCTTTGTGCCTGTTTGTGTGTCTCTTTGTGAGCTTGTCTGTCTGTGTACCCTTGTGTACGTGGCCACATCAGTGCACACAGATTGTGTCTGATTTTTACAATTTTGTCTGGAGAGGTCCTGTGAGTACATAGGTCGCATTTCTGAGTGTGTGTTTGTGTAAAAATGTGTGCATAGAGTTTCTGAGCTTATGTAAAAGTCTGTGTACAGAGATTGAGTGTGTGTACAGAGTTTGAGTATATGTGTGTGTGTGTGTGTGTGTCACATATTTGACCACAACAGGATGCAAGTTCATTTCTGGAAAGATAAGTCCTAGTTCCAGCTCCTATCTGGGACAACATCCAACCGTTCTTACCACAATCAGGGTTTTATGATCTAACCATTAACCGGCCTGCTTGCCCTTCTTTTATCTTGCCTAATTCAGTGAAAGGGGGAGGTGTAGACAGGACTCTCTATCTCCTGTGCCATTTGAATCCTTGACCTTGACCTTGGGCTGTTGTCACAAAGTCATCAGGTCATCAGTCTGACCTCCAGGTTAGCAGGCTGTGACTCCAATGGGTTCTGTCCACACACCTATGCACATTATGTGGGTGCACACTGTGATGTGATATCGAGGGAGTGCTGCACTGTCGCTGGTGCCCCATTTTGGTTGAGATGTTTGCATGTCTGTGAGTCTGTCAGCTCCCTGTGTTGGACATGAGAGAGCTCACAGTCACTGTAGCAATAACATGCATTGAATTCTTCCTCCACCTTTTCCTTGGAGCTGTGTTTCTCACATGCTAACCATGTGACCGCACTATAGAAAACAAAATCTAATGGGACGTGGAAAGATTTTAATGAAAAATCCTGAGTGGTTAGGAGGTGAATGTCGTTTGTTTCTGAGTTATTGTAAATATTTATCCTGCAAGCGATATTATTTCCCTCATTGCTATTTGCAGGAACATACTGTGTGCTAATTGTTATGGCTCCTGTGGTAGAAGTGATTGTGCTTTGAAAGTCTTTTATTACATGTTCTGGGATGCTCTGAGCCTGTGAAATGTATCCCTCTGACTTCCATGTGCTCCCACAGTCCATGTTTCTTAGCAGAGAATTTTCTTGAGCGCAGCACTACCCTGAGTAATTCTCTGCATGAAAACCATGCTTTTTTAAAATTAATTTTAGGATTGAGGGCATCACTGGCATTTATTGCCCATCCCTAATCGCTCAGAGGGAATTCAGAATCAACCACATTGCTGTGGGACTGGAGCCACATGTAGGCCAGACCAGGTAAGGATGGCAGTTTCCATCCCTGAAGGACATTAGTTTTTCTGACAATCGACAATGGCTTCATGGTCATCAGTAAATCCTTAATTCCAGATTCAATATTGAATTCAAATCCCACTAACTGACAGGGTGAGATTTGAACCTGGATCTTGAGAACATTAGTTGAGTTTCTGGATTAATAATCCAATGATTAATGCCACTGGACCATTACCTCCCCAACAGTGGTGCTTTGTGTGAATGTAGGAGCAGGAATAGCTCATTCAGCCCCTCGGGTCAGCCCTAACCTTCTAGAAGATCACAGCTGGTTTGACTGTACCCTCCAATCCACCTTCCCACCAGCCCCCAATAACCTGACTACTCCCCCTCCCCTCTCACCCACCTTGCTTATCAAGAATTGTTCTACTCCTGCCTTAAAAATATCAAGGCCTCTGCTTCAGGAAGGGATTTCTGAAGATTCGCCACCTCTGCAGGAAATATTTCGCCTTGTTCTGTTTTAAATGCATGACCCTTGGTTTTTAAATCATTCTGCCCCCTGCGCCCCCGTTCTAAGTTCTCCCATAAGAGGAAATATCCTCTCCACCTCGCTCGTGTTTAGACAGAATTTTACATGATTCAATCAAATCACCTCTTATTCCCCTATAAAGAGTGCCTTTCACTGAGTGGATGGTCCTCCTGGTGCAGTTCCTTCTTATTTTGGTGTTTCTCCCATGGAATAAGTGGTAGAGCCCAGAGCCCTGGGTCACGGAGCTGCTTGGAGTGACCGTCACAATAATCACTCATTTCTCCAGATCTCCTCAGTAAAGGCACAGTCCATTAAGAGATGGACAACAGCTTCTTCCATATCACATCCTCCTTAAGAAACAGATGTGGACGGGATAAGACCCTGGGTGTAAAGGAAAGATCTGGTGGGGAGGCCCTTTCTCACCACCCGCCAAGGTCCTCCATGGTGCTGAGTTCTTGCCATGAGGCATTCCTCCATATTACTTTGGACGAGATCAATTGTTTCCCTTTCCCACAAGGTCTCCGAGATGTTACATGCTGACCATTGCTTGATGGGTGTGGTCAAAGATGCATTTCTGTGTCAATTTCTCCACAAGGGACATGGTCCAAGTAGCTGGATGTTCTAGGGCAATGGGACCAGACCCATCCCCAGAGCGAGGGAGACACTCAGCATGTGGTGACACCTGGTGGTTATCACACAGGTCTACACACAGCTACATGTAAAGGATAAGGCTGACTTTCAGTATGTTTCTCCTGCTATATGTATCAAGGTTTGTACACCATGTCCCTGTGACTATGGTCTACTAGTTACTCCCAGATACCTTTGAAGGTGGCCCAGGTGATTCCATGGCCCAGGGGAGTTAAGAATGGATCATGTACAGCAACACCAAGATAGCCTCATACTTGACATCAGTTTCTTAAAGTGTCAGCATTGCTAAGGGTGGCCATTTTCTCCTCCTTGCTTTTAACGTGCCTTGGGCCCTCCAAACCTTACCCCGGCACCTACTGGTAATCTGTCTTAACGGTGGAGGGAGTAAAGTACCAGTCGGCCCAGTTCTCAAGGATCGTGGCCTCACTCTTGCCTCGAATTATCTCAGCTCGCAAGGCCATTTTGAACTGGTCATAGATGTTCATGAGTCTGTGCACTGACAGTGGGTCCAAGGTGTAGATTGGCTGTGTACAGGGACGTTTTGATCCGGGTACCTCCACTGCAGGACCATCAGCACTCTCCCACTCGCATTCTTCCTGATGGACTCGGACAACTTTTCCATGTGACACATGGACAGGTGAAGGGGTCTCCTGATTGTGTGGGGAAGCCTTCTGATTCCTCCTCATTGGCTGACGTTGGGTTCCTGATGACTGTGTGGTGCAGTTGGATTCAATTGCGGATTCCAGCTGCATCCTCCAGTTTGGAGAGCATGGTCCTCATGTCAAAGACTTTCTCCTGGTGGGGGCTGATGAGGAAGGCATTCCTTCCCCTCCCCTACATCCAGAATGAGGGCAACAGCCTCCCTGAGTAGCTGGAGAGTGTTAAAAATGTTGCAGTTGGATACTGCACAGGTCAGGTCAGGATAAATTCAAAGCAGACGTGACCCACCTGACAATGACCTGGGCAGCTTTAGTAAAACAATACTACTCCTGAATTACATTTCTTCCTTTTGCCTTTGACCCAGAATCTAGGCGAGCTACCATCCTGCTTGTAGGAGTGAGGGAACTCAGAAAGGCTGGGGGCTCTCTGTCTCTGAGACCATCCTGAGTGTGGGACTGGGTCAAGGGATCAGGTTGAACCATCACCCACCGCAGGGGAGTCGAACAGCATTTTTAATCCCCTCCCCACCCCAATCCCATCGGATCCAAGTGCTGCCTGGAATTGATCTGTGACACAATGAAAAATTTACCAGGACCCACATTCCTCAGATTGCAATCTAATTCCTGAAAGATTTCACATATTTGAATGCAGCATGTAGTGGTGTGTGATCAATCAGCTCTATCTTCTCTATACTTCCTCTAGCCCACTCCATTCCCTCATGAAAAGTAACCAGATGCTCAGAACTGCTGTGTCCCAGACCCGAGCAAGACTCCAGTCAGGAGCATTGTCTCACATCATTCATCCTCATAACTCTGTGTCCCGCTACTTGCACATAGAATAATAACATCATAAAACATAATTCAGTGCCTCACAAAGCCTTGTAGCCAATGAAAGGTTTTAAAATGTAATCGCGGTAGTAATGTGGGAATTTGCATGCAGCAAGCTCCTACAGTAATGTGATTAGTTTAAAATGAGGTTGATCGGGGAATAAATATTGGTCCAGACACGAGAGAGAATTCCCATGCTGCTCTTCAAAAGAATAGCAGGTGGTGTTTCACATGCACCTGCAGCCAGTTTACTGTCACACCTGAAAGTTGGTCACTCCAACAGTGCAGCACTCCTTCAGTACAGGGCTAGGATGGGGGAGGGGGGGGAGTGGAGTTGAGGGGGGAGGTGGTCATCTGGATTGTGTGCTCAAATCTCCAACGTGGGACTTGAACTGAAAATCTCTTAATTCCAAGACAAGAGTGGACCCTCAGAGTCCATTAACTAGAAAATAAAACGCAGACAACTCTGTCTCACTCATTCACTCACTCACTCACTGTACTGTTAATCCAGAGACCCCATGTACATTTCTGGGACCTGGGTTCAAACCCTGCCATGGCAGATGGTGGTATTTGAATTCAATAAAAATCAGGAATTAAGGTGATGATGATGACCATGAATCGATTGTTTGAAAAACCCACCTAGTTCACTAGTGTCCTTTAGGAAACGAAATCTGCCATCCTTATTTGGTCTGACCTACATGTGACTCCAGACCCACAGCAATGTGGTTGACTCTGATCTATTCCCTGGGCAATTAGGGATGGGCAGTGATGCCCTCATCCTGTGAATGAATAAAGAAAAAGACCCAGATATGTGCATAAATGAACAAACACACATGCATGAACATGTGCACACACAAATGCACACACAAACACCTCCATATATGCACCTATGTACACAAACATGCACACATGCACACACACGCACACACGTTTCTGCATGCACACACGGACGCACATGCTAACACAAACACATTTGCACAGATACACGCACAAACTTTGTGTTGTTCCCATTAACAGAATCTGTGAAAATGTCTGCACTGGAGAAACAATTCATGAATCCTAGATCCTCAGAAAAGGACGAACATCGATTCATGACAGGATAAAACAACTTCAAATACATTTTTAGAACAATCTCACATGGTCCATTCCTCATCAATCTGTTCAGCACCAGATAAAGGGCAAACAAAATGATCTGAAATAATTAAACAAGGAGAGAGAAATCAGAAACATATTTAAAACATCAGAGCAGAGGACAGGTTAGGATGTGTGGTGCCAATAAACATTTTTTATATAATGCACAAGGAGTTGTTTAGTTCAGTTACCCAGTCAATCAGAGGGTGGAACAGAAAGTGGCTGAATCTAGCTGGGGATGAAGAGCTTATGCTCGAAACATTGATTCTCCTGCTCCTCAGATGCTGCCTGACTGGCTGTGCTTTTCCAGCACCACACCCTAAATATACCACATTGTAATGTCTAGAAGAAGAATTAGAAAAATGTTAGAGGAGGAGTCTTAAAGATTAAATAATTTTTCTTCTTTTAAGGATGTGGGTGTCAGTGGCGAGGTCAGCATTTGGTGCCGATCCCCTGTGGCCCTGGAACTGAACGGCTTATTCAGCCCTTTCAGTGGGTAGTTACTGGTAAACCATGTTGCTGTGGGTCTGCCAGACGGGGTAAAGGACAGCAGATTTCCTTCCTTGGATGGGATTAGTGAACCAGATGGGAATTTTAATAAACAGAAACAATACAGTGACTCATAGTTACCAAGACTAGCTTTCAATTTTTGATTTTATGCATTGAATTGAAATCCCACGAGCTGCCCCAGTGCGGTTTAAACCCATAGCCTTCAAGTGTTAGCCAAACCCTTAGGGATTACTAATAACATTGTCACGATGATGCTGTTTACCCATAGTGTTGTCGTAATTAGAGAGAGAAGCAGGCACTGAAGACTTTATGGTGGAAGAATATTGAGGAAAGGGGTTAAGACAGTTGTGGGAGTAGTGTGTAGACCCCCTTGGTATTAGCTTTGATGTGCTAGATTGATGTGAAAGGGAGACACAAATCCAATTTCCGCTGATGACACAATGATAAGCAGCTCTGTAAACAGCCCAGGTGAAAGCACAAAATATCAAAAAGATACTAAATGATTAAGAGAATGGATATAGTTGTAATAAATATGGATTCATCACTTTACACCTAAAAAGGACAGAACAGGAGACTTTGCAAATGGTAAAAAGCTGGAAACATTGGAGGTTGAAGGTGGACGAGGCTCGTGTTATGTAGATCATTAAAATGTCTCGAACAAATAGAGAATAATCAGAAGGTCTATTGGAATAGTGTTTTTTTTAAACCGAGAGGAAGGAGAGTTTATGGTGCGATGGGTTGCTTTTCATTTCTGAGTTAAAAGATCAGGCTGCAAGTCGTACTCCAGGATTTGCCGGCCAATGATGGGGAAGCCAAAGAGCTCAAGAATCACATTGTGAATCTTTCCAATCTAAGCCGATGGCAGATACTCGGAGCGGGAGAGGTACCTGGCCAGTTATCCCTGGTCAGGAAACAAAACTGGAGCCTCCTCCATCACTGGCCATAGCTCCTGGCCAAAACATGTATGTAATATACATATACATTGGCAACAGCAACTGCTTGAGGCTAGTTGACCAGATAGCTGTTGTGGTTGGGTGGGGTTAGTGCCATAAGTATGAAGTTTGATCCTTGTCTTGATCGTGGTGCCTCCACGCTGTACCTGCAGTGGAGATCATGGCACTGTGGGTAGGACGTGCTTTCGGAATGAGAAGTGAAAAAAAAGACGAGAGTACAAAGAAACTGGCGTTCTCCTACAGCTGGAGACTGCACCTGGAGATGTGTGCATCACCTTGAGAAGGAACATAGTGGCCTCTGGGTGGCATAGTCATCCAGCAATTAGCACTGCTGCCTCAAAGTATGGTGGACCTGAGTTCAATTCCACCCTTGGGCAACTGTCTGTGTGGAATTTGTACATTTTCTCCCTGTGTTGGTTTCCCCCACCATCCAAAGATGCACAGGTTAGGTAGATTAGGTGGATTATCCATGGGAAATGCAGGGATACATGGGTTGGGTGGGGGGGGGGTGGTGGAATGCTGTTTGGAGGGTTGATGTGGACTCAATGGGCAGAATGGCCTGCTTCCACACTGTAGAGATTCTGTGAGTACACCAGAGTGTTTTCAGAATGACGATGTCCCTTGGAGTCTAGAACCATGAGACACTGTCTCAGGATATAGGGTAGACCATTTAGGACAGAGATGAGGAAACCTTTAGTCACTCAGAGGACCGTGAACTTGTGGAATTCTCTCCCACAGAAAGTTGCAGAGGCCCAAGTCACTGAAAATATTCAATAAAGCGGTAGATAAACTTTTAGGTTTAAAAGGTAGCAAAGCATATGGAGGGGAAATGGGGACATGGCATTGAGATAGAGGATTGGTCATGACCAGAATGAATAGCAGATCAGGTCAAGGGCACGAATGGCCTATGTCTGCGCATGGTTTCTAGGTTTCTGTACCTGGACTCCAAGGATTAAGTAGTGAAGAAACATTATGCAATCTGGGTTTTTATTCCTGGAGTTTAGAATTTTTTTTTCCAAAACGTTAAGGGGACCAAATAGAATGGATCAAAAGAAACAATTTTCACTGGATTCAGGTCTAAAACTTAGAACCAGATATTTCAGGAATGAAATTAAGGCACTCATGTTCAGATAAAGGCTGGAGAAAGTTGGGGATTATCTTTCATAAAAGGCAATTGATGATAAATCAGTTATTCGTTTTCAAACTGAGTGGGAGAGATTGTTTATGAGCCAATGATATTAAAAAATGTGGGATAAAATGGGAGTTAGACCATAGATCAGGCCTGGTCTGAATGTGCAACAGCCTGCTTCTGCTTCTAGAAGCTTCTCACATCTCTGACACTACTACACAGTGTTCAAACGAATAATGAGTTTCCCATGTGTTATACAGGTATCAATCAACTTCACCAAATCTTTATTATGTAATGTCATGAAGTGATTTAACTAAAGTCTTGAGGAAGAGAATTGACAGAGTTGATCCCAGGATATGAATTTGAATAGAAAACAGTGCATAGCCATCTTAAACTGACAATTAACTTGGAGTTTAGGTGGAGCAAATAAAGAGAAACTATTTCCTATTGCTGGAAAATTTGAATTGCTGTAGATTTAAAAAACATGGTGGAAGACTGAGAGGCAATATAAAGGGGTGTGGAGGATCTGGGACATTGATTGTTTGTCTCCAAAACTGAACAGACACATTAACAGAAAACAGTCCAGAGAAATTAGAAAAGAATAAGGGATTGGGCTGAATTGCTCTTGGGAAAAGTCAGAAGTCACACAACACCAGGTTATAGTCCAACAGGTTTATTTGAAAACACAAGCTTTTGGAGCAGAGCCCCTTTGTCCTGATGAAGGAGCAGTGCTCCGAAAGCTTGTGATTTCAAATAAACCTGTTGGATTAGAACCCGGTGTTGTGTGACCTCTGACTTCTCCCAAGAATGAGGGTGAGGTTGTGTAGGATTGTTGTGAGGAGAAAGTGAGGACTGCAGATGCTGGAGATCAAAGCTGAAAATGTGTTGCTGGAAAAGCACAGCAGGTCAGGCAGCATCCAAGGAGCAGGAGAATCGACGTTTCAGGGATTCCTGAAGAAGGGCTTATGCCCGAAACGTCGATTCTCCTGTTCCTTGGATGCTGCCTGACCTGCTGTGCTTTTCCAGCAACACATTTTCAGCTAGGATTGTTGTGAGCATTCCAGACCGGGACCAGTGCACTCAGATTGCACAGCAGTAAATTCAGAAAGTTCTAACACAGCCTCACCAGACTCAAAACATTGACTCTGCTTCTTTCTCTGCACAGATGCTGCCAGACCTGCTGAGTTTCTCCAGCAATTTCTGTTTATTGTGTCAGAAGAACAGCTAATTAAGTGATTGTGGGGTGATCTATGAGTGGGTGAAGGTGGGTTCTGAAAGCAACCACATCATGATAGTGGGGGTAGGGGTGGGAGTGGACAGAGGGGTGGGTGGGTTGGTTGGTAATAGACATGGAAGGAGGTGTTCAGGATCAGATTTTTGCTGCTGTTAAGTTTCTCTGGTCTTGCAGAATAATTCTCTTATGCCCTGCATTGTATAACTAGTACCATGAGCCACTAAAAATCTCGAGCTTAATTGTGAACATGTCTGCACAGCATTCTTGTAAACCGGGCTAATGAGTTGTAAACATTTTGAATTGTAGAATCCCTACGGTGTGCAAACAAAGAACAAAGAAAATTTACAGCCCAGGAACAGGCCCTTCGGCCCTCCAAGCCTGAGCTGATCCAAATGTACTGTCTAAACCTGTCGGTCAATTCCTAAGCATCTGTATCCCTCTGCTCCTCACCTACTCCTGCATCTGTCCAGACGCATCTTAAATGAATCTACCATGCCTGCCTCAACCACCTCTGCTGGCAACGCGTTCCAGACACCCACCACCCTCTGTGTGAAGTACTTGCCTCGTGTATCCCCCTTAAACTTTCCACCTCTCACCTTGAAAGTGTGACCTCTCGTTATTGAATCCTTCACCCCGGGAAAAAGCTTGTCTCAATCCACCCTGCCTATACCCTTCATGATTTTATAAACCTCAATCACGTCCCCCTCAATCTCCTTTTTTCTAATGAAAACAAACCTAACCTACTCAACCTCTCTTCATAGCTAGCACCTTCCATACCAGGCAACATCCTCGTAAACCTTCTCTGCACCCTCTCCAAAGCGTCCACATCCTTTTGGTAATGTGGCGACCAGAACTGTACACAGTATTCTAAATGCAGCCGAACCAATGTCTTGTACAATGTTAACTTGACTTGCCAGCTCTTATACTCAGTACCCCTTCCAATGAAGGCAAGCATACTATATGCCTTCTTGACCACTCTATCCACCTGTGCAGCGACCTTCAGGGTACAATGGCCCGACACTCCCAGATCTCTCTGCTCATCAACTTTTCCCAAGGGTCTCCCATTCACTGTATAATTCACTCTAGAACTAGTCTAGAGTGTCTAGACTAAATGTGTCTAGACACTCTAGACACCTCGCATTTAGTCCGGATTGAAATCCATCTGCCACTTTTCTGCCCAACTCTCCAGTTTATCTATGTCCTCTTGTATTCTTTGACAGTCCCCTATACTTTCTGCTACTCCACCAACCTTCTTGTCATTTGCAAACTTGCTGATCATATTAACAGTGCCCCCTTCCAGATCATTTATATATATTGCAAACAATTGTGGCCCCAACACTGACCCCTGTGGAACACCACTGATCACCTTTCTCCATTTCGAGAAACTCCCTTCAACCACTACTCTCTGTCTCCTGTTGCTCAACCAGTTCTTTATCCACCTAGCTTGAACACCCTGCACATCATTTGACTTCACTTTCTCCATTAGTCTACCATGGAGAACCTTGTCAAATGCCTTACTAAACTGCATGTATATGACATCAACAGCCCTTCCTTCATCTATCAACTTGGTCACTTCCTTGAAGAACTCTATTAAGTTGGTAAGGCATGATCTCCCCCACACAAAACCATGTTTCCTATCACTGATAAGTCCATTATTTTCTAAATATAAATAGATCCTATCCCTCAGTAACTTCTCCAGCAACTTTCCCACCACCACCATCAGGCTCACTGGTCTGTAGTTACCCAGAATATCCCTACTACCCTTCTTGTACAGGGGACAACATGAGCAAACCTCCAGTCCTCCGGCACCTCACCTGTATTTAAGGATGCCACAAAGATATCTGTCAGGGCCCTAGCTATTTCCTCTCTTGCCTCCCTCAGCAACCTGGAATAGATCCCATCTGGTCCTGGGGATTTGTCCACCTTAATAACCTCTAGCCTACCCAACACATCTTCCCTACTTATGTCAACATGATCCAGTCTAATCAAACTTCTAGCTCTAATTTCAACATTCATTATGTTCCTCTCCTCAGTGAGTACTGATGCAAAGTAATCATTCAGAATCTCACTCATTCACTCAGGTTCAACACACAGCCTTCCTTCATCATCCTTTAGTGGACCAATCCTTTCTCTAGTTACCCACTTGCTTCTTATATAAGAATAAAATGCTTTGGGATTCTCCTTAATTCTCACTAAAGCTATTTCATGACCCCTTTTAGCCCGCTTGATTCCTTGTTTAAGACTTATCCTATCCTTCCAATATTCTACTATTCCAATAAACAGGTCCTTTGGCCCAACAAGTCCACACTAACCCTCCGTAAAGTAATCCACCCAGAACCTATTACTCTATATTTACCCCTATGAAACTATGAGAAATTTAGCGTGATCAATTAACCTAACTTGCACATCTTTGGATTATGGGAGGAAACCCGAGTACCTGGAGGAAACCCACTCAGACACAGGATGTGCAAACTCCACCCAGATAATTGCCCAATGCTGGGATTGAACCTGCATCCCTGGTGCTATCAGGTAGCAGTGCTAACCACTGACCCATTATGCTGCCCCACATTTTGAAATGTTTGATTAGCTTCTCTGATTGTCTATTAGTTACAGACCTGGAAATCCACCACAACTGATTCAAAGGGGTCGCCAGTAATTGGGTGAATTTTGCTGAATTATCTGATGGCAGCTGCTTTGAGTTTCACCTCAACCTGAGACATGGGGAGGGAAGATTCCATTAGGTGGTCAATATAGAGACATATGAACTCAGGACATTAAATGAAGATAATGTCCAGCTCCATTACTGATCCAGTCTGACAAGAATGGCTGTTACCTTCACTGAATGAATTTGGAAAAATACCAGCCTGCATGGGTTCAATGGGCCAGGTGCCATCCTACTGTGCAGGGTTGGCTGGTATCCAGAGAGGATTGCGATCTGACTCAGCCATGGTTTAAACTTCACTGGCCTGGAGGTCATTGACAGGTCGACAATGTCTCTGGACTTTTTTTTAAAGTTCTGATGAGGTGAAGAAATGGGGTATGTGCTTGCTCACTCCCTTAAACCCCTTTTGGGGTTTATTACAACTGGTGCATATTGGCATACAGCTGTCAGGGTCACCACATGGCAAAAACATGATCATCTCCATTTGTGTTTGAGAGGTATCAGTGAGTGCTTGATGGTGAACTGGACCTTGACTAGACATCCCAGGCCATTTAGCATCTTCTTTATCTTTCCACTCCTTCCCTGAGCCTCCCACTGACCTCCAGCAGTGCATGGGGTCAGGAGGGTAGCTTCCACCTCCCAGAGATGCTAGGCCCCTTTTCATAGGGCTCCAAACCCAAACTCATGTCCAGATAGTGCCTTTGCAATCGGACCTAATGAGCTGACACAGCTTAGGGTTGGGCTGGGGAACTGAAAGCCATCTGGGTGTTCGCTTCCTGACCCTGCACTGAAATCCCAGTTCCAGGACTTTGCAAGATCACAGACTGATTAGACAATTTAATAAGAGAAGGTAGAAAATTGAATGGGAAGAAAAGACAGGAAGAAAACATCTCTAACAAGCTGTCCAGTACAGATAGTTTGGATGTAGGAGTTTATAGGTGAGAAACAGAGGAGGCCGTGAGGCTGAATTTATGAAAGGATGACTGAATGGAAATGCCAGAAGCTGCCCTCTGATTAGACAGACAGGGAGAGAGAGAGAGAGAGAGAGAGAGAGGTGGGGGAGGGGTGGGGAGAGAGATAGAAAGGGAGAGAGAGAAATGGGGGCCTGGGTGTGGAGACGGAGAGAGGGAGAGAGAGAGAGAGACAGAGGGGGAGAAGAGAGAGAGAGAGAGAGAGCGAGAGAGAGGTGAGGGCTGGGTGGAGAGAGAGATAGAGAGGGAGAGAAAGAGATGACCAGCGATGGGGTTAACCTGAAGGTCACTGTGTCTCAGATAAGGTTGAGAAGGTAGCCTTCATAGTGACATCAGTTGGTACAGGAACAGAACTCAAAAGCAAGTTTGTTTCCTGTTGGGATGAGACCAGAGGCTCCCATAGGATCTGTGCTAGGCTGTTAATTATTCACATTATTTATTCACGACTTGGATAATGGGATAGAAACAAACTGAAAAATGTGTTGCTGGAAAAACGCAGCAGGTCAGGCAGCATCCAAGGAGCAGAAGAATCGATGTTTCGGGCAAAAGCCCTTCTTCGGGATTCCTGAAGAAGGGCTTATGCCCGAAACATTGATCCTCCTGCTCCTTGGATGCTGCCTGACCTGCTGCGCTTTTCCAGCAACACATTTTTCAGCTCTGATCTCCAGCATCTGCAGACCTCACTTACTCCTAATGGGATAGAAAGTCACGTATCCAAATTTTCTGATGACACAAAGTTAGATGATCGCATAAAATTGCAAAGGGCTATTGGATAGACTAAGTGAAAGGTCAAAACTGTGGCAGATGGAGTTCAATGTAAGTAAATGTGAGGTTAGCCATTTTGGACCAGGAAAGGATCGGTCAGGGTACTTTCTAGATAGTATCAAGTTAAACATAGTGGATGTCCAAAGAGACTCTGAGGTTTTGGTGCACAGATCTTTAAATTACCGTGAAGAGATACAGAAAATACTCAAGAAAGATAATGGAATGCTGGCCTCTTGACTAGAAGACAGCAGTACAAGGATACAGAAGTTATGCTGCAGTTATATAAAACCCTCATTACATCCTATTTGGAGCATTGTGTGCAGATCTTAGCACTTTGGAAGGATATTTTGGACCTGTAAGGATTTTAATGTAGGTTTACAAGAATGATAGCTGGACTTTAGGGGTTAAGTTAAGAGGAAAGATTATATAAATTAGATCTGTTTTCTCTGGACTTTAGAAGTTTTAAGGAGTGATCTGATTGAAATCTTCAAGATATTAACATGAAAAGACAGGGTAGATAAACTATTTGCAATGGTTGGGGATTCTAGATCTAGGGGCATAGTCTGAGAATGAGGGCTAGAACATTCAGGAGAGATGTTAGGAAGCACTTCTACACACAAAGAGTGGGAGATGTTTGGAACTCTCTTCCACAAATGGCAGTGGATTCTGGATCTGTTGTTAATTTTAAATTTGAGAGAATGTTTTTGTTCAGCAAAGGCAAAAAAGAGATATGGACCAAAGGCAGGTATATGGGGTCAGGCTACAGATCGGGCCATGATCCCATTGAATAGTGGAGCAGGCTTGAGGAGTTGAATAGTCTATTCCTTTCCTATGATCCTAAGAGATTGTTGGGTCAATGAGTTTTTGGTTGAGCACTAGATCTGAGTTTGACACCCCCTGGCCACTTTGCTCCTCTTTACTCTGGCCTGATAATCCAGCCATCCAGCTGATGGAGCGAAGCAATGCTTCCCAATGAATGTGCTGCCTGAGACTATGGTGAAAGTGGGTTGAGTTCAAGCATTTAAATGGGAATTAGAATGATGTGTGAAAGTGGGAGAATGCTGTTGAGGGAAATTGTTCATTTGGAGAGTCAGCACAGACATGTAGGCTGAATGGCTTCCTCCTGTGCCCTAACAATTATGAGATACTGTGAAATAATACCTAGCATGGTTTCAAACCAATGACATTCCCGCGAAGGAGATCTGCATGGCCCCAAAATAAGTAGGGTTCATTTTAAAGTGCAATTGTATATTCATCAGGAAAAGCAAGCCCACAGACACTGAAGAACTTATGAGAAAATTTTGACATCAGTGAAAATCCACCCTGTCTTATTGATTTGACCGATATTGAGTAACTTTGCATTAGCATTGTGCTGAAAAAGCCTTCAGTCAGGAAAACAACACCCCAGTATGAGTCAGTGCTTTGGGACGAGGAACAGAGAAAATTGGCTGTGATTATGGGAAGGTGGGGATCTTCGAAATATTAAAGCTAGGATGATTGGTGCACAACTATCTTAAACTTAGAAATATATTTCTTGGGAGCGTGATGAGGTTATAAACTTTACAGCTACTTCAGAAGCAGTTAAATGCTTTGAATGGGCAGCAAGAACTATTTTCATTTTGCTTTAGTGGGTGATTAGGAACTGGGAGTTGGTTAGCTCAGTTGGCTGGAAGGTTGGTCTGTAAGACAGTGTGGTGCCAACACTGTAGCTTCAATTGCTGCACTGGCTGAGGTCACCAGCCTTCTCGACCTCTCCCTTAACTGAGCTGCAGTGACCTTCCTGTTACACCATCACCACCAGCCATCTCTCTCTAATGATAAGACTATGGTGATATTATCCTAAATAGGAGAAAGTGAGGACCACAGATGCTGGAGATCGGAGTCGAAGAATGTGGTGCTGGAAAATCACAGCAGATCAGCTGTGTCCGAAGAGCAGGAAATTGGTGTTTCAGGCACAAGCCTTTCATCAGGAATGTGGGGAGAGCAAGGGGGCTGAGAGATAAATGGGAGGGGAATGGGGGGGTAAGGGTGGCTAGGAAGGTGATGAAGGTGGGGGGTGATGGTGATAGATGGGAAGGAAGATAGTTATGTATGACAGTTCAGGAGGGCGTTGCCGAGTTTGAGGGTTGGATCTGGGATAAAGTAGGAGGAGGAGAGATGAAGAAACTGGTGAAATCGACATTGATTCCGTGTGGTCTGAGGGTTCCAAGTTGTAAGATATTTACCTTAACTAGGGATTACTGAATGTTACAACACTGCATGAGATTATTCAAATCTTCATGCTGGTTCTGGCTCTTTGAAACGGCTATCAATTAGCTCCACTTCTTCGTTACCCAGTCTTTCAACATTATAGTGATTGTAACAAGATCAGCCAAGTGGACCTCTTTTGAATCTGAGTTCCCTGGTTGTGGCTGTTAATCTGGTCCAGTCAGGGAGCCCTGGCTGACAGATATAAACAGGGGTGTCAGAGGTTCTCCTCACTCTGAGAGCTGCCTCTGAGAAAGTCGGACCAGTGTCAAGGGCTCTCCCCATGCAAATAAAGTATGACGTGGTGACAGAATACTAGTGTTTGTGGAGTTATTTCAAACATACTCCTTCCAATTTCTTAACCAATTCCCTTTAGAGATTTGTGATTAAATTTGTTTTCAAAATGCTTTCCTGCAGTGAGCTCCAGTCATGGCAATGATAGTGTCAAACTCATCTCCCCATCTGGGTCTTTTGTCAATTACCTTAAATCTGTGTCCTTTGGTTACCAACCCCATCACTGAAAATAGTTTTCCCAATTTACACCATTGGAATTCCTCAGCACTTGAATGGTTTCTCTTCTGAGTCATTATTCCCATCCACTGGACTGATCCCACAGCAATAAAAGTATACATTACAAAACGTTGTAAAAGGTGTATTTTTCTTTTGCTCAGATGGCCATGAATCTGTGGAATTCTCTCCCCAGGACAGCAATAGAGGGTGGGTTACTGAACATGTTCAACACTGAGTTATACAGATCTTTCAGCAGCAAAGGGCTCAAATGTTATGAAGGGCAGACAGGAAAGTGGAGTTAAAGTCACAGTCAGGTCAATCAAGATCTTATTGATGGTGGAACAAACCCCAGAGGCCAAATCACCTCCTTCTGCTCTTATTTATTTTGTTCTTGTAATAAAACAAAGAATTAACAGCAGATTGTCAGTTGGGCTGGTAGTGCCTGTGGAGAGAGAAACAGAGTCAACATTTCAAGACCAGTATAACTCATCTCTGGTAGCTCTGTAGAAACTTCTAAGTTGCTTCAGCACATTCTATTTTTATTTCAGATCTCCGGCATCTGCATTGTTTTGCTTTTATTCCTGTGCTGTTGTATTTGGTGGCCATCTCGCCCACATGATGGGACACTAGTTGAGTTCTTATAAAATGCTGCTTGGTTTCTGCCCTAATAAAACTGAACCTGTCTGTTAAATGGCAAAAGGGTTTTGTTAACATCAAATGGATCACAATTCAACTTGATGTAATTTGTTCATCAGTTTGGACAACTTGATTGAAGAAAATGGCATGAGTTTGTATCTAACAGGATGTTTTACCTGATGCCCCAAAGCTTATGGTAGTTCCCATAACATTAGAAATTGGGCATGGAAACTGTGTTATTGGGGTGTCCAACAAACATTTACTACAATGAATGTTTATACACAAGCATGACATTCATCAGGACCGTAAGTTTCAGGCTGATAATAAGCTACAAGTTTACACTAGAGGAGATGCATCTAGTAGACTATCATGCTTCAAGTGATCCCAGGTAAGTTGGAGTATGTGATCTTTCTACCCTCAGGTCATGTGCTATGGTGCAGTGATGGTATAGTGAGTGTAGCTATTGAAGGTGTGCAGATATATTGACTGTGAGGAATAGTACAAGAGAAGGCATGATGAAGGTCAATGCCGCAAGAAAGTACCATAACATACCATAGTATATGACTATAATACAAACAGACAATCCTTCGTTTGATCCCTGGCCTCAGCTGAATTATTTCCCATGTGGGATGATTAAAATCTTGCTTATATTTAGTTAGTCAGCAGTCTGCAGTTCTCACTGATTCAAAAGATGATAAAACCATAGTTTCAAGTTAATAAACATGTAATCTTTGAGTATTTATGATTGAGGAATGTTAGGATAATGATAGAAAATGAAAAATCTTTTGCTATTGAAAGTACTGGGCACTTATTCCCTCCAACATCAAAGATTCAGAAGTGAACTGATTGAGATATTTAGCATTTAATAGGTTAATATTTAATACTTTATTTAAATTAAAATGTAGGGGATCATTATAGAATACATATACAAATATTCATGATTTGGAGGTGCTGGTGTTGGACTGGGGTGAACAAAGTCAAAAATCACACAACACCAGGTTATAGTCCAACAGGTTTAATTGGAAACACTAGCTTTAGAAGTGCTGCTTCTTCATCGGGTGGTTATCTAATGAAGGAGCAGCGCTCTGAAAGCTAGCGCTTCCAAATAAACTTGTTGGACTATTAACTGGTGTTGTATGATTTTTAACTTTGCACATCCTTCCTGTAATGCAGTGACCAGAAATCTCAATACTCCGAGAGATCTAATTAGTGTTTCATACAGATCTGGCATAACTTCTAAGATAAAACAATGACGGTGGTTGCTGGAAATCTGAAACTGAAACAGAAATTGCTGGAGAACTCAGCAGGTCTGGCAGCATCTGTGGAGAGTGAAACAGGGTTACTGTTTTGAGTTCAGTATGACTCTTCATCAGAACGGCATTCAGAAGAAGGATCACTGGACTCAAAGTGTTAACTCTGTTGCCTCTTCACAAATGCTGCCAGACCTACTGAGTTTCTCCAGCAATTTCTGTTTCATACCTAGCATTACATCCTTGACTTTACACTTTGGACATTGACTAATACAAGAAAGTATTTAGAATGTTGTCTCAATCACTTTATCTCCATGTCCTGTTAGGATCAGACATCTCTGGATATCCACTTTAAGTCCCTCTGAACCTCTGCATTTCTTGATAACCTAGAATTTATTATATCAATGTTGACTTGTCAACCAATCAGCATCCTTTTACCCTGCAGTATAAATTGTTATCATCTTTTGAAATTTGGCTTTCTTGCATTGGTTATGATGACTGGAGACAGATGGAAAACTGTGGCAACAAGAATTTCTGTTCAGTAAAAATAAATCCAATGTAGGCAAGAAAGAAATGGACGGAATGGTCTACTCTCTCATTCTATGAATCCACTCAATCTTTTGTTGTGTTTAGGATTATATTAAAGTATCTGGACTGGTTCCATCTTTGGTATGGATTGTGAACTTTTGATGATATATTTGCGAGTTGTAAATTATGAAAAGGGAAAAAAAAAATCAGCCCCTATCAAGGACAGGGTTGAGTTTCAGTAAATCTTTCCAAGACATTAAACATTGTTTGGGAGAAGTGCAGGAACACTTTGTAGGATATAATTGGAGGTTTGTCTTAGCACTGTTTAATGACTACATAAATAATTACATTTAAGGATTAACAGTGAGAGAGCGAGACTTGGCTGGCGGTTGTTTGGTTCATTAGGTCAGGAATGCTCCAAGAGCAATTTAGTGAAAGCAGTACATTGGAGTAACAAACGCTTGTGTTTATATAGCATCTTGCATGTAATGAGGCAATTCGTGGTGCTGTACAAGAATTATCCAACAGCATGTTATCCCAAGGCCATTTAAGGAGATGTTCGACCAAATGGACCAAAGCTTGGTCAAAGAAATAGGAGCTCCTTGGAGGTGGAGAGAGATGTAGAGAGGCAGAGGGGTTAAGGGAGGGGCAGGTAGGAACTGGAGCAAGAAAAGACCACTTGGCCCATTCAAGCAGATCATGGCTAATCACCTAACTTTATGCCATTTTTTCTCCACTATCCCTATATCTCTTGATGTCTTCAGTCTCCAGAAAGGTATCTATCTTTTCCTTGAAGCTGCTCATTGATGGAACTTTCGCAACACACTGGGGTGGAGAATTCCAAAAATTGAAGATGTTCCCAAAGTCTCAGTCTGAAATAGTTTAGGACCCAGGCAGCTAAAGGCACTACCGCTTGAGGTCATGATCAAATAGCACGGTCTCTTTCCAAACATTAACTACCAAAGGAAGGAGTGACACTCGGCCATTTGGCCTCTTCAGCGGACTCTTCAATAAGGTCATGGCTAATTTGCAACAAGGACTCCATTTACACACCTGAATCCCTTAGAAGGGGGTTTCACATAGTCTGGGTCGGGGCCCCCTATGGACTCGGGGCTGAAATGTTGGCTTCCTCAGCTCTGAGGCAGCGATGTCCACCCTGGGGCAATGATTGAGTTAGAACAACTATACTCCTGCTCGAACACCAGCTTCCCCACCCTTCTGAACATCATTATTGCTGCCGTCCCCCATTCCCACATATTCTAACAGGCCCCCACTCTCATTCCCCCGTCTCTCACACTCCCCCCATTCTCATATCCCCTTCCCTGCCCCTCCCCCACTCTTATGTCCTCCCACTCTCACACTGCCCCATTCTCATTGCCCCCCAACTCTCTCACTCCCCAACTCCCCTCTCCCATGCTCACAGCCCCCTACTCTCACACTCACCCCATTTCACATATCCCCATTCTCATTTCCCCCCTGTCTCACCCCCCCACTCTCACACACCCCTACTGTCACACCCTCTGCTCTCTCACCACCTCCTCCCTCACCACCCCTCCCACTCTCACATCCACCCACTCTCACTGCACCTCCCCGACTCTCGCATGCCCCTGCTCTCCCACCACCTCCTTCCAGACCACCCCTTCTGCTCTCACATCCCTCCCATTCTCACTGTCCCACTCTCACACCGCCCCCAATCCCCCACTCCCCCCCCCCACAATTCCCACTGGGAACTTGTGACAATTTCCAAGCCTCAGCTCAAGGGTCAGGGCAGGGAAAACGTTTGGAACCTGCTCCCTGTGAGTCCCAACGTTGACTGGTCCTGCCGTCCTGAACATACTCTGTGACAGAGTATTCACTGCTCTCTGGGCGAGAGAGCACCACAGCTTTATAACCTTCTGAGCAGAGAGATTGCTCCTCATCCCAGTTTGAAAAGGCCGATCTGCTAACCTAAGATGATGGCTGTAACTTCAAGCCTGTCCAGCCTCTTCGTATTCACCCTGTCCAGGCCTCCAAGATTACTCAATGAGATCATCCCTTGTTTTCCCAGTCTCTAGAGAATCGAGGCCCAGTCTTCTCGATTACATCACCAGTCCAGTCCTTGCATTTTCAATAAGGGTGGAACATGAATTTGATCATACATTTTTGATGATGTGGCATTTATTTCAGTCTTATAGCAACAACAGTTTTCTCTTCTGTTAAGCCTTTAACAGAAGGAAATGTTTATGGGGACTCATGCTATCCAATTGAGTTGAGCAGCAAACCACAGATGGAGATACTGGGGCAGGTGACCAAAGCATGGTCAAATCGTTAGGTTTAAAGGAGCATCTTAAAAGTTAGGAGAGGGCTACTGAATGGCCTGGACAGAGTGGATGTTGGGAAGATGTTACCATTGGTAGAAAAGACGCAGAACTGAGGCCACAGCCCTAGAGTAAAGGGAAGACCTTTTAGAATGGAGATAAGGAGAAACTCCTTCAGCCTGAGAGTGGGGAATCTTTGGAATTCATGGCCACAGAAGGCTGTGGAGACCAGGTCACTGAGTTAGTTTTATTCATTCACAGGATGATGGTGTCACTCTCTAGGTAGCATTTATTGCCCATCCCTAATTGCCCAGAGGGCAGTTGAGAGTCAACCACATTGCTGTGGGTCTGGAGTCACATGTAGGCCATACCAGCTAAGGATGGCAGATTCCTTTCCTCAAGGACATTAGTGAACCAGATGGGTTTTTACAGCAATTGATAATGATTATTAGGCTCTTAATTTTTTTTATTGAATTCAAATTCCATCATCTGCCGTGGCAGGATTTGAACCTGGGTCCCCAGAACATTATCTGGATTAACTGTCCAACGACAGTACCACAAGGCCATCGCCTCTCCCTGAGTATACTTAAGACTGAGATAGATAGGTTCTTGAGAATCAAGGGGAGAAACAGGAGAATGGGGTTGAGAAACTTATCAGCTATTTATGAATAGCGGAGCAGACTGAATGGGCTGAATGGCCTAATTACTGCTCCTACGTCTTATGGTCTTATTGGTGAAGAGGCAGAGATTTCACGATTGGAGCATCAGCTGCTGAAAGCAGAAAGGTGGAGAAATTACAAAGAGGCGTCTGCACAAGGCCAGAACTGGAGGAGCACAGGAGCCTGAAAGAGATAGGGAGGGGGTGAGATCATTTGAAAACAAAGATGAGAAGCTAAAATTGAGACCACACCAGTGTAGGTCAGTGACCACAGGAGAGATGGATGAACAGGACTTGGAGCAGGTTAGAATGAAGGATTTTGAATGATGCCAAGTTTTGAGGGGCTGGAAAGTGGATGGCTGACCAGGAGTGTGGGAATTGTCAAGTCTTGAGGTAGCAAAGGAAAGGATGAAGACTTCAGCAGTGAAGGAGCTGTGTTGGTGGTGAATTGGAACAATGTGAGGGAGCCTTTGGGATGGGGTGGGGAGGGGCTCATCTTCGAATCAGGTGTGAGAGCAGGGTGAGGAAGTATTTGTCTCCATGTGAGACATTGGCTAGTAGAAGAAATGCAGTTGTTGACAAGGATGGGAGATAATGTCGTGGAGTTTCCCAAAGAGGAGATTCCTGGTTTGGAAAGAACAATCCACAGAATGATGCCGGCTAGCTGAGCAGGAATTTGTGACTGCTTTCACGGTGGGGCCCAGAGGACACAGCCCCTTAATGACAGGGACAATAGTACTAGTCTTCAGAGGGGAGCAACTGAAATGACTTCATGTCTCAGGACTGCGAGACATGAGGACGGTTGAGATTGTTTACTTTGGAACGAGTTTGGTGAACGTTTTCAAGATTACAAGAACAATTAATAAGGGCTCTATAGCAGTGTGTACAAGTTAAAGATTAGTTCTGGCCCTGAAATGCACCATCTAAGCTGACCATGACCCTTTCTGTGCAAGGTTAGCTCTGTATACATTACTGCAGGAACAGCACTTTAAGAACTGTTTCATTGGTTGTGAAGAGTTGGGGAACATCTGGAGCTGCAGAAAGGTGCTACCTAAAGACTGATTCTTCCTTCCTTTTATCAGCTGATGGCAGTGGGAAGTTCAGAAGGAGAGGTGATGGTCTATTGGTATTATCGCTGGTCTGCTAATCCAGAGACCCAGGTAATGTCCTGGGGACCCAAGTTTGAATCCAGACATGGTAGAATTTGAATTCAATAAAAATCTGGAATTAAGAATTTAAGTGATGACCAAGAATCCTTTGTCAGGAAAAGCCCATCTTCTCACTAATGTCCTTTAGGGAAGGAAACAGCTGGTCTGTCCTGCATGTGAGTCCAGACTGCAGCAATGTGGTCAACTCCTAAATGCCCTCTGGGCAATTAAGGTTGGGCAATAAATGTTGGTCTAGCCAGTCATGTCCTCAGCTCATACATGAGTAAAAAGAAGATGGGGGATAAAGCAGCTCATGCTCCTGCTCACCGAGTCTGACTGAATGTGGGCTAGCATCAATGACAAAGGTCAGTGGCTCTGGAACTTTTTCATCTTTGAGCCACTTTGGTTGGGCTCACGACCCTGTGGACATGCACCAATGTGACCCCACCCACGTTCCCCTTCAAACACAAATGGGGTTCTGTGGTTAGCACTGCCAGGTTCAATTTCAGCCTCTGTGTGGAGTTTGCACATTCTCCATGTGGCTGTGCGGGTTTCCTCCAGGTGCTTCAGTTTACTCCCACAGTCCAAAAAGGTGCAGGTTAGGTAGATTGGCCTTGCTAAATTGCCCGTAGTGATCAGGGTTGTGTATGTTAGCCATGGGAAATGTCGGGATAGGGTAGGGCGACATCTGTGTTGAATGCTCTTTAGAGAGTTGGTGTGGACTTATTGGGCCACAATGTAGGGACTCTAAAAGCAAAATTCCCTCGGTGTTACTGGGTTGGACAGTTGTGCTTTCTGATAAGATGCCAATTATGTGACGTCTGGTTCCAAGTTGCAGAGTTACGGCCTCATGTTGGACCCCGCGTTCAGCTAGTTCCTCTTCTTTGCTTCCTGTCCCACAAGTGTTGACAATCTGACCTCAGGGTTGTGTGGTGTGACCGTGTAATAAATCTTGCTGATGAAACGACACCATCCTCGCTGCTGCTCGTGCAGACTCGGGTTTCACACGCGGGAGCCAGGCCGGTCATGTCATGTCATGTCAAGATGGCGATCTGTGTAACCGTTTGCCAACAACCCATCAACAGCAGGGTGGGGGGAGGTGGGGTGGCAAAGAAAAACCCTGAATGAACGATTCACGAAATGAGCCAGGAGACCAAAACTGGGAATGAACTTCCACAGTGGGGATGAAAGATTTACACACGTGTACACATCCACACACACTGATTACAGATAAACTCATCATAGTCCTAACAAAGTCAGAAGTCACACGACACCAGGTTATAGTCCAACAGGTTTATTCAAAATTGCAAGATTTTGGAGCACTGCTCCTTTGTCAGGTGTAGTGGAGCAGTGCTGTGAAAGCTTGTGATTTTGAATAAATCTGCTGGACGATAACCTGGTGTCATGTGACTTTGTCCACCCCAGTTCAACAAAAGCACCTCCATGTCACAGTCCTAACAGATCATAGAGCTGCTTGGTGGTGAGAGAGAGAGATGTAGGATAGTGCTGGTTTAACCTGAGGATCACCAAACGTCAGGAGAGGTGAGAGGTTGAGAAGGAGAGTCCTTCATGGGCACCTCAGCCAGTGCGGGAATTGAACCCACGTTGTTGATGTCTCTAACCAGCCATGCCCCATGCCCCATTCATATGCTCTTCGCTGTTTATGCAATGCAATTTTTCCCAAAATTTCATATGATCTTACTCATTCTGTTTCTGCAACCGTTATGCCCCTTTGGAACAGAGACGATTGGGGGAACTGGGGGTGTGGAGGACGAGACTGTTGAGGGCATGCAAATCCCACCCCCACATCGCTGCCAGCCCTGCTCAGGACGGGTGAGGGGGAGGGTGCTGGCCTGTTCTCTCGCCCTTATTCAGTGTTGTATATCTTTGGCCATTTACTGTGCCAACAAGATGAGGCTTTTGGACCACACCCTGAGCTCTGAAGGGGGTGATATCCAGGACTGAGTTAAATTTCCAGCCTGCTGAGGGGTTAAAGATCTTTCTGTTTCTGCAAGTACCCCAAATAATCCCGAGGTTACTCAGACTGCCAGCATACCGACCTACCTCCAAATATTGTGGGATCAAACCGAACCCCACAGATTCTTTACTCAGCGAGTCGTGAGTTCATGGAATGCCCTGCCAGTAACAGTGGTGGACGCTCCCTCTTTATGGGCATTTAAACGGGCATTGGATAGGCTTATGGAGGAAAGTGGGTTAGTGTAGGTTAGGTGGGCTTGGATTGGCGCAACATCGAGGGCCGAAGGGCCTGTACTGCGCTGTATTTTTCTATGTTCTATGTTAGATGGAAACTCGTTGACAACAGACCATCGTTAGGAAAGCATGCAACTATCCCTGATGCTGGCAAAGTCACAGTATTTGTGTACTTGGAAATTCTCCTTAGTGCCATGCCAATAAGGAGACAGAGTTGAATTAGTATAGCACCTGTCACACCAATGTACTTTGCAACCAATTGAGTGCCTTTTTTGAAGTGTAGACAGTGACATAAAGCAGAAAGCTTTTTGTTCCTACATGGGAAGTGGGCATTGCTGGCTAGGCCAGCAGTTATTGCCCAGAGGGCAGTGAACCGTGTCAACACATTACTGTGGGTCTGGAGTCACATGTAGGCCAGACCAGGTAAGGATGGCAGATGTCCTTCCCTAAAGGGCATTAGCAATGCTAGATGGGTTTTTCCCACAACCAGTGATGGTGAGATGATTGCCATTATGCTGCATATCTTATAAAGTTCCAGATTTGTTGAATGAATTCCAATTTCACCATGTGGCATGGTGCGATTCAATCCCATGTCCCAAGAACGTTAGCCTGAGGTTCTGGACCCGGAGACATTACGAGGGCACTACCATCTTCCCCTGAATGCAGTTCCCAGCATGTGCGCAGCAAGATGTAGATGGTTAATGAACCGATACTCTGTGCAGTGCTGTACTCCAGTATCAAAGATCAAACTACATTTCTGACTCTCTGCCCATTGCCTCACTGTTTCCAGCTGCTCCACTCAGTGTAGCAGCCTCTGACCCTTCACCCCACCCCACCCCATGGCTGATATAGTGGGAACTAAAGTGTGATTATTCTGATCCACAATGGAGAGAGTGAATGCACTGGTTCACTTTGTTTCATGCTCTGATTATTTTGTTCTCTCTCCGAGCTGCTCTCTCCTGTACGACAGGGATTAATCTTCAATCCCTAACCTTCAGGGCCAGCCTGGAGTGTTGACAACCATTAATCGTGACAGGTTCAAACGAAAAACTTCTTCACTTTGTAACTAATTACACAGCCGGCTCTCTCTGCAGTGCACATCTGAAATTGGCCATGCTGTGTGTGTGTGTGTTTGTTAACGTTTGAAACTTAAACTGTTCGGACGCTCTGCAGCTGGCTACACATGTGTCAGAGGGAGGTGTGGAATGGAAGAGGACTTTGCCAGCTGATTAGAGTGGGCGCTGTTTCAAATCAGTTCAATTCAGTGATATATGTTAGACTTCACTCCGCGCAGAGTCAGCTCATTGAGTCAGAAAGACGAAGGGAACCATAAAAGGCAATTAGACTGGTTATTATCGCAGTTGGGGCCTGTAGACACAAGCACATTCATTAGTGTAAGGCTGCTAAATAAACCGAAAACACTGGAATCTCTTCAGCAGGTCAACTTGCATTTTCCCCAGCAGAAGCTTCCTGACCTGCTGAGTATTTATAGCATATTCCATTTTTAATCTCCGATTGCTTGTTTATCTCATGCATAGGGGGTTCAGGTATATAATTCTTTGAAATTTGTGTGACGGGTAGACAGGGGGTGGTTAAGAAGGTGTTCAGCATGCTTGCCTTCATTGCTCAGACCACTGAGTATGGGAATTGGGATGTCATGTTGAAGTTGTACAGGATGTTGGTGAGGCCACAGAAATACACTGTGCAACTCTGGTCACCTTGTGATAGGAAGGATACTATTAAACTGGAGAGGATACAGAAAAGATTTACCAGGATGTTACAGGACTAGAGGGCTTGGGTTATAAGGATAGGGTCAGACTTTATTCACTGGAATGTCGGAGGCTGAGGGGTTACCTTATAGTGGTTTATAAAATCATGAAGGGCATAGATAAGATGAATAGCAAAGGTCTTTTCCCAGGGTGGGGGAGTATTTTTAAGGTGAGTGGAAAAATATTTAAAGGGCCCTGAGGGGCAACATTTTCTTGCAGAGGGTGGTTTGTATGTGGAATAATCTGCCAGAGATGCAGGTACAGTTACAACATCTAAATAACATTTAGACAGGTACATGAAGAGGAAAAATTTAGAGGAATTTGGGCCAAATGCAGGCAAATGGAACTAGTTTAGTTTGAGAAACCTGGTTGGTGCCAATGAGTTGGGTCTGTTTCTATGCTATATGACTCTGGTATGATTCCTGATGAAGGGCTTATGCCCGAAACGTCGAATTTCCTATTCCTTGGATGCTGCCTGACCTGCTGTGCTTTAACCAGCAACACATTTTCAACTGACTCTGGTATGACCCTCCTTCAGCCACTGGGCCTGAAAACGTTATCTGTGTTTGTCTCTCTGCAGATGCTGCCAGACCTGCTGAGTTTCTCCAGCAATTTCTGTTTTTGTTTCAGATCTCCAGCATCTGCAGGTCTTCATATTTTTTTCTCCATTCACAGACACTCAGTTAGGACCCAGATCCTAATTCCTTTCACAGGGAACCTTCTTCAGAGCATGTGTGGTGCCCTGTTGTGTGAGTGGAGAGTGTTCTCCTTCAGGTTTCAGCCCTGAGAGCGGGGAAAAAAAAGACAGCTTTTCGTTTTTTTTTAAACATGCTGGACACTGTTCAAAGATGCTACTTTGATAAATGGGCAGTTTGAGTAACAGGTCTCCTCAGTGGATCTAACTTTGGAAGCTGTTGAGAGAAGTTTGGGTCTTTGAAGTTGTTTTGCTGAAGCGTCTGAGGTGACGTCAGTCAAAAGCATTCTGTATATATTTGGATCTAGGGTTGAGAGTAATGATGGAGTGATGGAAACAGAGCAGAGGAGGAGATGGTGGGAGGAAGGAGGAGTGGATATTACTCTTTGGAGGGTTCCAAAGGTGCATGTTAGAGGGATTGACTGACAACCTCAGAGTTTAGCCCTGGCTAAATTTCTCCGTGAAACCCAAACCAAACTTTCAGCAGTGGACTGTTCTGAGCTCTGGCTGATCGAGGCTTGGAAATATGTTTTAAAATGTTGAGTCACTACTTGGCAAGTGATCTCTCTCTCCTTTTTTTTTGGAACTTAATTTAAATTAACTTTAATCTAACTTACACAGGGAGGAAGTGATTGAGGGTGGGAGTGGGGAGAGGAGATTTTCAGCTTGGAGCTTAAGCAGATGCAATGAATCCTAAAAAGGCATCAAATCGACCTGTGGTCCAGATAAGGAGCAGCTCAGAGATGGATTGGGATAGACAAGAACAGAAAAACGAGAACACATAAAAATGGATCAGAAATGTTGGAGTAATGGAGAAATCAAGCATTTATCCTCTGTCCAGGCCCTCAGAATTTGGTGAGAGAGCGAGTGAAACGTGGTCCCTGGCTCCCGTGGCTGAATAACAGAATTGTTGCATATTACATTGAGGTTGGTAGAGAGATGGGTAATCCAGTGTCTCTGAGAACATGCGTTCAGATGGCAACTGGTGAAGTTCAGAAGATGTGGATTTGAAAGTTAGTCTCAATAGTGATGGCCATGAAACTGTTGGTAATTGTTCAGGCCAACCTGAAGGAGGCCATTTAGCCCATTGAATCTGTGCCAGCCTCCTGAATGAGCAACACATCTTGTGCCATTCCCCTGCCTGTCTCCTGTAACCCTGCATGCTTTTTCGTTTCAGAAAGTAAGCCATGAATGTCTTAATTAAACCTGCCTCCACCACCCACTCAGGCTGTGAGCTCTGGACTAATCCCATCCACTTGTTGCCTGTGTCTCTATTGCTTTTTTTTAATGACCTTAGATCTGTTCCCTCTTGTCTTCAATGAGTCCATGAGTGGAGATAGATTTTTATCACCTATTCTGACCAGCAGCACATCATTCCAATTAATGATTTTATTCTTACATGAGATGTGGGTGTCACTGAAATTTGTTGCCCATCCCTAACTATTCTTGGACTGAGTGTCTTGCTGAGGCCATTGCAGAGGGCAGCTCAGGGTCAGCTCCATTGCTATTGATCTGGAGTCGCATGGAGGTCTGACCAGGTGAGGATGGCAGATTTCTTTCTCTTAAGGGCATCAGCGAACCAGATGAGTTTTTGCAACAATTGACAAGAGTTCATGGCCACCATTATTGACACTAGCTTTCAAATTCAGGTATACTGATTGTATATACATTCCATCCATTCCCATCCTCAGAGCCATTGGATTGGTCATCCTGAGACTTAACCACCATCTTTCTACCAATCTCGACTTGATTTATCATCCTGCCAATAGGTTCTGCATCTATTTATAGGGACTAAGATTGAGAGTCTCGTTTACCATGTGACAGGATGTGGAGAGGCTGTGAGACTTATGGTGAAAAATGTATTGACACATGTCGCCATATGCCAGGAAGCATCAGTAAAACAGGAACCTAACTGTCAGTCTGATTCTGGACTGTGTGGTTTTTCTCACTGAGATCTTGACAACTAAAGGATTTACAAAATCTCTAAGAAATGTCATTTTCTAGAACATTTTACAATGGACTTCAGATTTTGCTACTTAAAACACATTTCCGTGGCTAAAGGGAAAAGAATAATCTAATGCCTTTTTTATTTGAATAAACAATGAGGTGCAATATTCTTTAACTGGAGATTTTAATGTCAATTTAGCAAACGGTGTTTTTAATTTTTAATTCCAGATTTTAATTTAAGTGTTTTTTTTGTATAAAATTATAAGGCATAGGAAGAAAAATATCTGTCAAAAGTCCTGGGGAAATAAGATCAAAACCAATTACTGTTTTGGACAAAGCTGTATTTTCAGCAGGGATTCAAATGCAATAAAAGCAGAAATATCTGGAGAAATTCAGCAGATCTGGCAGCACCTGTGGAGAGAGAAACAGAGTTAATGTTTTGAGTCTAGTGACCCTTCTACAGCCACTGCTTTCTCTCTTCACAGATGCTGCCAGACCTGCTGAGTTTCTTCAACAATTTTTGTTTTTGATTCAGGTTTCCAGCATCTGCAGTTCTTTATTTTATTGAAATGCATGCCATTCAGTTAAGTGATAACTTACTGGGTATCATATGTATGGAACATCACTTAAACTTCATAATCATTCCACATTTTAATAAAATAAAATAATAAATTTAATGAAGTTTACATTTGAAACAATGAGACTATTTTTATAGGAGTGTTTTCAGTCCCTTACCTGTGGCTTTGATGAAAAAAGAAAGATTTGAATTTAAAGAGCACTGTTTTCATGTTCAAGACATTCCACTTTACCACCAACACACTGCAGTTTCGGTCACCGCTGTACTGTACGAAACATAAAAGACAATTCAAAACAGCAAGATCCCACAAATAGCACCGTGATAATGACATGAAAGCAGAAAATGCCAGAGAAATTCAGCAGTGTGTGGGAAGGACAAGTTAAGTTGATATTTCAATATTTTAATATTCTTGTATGACTGTTCCCCAGAGTCTCTCTAGCACTTCCTATCTTGATTTCAGATTCTTGCTTTCATTATTGTTGTGTGAGAATAGTCAGGTAATGGATTTCTGTAATGCTGGTCAGGGGATAAATATCGGCCTGGATACTGGAGGGAACTCCCCTACACTTCTTCGGAACAGCACAGTGTGACCTTAAGCGTAGGTCTAAGACAACAGACTGGACTGGGCTTCAGTTGAACATCTTATCCCTGAGCTGGCACCTCCAATTAGTGCAGTTGGTGGTTGGTGTGTTAATATCACTTTCCTGCTTGATCCTTTGTATCTCTCCATTCCTACACAATCGATGGATACATTTAGTGATGTTAGAAACATAAAATCCTCTTTCCACATACTGTGAGGAAAGAGGTCATTTGGCCCATTGAATCAGCACCAACCCAGACCCACTCACACCCTATCTTCATAACACCACACTTACCATGGCTAACCCACTTCGCCTGCATATCTCTGTACACAATGGGCAACATAGCATGACCAGCACATCTTTGGACTGTGGGAGGAAACTGGAGCACCTGAGAAAATCCATGCAGAGAACATGCGAAGTCACCCAAGTCTAGGATCGAACCCAGGTCCCTGGCACTGTGAAGACAGAAATGCTAACCACCATGCTGCCCATGTTCAACCATGTCCTAAAAGAAGACCACAGTAAGCTCATAGAGCTGTTTGACTTCTTCATCCTCCAATCTTGTATGTTCTTACATTGCAGTTTGTTGGGATCTTGTGGTGCAGGAGTGTTGTCCATACCTCTGGGCCAGAAGACCTTGGTTTAAGTTCTACTCCAGGACTTGATGGCCGCAGAGGTTACACCAAATAGATTGAAGGATTTACACACTGATACTCAATGGTGAGTGGGAAGAGTAGAGAGCAGCAGTTTCCACCACCGTCCCCCATGCTAAAATACTACACACACACACACACACACACACACACGTTCTTGACATACAAGCTTCACCTTCACTCTGAGGTACTAACACAGTAAACATTGACCAATAGGCCGGTGTTGTCTCCACACAAGCTCCATCTGGACGTAGTTGCTGCTCGAATCACAGAATTATAGAATCATTCAGTCCAGAAGAGGTCTTTCATCCCATTGAATCTACACCAATGAAAGCTACAGTAAATCTACACTACTCCCAATTCCCACACTAGGCCCATGGTCACGAATGTTAGGCCATTTCAAGCACTCATCCACATAATTTTTTAAGATTGTGAGGTTTCCTGCCTCAACTCCCATCCTGTATCACTTCAGTCCTTTTCCCTGGAAGACTCCCCTTGTATACCTGCTGGGTAGCTTGAAACGCAGTCCAGGTTTGGCCAGCTCTGTGTGTTTGCCATCAGATTTCCCTTCTGCTGCGAGTTTCTGATAGATCTGGAATCTGTAAAAGCATTTCCCTGGTTCCTACCGTCACAGCAACAGGAACGGACTGAGCTGAAAATGTTTCCATTTGAGGAATCATTTAGTGTTCAGGAAAAATATTGTCTGAACCTTCTGGTGCTGAGGGAGGCATTAGGCTCACGTCATGTGTCAAACTCTGTCTCATGTCAGGCGCCAAGCATAACACTGTGACTGGTTACACTGCCTGTAACGGGGAAAGACTGTCTCACTCTATTGCTCCGTTGCTGTGGTAATTTGAGATTGGCAGTGATTTAATTTTCCTGCTTGAAAGAAGGGTACTCTCTGCTGCTCACCAAAGTCTTTTTAGGTAACATTTACAGCACCACAATGTTTGGAAGCTGAAGAGATGGTTCTTCAATCTCCCTTTCCTTTCTCATTATGTTTTTCACTCATTCGCAGGATATGGGCACCACTGGCTGGGCCAGCATTTATTTCCCATCCCTAATTTCTCAGAGGCCAGTTGATCACATTGCTGTAGATCTGGAGTCACATATAGATCAGACTGGGTAAGAATGGCAGGTTTCCTTCCTTAAAAGGACATGAATGGGAGAGATGGGTGTTTACAACAATTACCAGGAGCTACACGGTCGCTGTGAGGCCAGCTTTGTATTCCATACTAAATGGAAGCATTTGCCATAGTGGGATTCGGACCCTAGTCCTCAGGACATTAACCTGGGGCTCTGGGTTATTGACCTCATTCACACAGAATTCAAGAATGTGGCAAATCACCAGCACCATCTCAGAAACAATTAAGAATGGGCAACAAATTTTACTCTAGTCAGCCATGCCCCTGCACCCCCCCCCCCCCCCCCCCCCCATCTTCACAAACTCTAGAGCGAACAAAACGCAAAAAGCCTGGCGATGAATCCCTGCAGTGTGGAAGCTGGCCATTCAGCCCACACCATCCCTCCAAAGAGCATTTCACCCAGGCCCACCCTTCCCTGTACCTCCCCATGACTAAACCACCTAGCCTGCATATCCCTGAAAACTATGGGGCAATTTAGCATGGCCAATCCACCGAACCTGCACATCCCTAGAATAGGGGAGGAAACCGGAACACCCAATGGAAACCCATACAGACACGGGGAGAATGTGCAAACTCCACACAGACAGTCACTCAAGGGTGGAATTGAACCCAGGTCTTCGTGAGGCAGCAGTGTTAACTACTAGGCCACCATGCCAACTTACTTACCCCGGGACATAAATTGTGGATCCAAATACCATGAAAAGTGAACGTAAAATCCAGCTGATACTCTCACTGAGGTTCTGTGGAGTGCCGCAATATCATAAGTGCCACCTTTCCACTTAGAGATTAAACTAGTGCCCCTCTCAGTTGGGTGTGTAAGACCCCCCCCCCCCCGGTGTGCTATTTCTAAGGAAAGCAGTTTTACTTAGTATCGGCAGCAGTGGTGGCAGTTCCCAGGTCGAGGACTCCTGGCTTTGGTAGGCCTGGAATTGTCTGGAGGTGAGGCCTGGTGCTGTCTGGAGGTGGGGCCTGGTGCGGTCTGGAGATGAGGAGACAGTGAGGTCTGCAGATGCTGGAGGTCAGAGTTGAGACTGTGTTGCTGGAAAAGCACAGCAGGTCAGGCAGCATCCGAGGAGCAGGAGAATCGATACTTTGGGCATTCCTGATGAAAGGCTCTGGCCCGAAACTTCAATTTTCCTGCTCCTCAGATGCTGCCTGACCTGCTGTGTTTTTCCAGCAACACACTCAACTATGGTCTGGAGGTGAGGCCTGGTGTGGTCTGTTTGAAGGACTGGGTACATGAACAGGATGGGTTTAGAGGGATATGGGCCATATGATGGCAAATGGAATTAGATTAATGTAGAATATCTGCTCGTCATGGATGAGTTAGACTGAAGGGTCTGTCTCCATGCTGTACATCTCTATGACTCTATGATTGTAATGCTGAACTTTTTATTTCTTTACATTTTCTAATTTGTTCCCAAGGTTCTGTACCTAGATACCTTGTACCAAAAATGATGTGAAGGACTGTAATGCTGAACTTTATTTTTTTTTCTAATTTAATCCTGAGATCCTGTACCCAGGTTCTTTTGTACCTAAGATGGTGCCATAAGTGGTGTCTTTGTAAACTTTTCACTGCCCTCATTGAGTACGTGACAATAACCCTGCATTAAAATAGATTACTTGGCCATATCACAGTTCTTCGAGGAGAAAGTGAGGTCTGCAGATTCTGGAGATCAGAGCTGAAAATGTGTTGCTGGAAAAGCGCAGCAGGTCAGGCAGCATCCAAGGAACAGGAAATTCGACATTTCGGGCATATGCCCGAAACGTCGATTCTCCTGCTCCTTGGATGCTGCCTGACCTGCTGTGCTTTTCCAGCAACACATTTTCAGCCCATATCACAGTTCTGCTTATGTGAGATTTCAGTGTACAAATTAATTGACAATTGTAAGAACAGGATTGTGTTCCTTCTTACAGGAGTTTCCTCCAAGTTGGTTTCTTCTGAACAAAGTTCTTGCTTGCGTTGACATCCATATTGCATTTCTTGAGAGTGGTTGGCAGTAATTGAAAGGCTTCTTTTGTTCTCCTTTCATTTGCGTGTCCTCCTTGAGCTGGGTGAAGATGATTTGCTTCGACAGTCAGAACTCTGGCATTCCGAGCATGAGGCCAGCTCTGCAGGGTTGGTTTCACAGTTTACCACGTGTTCCGTGTGCTGAAATATTGTTTGTTACACCTCCCCCCCCCCCCCCCCCCCCCCAACCTCCTTTGTGGGGGTGTTATTGAAAACCTTCTGAACCTTATTAGGGGTTTTGTAGTATCCTCAAAAAACAGAAGCAGACTTTTCTTTTCATAGATCCATGTTATTCCAATCAGATCATTATATTCTGGGTGTTCAGTTAACATATCCTTTATGATAGATTCTAACAACCTCCTACTGCTGATGTCAGGTTAGCAAGTCGGTAATCCCCCACTATCCATTTCTTCCCATCTCTCTTAAACAATGGAGCTATGTTTTCAATCTACAGGCACCATTCCACAATCAAAGTAATTTCAAATGACGATCTGCAACTTATTCACCATCTCTGTAGGCATCACTTACAACACTCTGGGATATGAACAGTTGGTTCCTGGGATTTGTCAACTTTCAGTCCCATTGACCTGACTCAATATTGTTTTTATCAATTTTTCATTCTCAATAGTTCCTTCGATCTCTATTGTTTCTGAGAGATTTCTTGTATCTTCTCGAAGACAGATACAAAATATTTATTTAGTTTCTCTGCTATTTCCCATGATAAATTCTCCTGTCCCTGTTTTTAATGTGCCCACTGTTGTCTTCTCTAGTCTTTTTTAAATCCAATAAATTTTTTCCTTTTTAGATATCTGCGAAGACTTTTGCAATGCATTTATTACATTTCTTGCTAATTTACATTAATATTCTATTCTCCCTTTCTGAATCAATTTTTGGTTTTCATTTGCTGAATTCTAAAATGCTCCCAATTCTCAGGCTTACTGCTTTTTTGGATAACTTTAAAAACCTTGACCTTTGATCTAATGCAATCCTTCATTAACCATGCTGACTCACTATTCAGGTTAGCTTTTGTCCCTTAAAAGAAATGTATGTTCATTGTAAGCTATGTATTAATTCTTCACAATACTAGCCATTTTCTGAATAGTATCATGCTAGATACTAATGTTAATGCTAGTGTTTTAATATATTTTCCCAGATCAACACAAGCCTTCATTGTTTCTTTTGTTTAAGATTCCCTGTGTCTGCGCGGGTTTCCTCTGGGTGCTCCGGTTTCCTCCCACAGTCCAAAGATGTGCAGCTCAGGTGAATTGGCCATTCTAAATTGCCCGTAGTGCTAGGTGCATTAGTCAGAGGGAAGTGAGTCTGGGTGGGTTACTCTTCGGAGGGTCGGTGTGGACTGGTTGGGCTGAAAGGCCTGTTTCCACACTGTAGGGAACCTAATCTAATTTATAACCCTAGTTTCAGATTGAATGACATCATTTTCAAACATAATGGAAGCCTTTTTCATATTATGGTCACTGTTGCCAAAAGATTCATTTGCAATAAGATTATTTATTAACCCTTTCTCATTGCATAATACTAGATATACAATATTCTGTTCCATCATGGATTTACCAACATACTGCTCTGGTACCACGTACACATTCCAGGATTTCATCCTACACAGTATTGGCGCTCATCAGATTTACCCAGTCTATACAGGGATTGAAACCCAATGTTTGCTGCATTGTTGCTTGTATCTCTAACTTCCTAATACACACATTTACAAATCAACCCGTTCAGAAATGGTATTACTCACCTCTAGAGCAGATAGGACTTGAACTAATTCTCCTGGCTTAGAGTGAGGATGCTACCAGGTGTGCCACAAGAGCTCTAACTTCCTGATAACTTCCTAACGACCTTGCCTTACGTTACAACTATTGTTTGGTAGCCCTATAAACAACAATACCTGATGTTTGAAACAAAAATAGAAATTGCTAGAAAAGCTCAGTAGGTTTGGCAGTATCTGTGGAGAAAAATCAGAGTTAACATCTTGTGTCGAGTGACCCTGAAGACCTGCTGAGCTTTTCCAGCAATTTCTACTTTTGTTTCTAATTCACAGCATCTGCAGTTTTTTTTTGCTACTCCCTGCAGTTTATAGGCCACCAAATAGATTTTAAATCTCTTTCTTCTAGCCTAAAGATTCTTTTTCACTGATGTACTGATCCCTGATCCCGTTCTTTATCGTCAGTACCACATCAACTTCTTTGCATCTTTTTCATTTCGTTCTTAGATGTTGATTATCCTTAAACATTCATTTCTCAGTCTTGGTTGCCTTGCAGGGATGTCTCCATAATGGGACTAGATCACAAGCAGCTTGTGTGATTTCTTATGTAAAATACTGCTGTTGTGTATATCATTGGCCGTACAGTACTTTGTGAAAGATGCAGTAAGTGAAGTCTATCAGACAGACTTTCACTGCAGAAAGTGGACTTTTAAAAATTAATTAATAGTTTAAAATTAATTGATGTCCAATTTAGAAATTTCTGGACACCTTGTCCAAAGAACGGACTGTTCTGTCCAATGCTTGATGGAAGTTGATCCAACCACTAACACTGCTATATGACCTATGCTCTGAGTTGGCTCTCTGTGGTTTTTCAGCTGCTGCCAACAGGCAGTTTGAAGCAGTTCCTTGTAAAGAGATTTCAATGCAGAGCAAAATGTATCAGCCTCAAAGCTAAAGCTTTGGCTCCAAACAGATTTAATCCCAGATCGTTTTTAACCATTTCAGTTGCATTTGGAAGAAAGTAGAACAACCTTCAGGAGTGATTGATTGCTGTCGCAGTATATAGTCTCACTCAGGTGGTGTTCCTTGAAACTAAACAGCTTGTGATGCCATTCAGCTCGTTGTTATCTGTGTCATCTCTGCCCAGAATAATCCCAAACCATGTTAATGGTCCCAATGTCTCCCATTAGACTTTCAGCCCTTGAAAATTATATCCTCTGTTCAAATCCCTTCATGGCTTCACACTTCCTGACCACCGCCATTCACAAACCCCTGTGACCTCCTCCATCACTCCACCATTGCCAGACCTGTCTTCCTCTGCCTGGAGGCTCTAGTCTCAGCAAATCCTGCGATATCTCTCTACATCTCTGCCTCCCTCTCAGATTATTAGAAACTCCTTAAAACCAATTATTTGAGCGATCATGTGGTCAGTGTCCTACTATACTTTTGAGGGCAAAACATTGAATGTTTTCAGGAAGGGGGTAGATGTAGTTCTTAGGGCTACGGGAACAGGGAACTGAGCTGCATGATAAGCCATGACCGTACTGAATGACAGAACAGGCTCCAAGGGCTGAATGGCCTATTCCTGCTCCTACATTTGATATTTTTCTTTGTTGAAGTAGCTCACTGATAAATTTTGTTTGATAATGCTCTTGTGGGACACCTTGCTATGTTAAAAGAGCTGGATAAGTCCACAATAAAATTGTTGCATTAAAGAACTTCATGCACCGACAACCTGAAAAATATTTTGTTTTCATCTCCCCACTCACCTTTAGTGACAATTTTAAATTTATGCCTCTTTGTTATTAATTCTCAAATCAAGTAATCTTTGCCAGTTCAATCTATCAAAATCCTTCATCGTTTTAAAAGTCTTCACCAAATCCCCACTTCACCTTCTAGGGAAAGAGTTCCAGAGTCTCAAGCCTATCACCATTATGGCATTTTCCTGTTCTGAAATCTCTATGTTTCCTGTTTATATAAATTATTGAGAACACATCTATAAGTAATTGAAGCTGAAACCTGGGATCAGATTATCTGTTATTTAGCAATAAGGATCACCAAACAGCTTTTGTTTATTCACTTGTGAGACATGAGTAATGCTGTCTGGTCAGCACTTTATTACCTGTCCTTTGTTGCCTTTAAGATGGTGGTGGTGAGCTGCCTTCTTGAACCGCTGCAGTCCATGTGTTGTAGATAGATCCACAATGACATTAGGGAGGGAATTCCAGGATTTTGACCCAGTGACAGTGATAGTTATATTTCCGAATCAGGATGGTGCGTGGCTTGGAGGGAAACTCACAGGTGGTGGTGTCCCCATGTACCTGCTGCCCTTGTCTTTCTCGATGGAAGTCATGGTGAGTTCAAAGGTGTTGTCTAAGCATCTTTGGTGAATTTCTGCAGTGCATCTTGTAGAGAGTACACACTGCTGCTATTGAGCGTTGGTGATGGAGGGAGCGGATGCTTCTGAATTTGATGCCAATCAAGTGGGCTGCATATGTTAATGACAAAAGCATTTCTTTTCATGGGTGAGAGTGACATGAACATCAAGGCTGCATTTGACAATTAAAGTAAATTAGTATTGTCACAGAAGACCATGGAGCTGTTCTGTCATTAGAGAGAGGTGATTGGTGTGAGTTTAATCTGAGGGTCACCAGGTCTCAGGTGAGGGAGAGGTTGAGAAGGAGAGATCTTCATGGCAACCTCAGCTGTTGTAGAATTGAACATGCGCTGTTAGCCTCATTCTGAATTGCAAACCAGACATCTAATTTGACTGAGTATGCTATTAAGGAAGCATCACAAAACTGGAATGAATAGAAATCAAAGTGAAAACTCTTTGCTGATTGGGGTCATAGGTGACACAAAGGAAGATGGTTGTTAGAGGATAGTTATCTCAGCTCCAAGACAACTCTGCAAGAGATTCACCCCACAGAAAAACAGAAATTGCTGAATTCACGGGATACACGTTTTTTTTTCAGTTTTTATCCAATATCTACTCCATGCGATGAATGATCTTTAACTTACCTAATACAATGATATCACTGCTGGAAGATGAAGTTTTGCCTCAGAGACCAATGAGTATGGTTCATTATGACAGGATTATTTTAAAAACTAAAATTGAGGTTAGAGTCCTTGTGGGGCAATGATCCTCCTCCTGTTGAATAAGTGAATAAACAAAAGCTGTTTGGTGATCCTTATTGCTAAATAACAGATAGTCTGATCCCAGGTTTCAGCTTCAATTACTCATAGATATGTTCTTGATAATTTCATTAAACGGAAACAATAGAGATTTCAGACCATTATGACGATAGGCTTTGGACACTGGAGAGAAGGAGGAAGAGAGGTGACCTGCTCGAGGTATACAAGATGATGAGAGGAATGGATAGAGTCAATAGCCAGAGACTTTTCCCCAGGACAGGATTGATCGGCACGAGGGGTCATACTTTTAAGATATTAGGAGAAAGGTATAGAGGGGACGTCAGAGGAAGATACCAAAGGGCCTGTTCTGTGCTGTACATTACTGTTCTATGTTCTGTGTTCTATGTTCTGTGTTCTATGTTCTGTGTTCTGTGTTCTGTGTGCTGTGTTCTATGTTTTATGTTCTGTGTTCTATGTTCTGTGTGGGTTTCCTCCAGTTGCTTTGGTTTCCTGCCACAGTACAAAGATGTGCAGGTTCGGTGGATTGGCCATGCTAAATTGCCCCATAGTGTCCAGGGAAGCGCAGATTAAGTGGGTTGGCCATGGGAAATGCAAGGTTTCAGGAATTTGGTGGGGGAGGGGTGTGGGGGTCTGGGTGGGATGCTCCTCGAAGAGTCAGTGTGGACTTGATGGGCTGAATGGCTTGCTTCCACACTGCAGGGATTCTGTGATTTTATGAGTAAACAAACATTCTCATGTGACACATATATACATGCACCCACACATCTACCACCATCTACCCCACCATACACACACACACACACACACACACACACACACACACACACACACTCGCACATAACCACAAACACGCACACACACGTGCGATCACATGGACCCAAAGCACAGCTGCAAACTACAAAGGCAAATGCTGTCACATGTACTGGTCCATGTTCCTCACACACAGTGACTGTGCTGTTTGCTGAAAATCTAAATTTGGAAAGATTAGGCTTTTCGAAGCTTTACAGGAGTTGTTTAATAAGAATTCTATAAACATTTTAAAACAAACACAGCACTGCGGTGAACTCAAGGCACATTGCACCACCTTGGATTCTCACACCAGAACCTCAACCCTGCGGAAGTGCCCATCCTGAGCCTGCTCCTCCTCTGACAGTTTTACACAATCAGGGCAGTAGTGTTTTTGCTCCAGAGGTGTCAGGAGAGGAGGCAAGAAAGAGAAATTGTACAGGAGTTGGCTGTAGGGAGATACCTGCACAACCCCCATACCCCCTCCACTGCCCCTTCCAGAGCTGGGTGAGATTGCCCATGGGTGAGTATCTTGCCCTGCCAGAAACTAAAGCCCTTAAGTGGGCAGTTATTGGAGGGATGGATTGGGTCAAAGGGTGTCTTGTCCCTGACACCCCTCACACCGCATGACCCCTGACATGTAAGAAGAAACAAAGGACTTACCTTCCCACCACTAGATCCCTCAAGGAGGATGTCTCCAACAGTGGTCTTTATAATCCTCTGACTTGCCGACTATGTCAGATTTTCTCTTGAGTCAGATTCCCTACAGTGTGGAAACAGACCCTTCGGCCCAACAAATCCACACCGACCCTCCGAAGAATAAACCACCCAGATCCATTTCCCTCTGACTAACGCACCTAACATCATGGGCAATTTAGCGCGGCCAATTCACCTGACCTGCAAATTTTTGGATTGTGGGAGGACCCAGAGGAAACCCACACAGACACAGGGAGAATATGCAAATTCCACACAGACAGTCACCCGATGCTGGAATTGAACCCAGGTCCCTAACACTGTGAGGCAGCAGTGCTAACCACTGTGCCACCTGGCAATCCAGTTCATGAGAGATGAGGCCTGTGATAGGACAAGATACCTACCTCAGTGCTTATCAGCTCTGATTGGAGGACGATCAGTTGAGTTATCTGGCAGTGGAATCGGTTAGTTAGTCACCACCTAAACCATGCACCATCCTCACTTTTAAAAAGAAAGGGCAATCCCTTCCAAGTAATAGGACTGCACAGACCACTCAGCCCCTCCAGCCTGCTCTATATTCAGTAAGATCATGGCTGCTTTCCGACCTCACGTTTATTTCCCAGACTTAAATCCACATCCCTTCATTGCTTTAAAATCCACATACCCCCAAACATTGAAAGCTCAAGACTTATAATAGCCAGCCCGAATCTGATTTAGGTTAGCTCCTCTACATTCTTCTGTACTCAGAAGTTGTGATCTTCACTTTACTATCTCAACAATAAAATAGAAGAAAACATAGAATATATAGAACATAGAACATTACAACACAGGCCGCTCAGCCCTCGATGTTGCACCGACCTGTGAAATCAGTCTGAAGCCCATCTAACCCACACTATTTCATCTTCACCCATATGTTTATCCAATGACCATTTAAATGCCCTTAAAGCTGTTGAGTGTACCACTGTTCAGGCAGGGCATTCCATGCCCCTACTACTTTCTGAGTAAAGAAACTACCTCCAACATCTGTCCTATACCTATCACCCCTCAATTTAAAGCCATAATGTTTCATTTGGCAGCATACATTTCAAATCACAGAACAGCTGGATAAACATCAGTACAGATACAGTCAGTAACACAGGGTGCTGTGGGGAAAGGGGTTACTGAGTGACAGTGTGAGAGAACTGGATTAACATCAGTAGATATACAGTCAGTTATAGAGGGTGCTGTGGGGAAAGGGGTTACTGAGTGACAGTGTGAGAGAACTGGATTAACATCAGTAGATATACAGTCAGTTATAGAGGGTGCTGTGGGGAAAGGGGTTACTGAGTGACAGTGTGAGAGAACTGGATTAACATCAGTAGAGATACAGTCAGTTATACAGGGTGCTGTGGGGAAAGGGGTTACTGAGTGACAGTGTGAGAGAACTGGATTAACATCAGTAGAGATACAGTCAGTTATACAGGGTGCTGTGGGGAAAGGGGTTACTGAGTGACAGTGTGAGAGAACTGGATTAACATCAGTTCTCCCCGAGGAATGGTCCTGGCTAATACAATGAACAGATTCTCTTGTTAGTAACAAATTCCTATTGTAGAGGCTAATGCTTTGGAGTTAGGGGTTCAAATCTCCTGAAAGCAGGCAGTAAAATCCGAATTCTGTAAAAGCCTGGAATTAAAAGCTAGCCTAATGATAACTGTTACACTGTTCTCGATTATTGTAAAAACCCATCTTTCACTTTGAGGAAGGAAATCTGTGATCTACATGTGATTCCAAACGGGGAAAAAGTGAGGTCTGCAGATGCCGGAGATCAGAGCTGAAAATGTGTTGCTGGAAAAGCGCAGCAGGTCAGGCAGCATCCAAGAAGCGGGAGATTCGACGTTTCGAGCATATGCCTCCAAACCCACAGCAATGTGCTTGATAATTCACTGCCCTTTGAAAAGGCCCTCGCTGTTCCCATCAGATCACTCAGGGTAATTGCCACCCAGATTGATAGTGCTGTTGAGAAGGCATACGGTGTGTTAGGTTTTCATGCTGCAACTATCCAAAACGCTGGTGTGTACAGTTCTGGTCCCCATATTTTGGGAAGGATGTGGAAGCATTGGAAAATGCTGGTCTGCAGAGAAGGTCTTATGAGGAAAGGCTGACAGACTTGGGTCTGTTCACATTGGCAAGAAGAAGGCTAAGAGAGAATTTGATGGGGACATACAAGGTGATCAGAGGATTAGATAGGGTAGGTAGTGAAAGTCTTTTTCCTAGGATGATGATGTCAGCTTATATGAGGGGGCATAGCTACACATTGAGGGGTGATAGATTTAAGGCAGATGTCAGAGGCAGGTTCTTTACTCAGAGAGTGGTAAGGGTGTGGAATGCCCTACCTGCCAATGTAGTCAACTCAGCCACATCAGGGAGATTTAAACAATCCTTGGATAAGCTCATGGATGATGATGGGATAGTGTTGAGGGATGAGCTGAGAATAGTTCACGGGTCGGCGCAACACTCAGGGCCAAAGGGCCTGTTCTGCGCTGTATTGTTCTATGTTCTATGTTCTAATTAGGGATGGCAATAAATGCAGGCCCAGCCAGTAATGCCCACGTCTCGAGAATAAATTAAAAAACAACATTAAGAGAAATCAGAGCTGAAGTGCTCCTTTGTGACGCAAGTCCTAATAATTGTAATGCTCCTGGAAGTTTCTTGCTGCTGGACACCAGCTCTCAATGTCCCGGACCCTCTCCTCGCTCTTACACATTTGAACTTTTTGAGATGCAGTGACCAAAAGTGATGGTTTAATATTTGTGTAAGTGTGTGATAAGGTTGGACACTGTCTTGGAAACGCATCCAGAGTGGGGCGAAGGCAGGAAGGCGAGATTAAAAGAGAAAGTACTGGAAATAAATGGCAGGTCCAGCATCATCCGTGGAAACAGGGTTTCTGGAAGGGGGCAGGAGAGAGGTTCAGCCTTCCTTGTTTTCTGGTGAACCACCATAACCAGGACTGTGGGCGCTATCAGGGTCACTGCCTAGGGCAGTGAGGTCTCTCCCCCTGCCAGACATCAGCAGCCACCAGGAGGTGCAGCACCTCCAACACTCCCTGTTTGCTCAAACACAGGATATGAGGGGACCATTCAGCCCGTTGGCTCTGTTCTGTTCCAGCAGTTAATGAATTTTCCTTTTGAAAGCTGCAAATGAATCTATGTCTCCAACCCTTTCAAGTCTTTCAACACTTCCTGTTTGTGTGGAGTTTGCACGTTCTGCCTGTGTCCGCGTGGGTTTCCTCCGGATGCTCCGGTTTCTTCCCACACTCCAAAGATGTGCAGGTTAGGATGGCCGTGCTAAATTGCTCTTAGTGTTCAAGAATTTGCAGTCTAGGTGGATTAGCCATAGGAAATGCAGGGTTACAAGGGTAGGGTAGAGGGGTTAAGTGTGGGTGGGATGCTCTTCAGATGGTCAGTGTGGACTTGATGGGCTGAATGGCCTATTTTTACATTGTAGGGATTCTAGGGACAGGCAATGCACTTCCAGGTCATAACAACCCTTTGTGTAGATAGAATTCTACCCATCGCTGTGAGCACATATTTTATTTGCTTCATCTGTATTTTTTAATTCACTTTCCGCAGAATGCAAGCAATGCTCACAGGAGTTTCCCCGAGGGCAGGAGCGATCTCTCCCGGCTTGCGTAAACATCGATAACCGGTCCAACTCACTGAGTGAGGTGGAGGAGATGTACTTCAACAGGATGGCTGAGGGCAAGGCAAGTGTTACCTGCAGCATTCATGGGCCTCCTTACACTGGCTCAGTTTACAAAAGCCATATGTACAAGATTGGTTCACAGCTGTAAATTGCATTTATACCCTGCCATTCATGAATTTATTTTTTGAGTATAATTACTGTGAGAAATTGAGGCAGCCATGTTTTACATGGAAAGCTGTAACGTAATCGTTATCAGCCAAACCTACTTTGATGGTGTTGATTGAGGGATGAATATTGACTGGGACGCTGGCTTTTCCTCTTTAGTGATATGGGATGGTTTCTAAACTTTTGCTAGAACACTGGTGGGTTTTTAAAGTTTAATTCAGATGACAAACACTGCTCTCCCTCTGTACTGGGTAGTCATTCTGGATTTTGTGCTTGTGTTTTTGGCGTAAGAGGATTATGAGTCGATGGGAGACTGCTACCCACTGCACAGTTGACATTTCCTATTTTGGTATGTCTGCTATTTGTGGTCTATCATGCACGGAGCTCAGAGACGATAAAGAATGAGGCCACTTCTACAAAACGTCTGGTTGAGGGGCACAGGATAATAGGGTCAGGATTTAGAAACAGAATTCAGTTCCCCGGGTTAAACCTGAGAATACGACAATAGAATCAGGAGTCAGCTATAAGCCTTCAAGCCTGCTTCTGCCATTGCACACAATTATGGCTGATCCATCACCTCACCTGCCTCTCTCAACTCCACCTCTATATCCCTTACCTCACTTCAAACCAAATCTCTATCCAGCCCATCCTGTCATATACATGCTCGATGACAGAGCGTCCACAGCCAGTTGGGTAGAGAATGTCAAAGATATTCACCCCATGATGAGTGAAGGACTCTCTCCTTACCTCAATCCTAAATGGCTGACTCCTTCTTCTGAGATTGTCGCCCCTGGTCCTAGAACTCTCCAGCTGGCAGAAACTGCCTTGTGGCTTCTACCCTATTTAACTCTCTGAGAGAAAGATATGTTTCATTCTACAAGATTCTAGGGAACATTGCTCATGTAAGAAATAGGTAGACTTCTAAAAACTATAAATAACAAGAGGAATGCGGAAAGACACAGAGAGAATGTGGCATGGACTAGTCTCTATTATGTTAAATGGTGGAGTGGTCTGAATGGGCTGAATGGCCTACTCCTGCTCCCATCATCTATGCTTCTTTACAATATCTCTTCAAAGTCATACATCGTGTCCTTGTGTTGGGATTGTAAGGAACCATAATCCACACAGGATCATAAGCATCTCTCTCCACTGGGGGGAGGTGGGGAAGTGGGGAGGTTGGGGGTGGGGGGGGTGGTGGGAGATAGAGGGAGATAGAGAGAGACACTAGTGGTTACGTATACTTTGGTGGGTAACATCCTAGAGGTCTGGGGAAAGCTGAGGTGGCCAGGCCTCCATGAACAACCACAGGGGAAATTGAACCCCAACTTTTGGCTTTATTCTGGACCACACTGCAGTCATCTGACCAACTGAGCCAACGACATCCCTCTTGGCATTGAAGTTACAAAACTTAGTGGCTAATTGGGAGGCAGAGAAACACAAATGCTGTGTCGTTAAGATGTTTGAAGAGTTGGACAAATGGTAATAAAGTGAAACCCCCCCGTGTCTGCTAGAGGTGCTGGGAGCCATCTTGAAATTTCAGCCAGGCCATTTTAGGGTGATGTTAGGCAGCATGATGGGTAAAGTGGAGTTTTAAGGTTAAGGCACACCATGGCTTCAATGAATAAAAACTGAAAGAACTGTGGATGCTGTAAATCAGAAACAAAAACAGGAATTGCTGGAAAAGCTCAGCAGTTCTGGCAGCATCTATGGCGAGAAATCAGAGTTAGTGTTTCAGGTCAAGTGTGATCTTCCCTCAGAACTTCAGTGAATGTTGGGACAGGCTTGAGGGGCTGACAGATCATCTCCTGTCTCTGTGACACAAGAGGTTTTCTTTTGGTATGGGGCTTGGGGAGGGGACCGGTCTATTGTAAACTCAGTTCCTCTGTCTGGGTTGCTGTACCTGGGCGGCTGTCCAAGGAACAATCCACATTTGCAAGCAGCAAATTGTTGTGGAAAGGAAAAAGTTTTGGGAGCTGGTGTCTCAGAAACACAGTCCCAACATTGTCCAGGATCTTGGCCAGACCTCGAAGAGAACTTGAAAGATTATTTTCTTTTGCATCTAAATTTATTTAAAAATGGCACTTTTCTACAACAGAAATGACGTGTATTTATACATATATATTTTTAACATAAATAACAGAAAGAAATAATGGAATACAGCATGTTTCTTACCCCAGGGCAATTCGACAGTCATGATGTTTCCTTTGAGATGGGACACAAGATTGATAAAAAATGAAATGCAGATGTTCGTTCCTCTTCTCTGAAACATTGTAAATGGTTGACATGTGTTTAAGGCAAGTGTAAGATTGTATAATATTCTAAGACTAAGGTCAAAATTCATGGTATTAGCTGCAGATTATTAATCCAGAGAACCAGGTAATGTTCCGTGGACCTGGGTTCAAATCCTGCCAGGGCAGATGGTGGAATTTGATTTCAATAAAAATCTGGAATTAAGTGTCTAATGCTGATGATTGATTGATTTATTGTTGTCATATGTACCGGGATGCAATGAAAAGTGTTGTTTCGCGTGCTATACAGGCAGCTCCTACCATACAAAGTGCATCAGGGCAGCAGAATAGAAAACAAAATATAGTTTTAGAGCCGCAGAGAAGGTGCAGAGAGAGAGATCAGAATTAACATTTCAGAGGTCTATTCAAATGTCTGATAAATGTCTTTTAGGGAAGGAAACTGCTGTTCTTACCTGGTGTGGCCTACTTGTGACTCCAGAACCATGGCAGTGTGGTTGACTCTTAACTGGCCTCTGGGTAATTAAGGGTGAATAATAAATGCCGGCCCAGCTGACAAGCACATCCTGCACTTAAATTAAAAGCAAGGACCAGGGCACTAGGAAGTTTTGCATCGACCGAAACAGGTATAGGGGCAGTTTGTCCATCACCTCTGCCGAGAGATAGCATGTCCCAGAATGCAGCAATTTTAGTTAGTGACTAGACAGACTGGGGTTTAGATTAGATTACTTACAATGTGGAAACAGGCCCTTTGGCCCAACAAGTCCACACCGACCCACCGAAGCACATCCCACCCACACTCCTACATTTACCCCTTACCTAACACTACGGGCAATTTAGCATAGCCAATTCACCTGACCTGCACATCTTTGGACTGTGGGAGGAAACCGGAGCACCCGGAGGAAACCCACGCAGACACGGGGAGAACGTGCAAACTCCACACAAACAGTTGTCTGAGGCCGGAATTGAACCCGGGTCTCTGGCGCTGTGAGGCAGCAGTGCTAACCACTGTGCCACCGTGCCGCCCTTGTTCTCCTGTGGAGCAGAAGACACTGAGAGGGGACATGATAGAGAACGTAATCCATGATCAGGGCCATAGACAGGGTTGATAGGAAGAGACGTTTCCCTTGATGGAAGGATCAATGACCCGTGGGGTCAGAGAGTTAAGGAAAGGGTTGGAATGTCTAGAGGAGATGTGAGGAAGATTTTGTTTCTCCCCACAGGGTGGTGGGAATCTGCCTGTAAAGGTGGGAGAGGCAGAAACTCTCAACATGTTTAAGAAATATTTAGATGTGCACTTGCAATGGCAAGGCAAAGGGGCAAGTGCTGGAAATTGGGATTAGAATGGTTAGGTGCTCACTTGTGACTGGCATAGACTTGATTAGGTGCTTTTCTTGTGTTTTAGGTCTCTATGATTCTCTTCAAAACCATACTGGAGTATCAGCCTTAATGTTTGTGCTAAACCCCTGCAACTGGTGTTGAACTAACAACCTTGTGTGTATTGAAGACAACTGAGTTGCCAGCTGCTTTCCCACTTAGAAGCTTTTCATTGTTAATTTGTTTTTGTTTGACTTCCGTACACCTCACAACTTTTCTGGTCAAAGTGCTGGACGGTGGCAAGGAGGGGCTTGTTCTCAGATGCTCCTTCAACCTTTGTAGAAAGAAGCACATCCTTCATCTGCAATACTCACCCACCAGCGCACACCCAGCTCCCAACCACACCACCAGGTAGTTGTCCACATTGCTCACCTGTAATTGCAACTGACTTTGTGAAGATTAAATCCCTCAGTATCTCATTGGAGTGTTGGCTGCAAACATGCTTAACTCCCTGCCTTCTGTCTCAGGGATAAATGATTTGACTATCACATTCTCTTAGTACAAATTCTAACTTGTTTCTTCCAATAATCTCTCTGCAGGATGACCCTTTCCTGGATTATGATGACTCTGCAACAGATGCCACCAGCAGTACAGAGGATATTCCCTCCTTGGGTTCATCAGTGCAATTAAGTTCAATGACCCTCAGGGATCGTAGACTTTCCCGGTGTCCAGTAACCAGTAGTTCGGAAGATGTTACCACTGTTTCAGGTTGCCCAGGACAACTCGGCAAAGTTGGAAAAAATAATGTTGTCACTCAGCTTACAGACTGCTGTCCTACACATGAAACCATGGAAAATAAGAATCCTTCCCTGCTTCTGAAAGCCAGTGGGTGTGGTTTGACGGAGGGAGATGGAGTGGATCAGAATAACAGTGCATCTGATCTTGAGAATCTATCAGATGGTGAAGATCAGGATTCGTTACCTTTGCTAATCAGGTCCATGTCCTGCTCCAGGAGGCACAGCTGGGAAGGCCCCTTATCCCCAACAGCACTTGGAGACGTGAGGAGAAGGTATATTCATGAAATAACGGAAAACTGGTTTTAATGATAGAGATATTTTAGTTATACAGATATCTGACCTAACCCCCTCTTGGATTCTGTACCAATGTTCCCTGTAAAGCTTTAGATAGCAAGTTAGCAATGTTCTCCGGATGGCCGATATCTGACAGTGTTGTGACAGGGTAAACTGGCAGGTCTGGGGGCACGCAGTTTTTCTACTGCTGGCTAGCTCAGTTGGCTGGACAGCTGAGTTGTAATGTAGAATGATGCCAACTCAATGGATTCAATTTCTACGCCAAGTTGAGGTATCATGCAAAACTCCCTAACTCAACCTCACCCCCACCTGAGGTGTGGTAACCCTCAGGTTAAGCCACAAGTCCTCTCTCTCTAACGTTGAGAGTAGCCTGGTCTGGTTCAGACAGTGGTGACTTTGCCTTTTTACAGCTGGGGCCAGAAACTACAGGTATGTGTTCCACCTCAGAATCTGATGGCCTGTGTATCATTAACATGAGGGCGGCACCTTGGCTCAGTGGTTAGCACTGCTGCCTCACAGCGCCAGGAACTGGGGTTCAATTCCAGTCTCAGGTGATTGTATGTATGGAGTTTGCACTTGCCCCATGAATGCCTGGGTTTCCTATGGGTGCTCTGGATTCCTCCCATAGTCGAAAGATGCACAAGTTAGGTGGATTGGCCATGCTAAATTGTCCAGGGAAGTGTAATCTGGGAGGGTACCCATGAGAAATGTAGGATTACAGGGATAAGGTCGTGGGATTGGGTCCGGATGGGAATCTCTTTGGAGGGTTACTGTGGACTCAATAGGCCAAATGGCCTGTTTCCATTCTGTAGGGATTCTAACACTGGTTGATTATAAATCTGTAAACCTCTCTGATACAGCAATGGCAGGCAGTAAAAAAGGGAGAGCTTCCTCAACAGCCACCCCCATGTTAATAGACTCTACACATCGGTTCTTGTCATGAGCCAGCCCTAGGCTTTTTCTGAGAGATTACCACAAATAGTTGATCCCATGTGAACAAACTCAGTCGGTGTAACTCTGAGTCTTGATGCAAGAGTTGAGATGCTATGTTGACTTTTTAAAGCTGAATAGAGTTATTCTTTCCCAATCAACCTTGGTAACACCCAACCCTAACTAACATAGACCTATGAATGTTGGAAGATATCCCAAGGTGCTTTGCAAGGAAGTGAGCACATGTAATTTTGCCTCAGGCCAAAAAGAAAGCATTTAAATCTACTCCCTTGAGCAGATGTTGAACTATTGTTAATGAGATTAGGTAAATAATCCATAAAACCATTTGCTATAAATAGAACTATAAATTAGTAGAATACGACAACAGAATTAGGTCATTCAGCCCATAATGTCTGCTCCACCATTCGATCATGGCTGATATATTTCTCAATTTCATTCTCTTGCCTTCTCCCCGTAGCCCTTGATTCCCTTACTCATCAAGAACCTATTTATCTCAGTCTTAAATACACTCATTGAATTGACCTCTACACCTTTCTGCAGCATTGAGTTCCACAGACTCACCACCCTTTGGCTGGAGAAATTCCTCCTCATCTCAGTTCTAAACGGTCACCCCTTCACTTTGAGGTTGTGCCCTCGGGTCCTAGTCTCTTCCGCTAGTAGCAACATCTTCTGCATGTCCACTCTATCCAGGTCTCTCAGTATTCTGTAAGTTTCCATCAGGTTTTTCCTTCATCCTTCTAAACTCCATTGAGTACAGACCCAGAGTCCTCAGTCATTCCTCACATGATAATCTTTTCATTCCCAGGATTATTCTTGTGAATCTCCTCTGGATGCCTTCGATGCCAACACATCCTTCTGTAATACTGGGCCCAAAACTGCTCACTGTGTTCCAAATGCGTTCTGACTAGAGCCTTATACAGCCGCAGCAGTACATCCATTCTCTTGTAGTCTAGCCTTCTCAAAATGAATGCTAACATTGCATTTGCCTTCCTAGTTGTCGCCTGAGCCTGCATGTTAACCTTAAAAAAAATCCTGAACTAGGACTCCCAAGTCCCTTTATGTTTCAGATTTCAGAAGTCTTTCCCCATTCCTGCCAAAGTGCCTAACTTCACACTCTCCCACATTCCATCTGTCACTTATTTGGCCACTCTCCTAGCCTCTCCAAGTCTTTCTGCAGCCTCCCTGCTTCCTCAACACTTCCAATCCCTCCCCCTATTTTTGTGTCATCTGCAATCTTAGCAACAATGCCCTCAGTTCCTTCATCCAGATCGTTAATGTATAACATGAATAGCTGTGGTCCCAACGCTGACCCCTGTGGACTCCTCCAGCCACCAGCTGCCATCCTGAAAAAGACCCATTTATCCCCACATTCTGTCTCCTGCCAATCAACCATCCTCTAGCCAGGCCAGTACCTTGCCTCTATCTTAAATAGCAGCCTCCTGGGCAGCATCTTGTCAAAGACGGTCAGGAAATCCAAATAGATCATATCCGCTGACTCTCCTTTGTCTAATTTGCTCCTTACCTTCTCAAGCTATTCTAACAGATTTGTCAGGCATGACCTCCCTCTGATGAAGCTGTGCTGACTCAGCCCTATTTTACTTTCAAGTACTCTGCAATATCATTCTTAAGAACGGACTCTAAAATCTCATCAATGACCGAAGTCAGACAAACCAGCCTATAATTTCTTGATTTCTGCCTCCATCCCTTCTTAAACAGGGATGTTACATTTGTTATTTTCCAGTCCTCTGGGACCGTCCCTGAATCCAATGATTCCTGAAAGATCACCACCAATACCTCTACAATCTCCTCAGCTATCTCCTTCAGAACTCTGGGGTGTAGTCCATCTGCTCCGGGTAATTTATTCACCTTGATCTTCCCCAACACCACCCACCTTAGTGATGGTCACTCCCCTCCCCTCTGTCCCTGACTCTCTTGAAGTTCTGATATGCTGTTGATGTCTTTCAGTGTGTAAACTGATGCAAAGTACCTATTCGGTACCTCCACCATTTCTTTGTTCCCCATTGTGGGCGGCACGGTGGCACAGTGGTTAGCCCTGCTGCCTCACAGCGCCTGAGACCCGGGTTCAATTCCCGACTCAGGCGACTGACTGTGTGGAGTTTGCACATTCTCCCCGTGTCTGCGTGGGTTTCCTCCGGGTGCTCCGGTTTCCTCCCACAGTCCAAAGATGTGCGGGTCAGGTGAATTGGCCATGCTAAATTGCCCGTAGTGTTAGGAAAGGGGTAAATGCAGGGGTATGGGTGGGTTGCGCTTCGGCGGGTCGGTGTGGACTTGTTGGGCCGAAGGGCCTGTTTCCACACTGTAAGTAATCTAATCTAATTACTACTTCCTCAGCCTCATTGTAGTCCAATGTCCACTCTTGCCCCTCTCCTACCTGTAATTTATCTAAAAAAAATTCTTGAAATCCTTTTTTATAATACCAGCTTATACTCCCATTTTATCTGTTGCCCCCTTTTTGATTTTTTAGTTTTCCTCTGCTGGTTTTTAAAGACTTCCCAATCCTCTGGGTTCACACTGATCTTCACCACATTGCATGCTTTTTCTTTTGCTTTAATGCTGTCCCTGACTTCCCTTGTCAGCCCTGATTGCCTCAGCCTCCCCTTAACATGTTGCTTCTTCTTTGGGATGAATTTCTGCTGTGCTCCTGAATTACCCCCAGAACCTCCTGCCATTGCCGCATCACTGTCTTCCCTGCTAGGCTTCCTCTTCCAATCAACTCTGGCCGGCTTCTCCCTTGTATCGTTGTAGTTACCCTTGACTCAATTGTGATACCGTTACATCAGCTTCCCTTTCTCTAACTGCACAGTGAAGTCTGTGTGAAGTGTAGCCTCTGTTGTAAGGGAGGGAAACATTACAGAAGGCGATACTAAAACCAAACACTCAATGAAAGAGAAGGGGATTTAAAGGAAGACAGAGGCAGAGATATTTAGGGGAAAAAATTCAGGCTTTAGGGTCTTAACAGCTTAATCCATGGCAGGGAAAGTTCTAGAAATGACACTGAGTAAGAAGGCAGAATTAGAGAAATACAAAATCCTTTGTCTTGAAGGATTTAAGATCTGTGGAGAGAGAAACGAGTTAACGTTTCGAGTCTGGTCTGACTCTTCCTCTGAACTCATGGTGGACTCAAAATGTGCACTCTGTTTCTCTCTCCACAGTTGCTGCCAGACCTGCTGAGATTCTCCAGCACCATCTGTATCTCATTGAGAATTTTATATGTTAAGTATTGGTTGACAAGAAGCTATTGTAGATCAATGAGAACAGGAGAATGAGAACCAAGCTTTAGTACATTTCAGGATATTCAACCAGGGTTTTGTAAGACCTAAAGTTTTTGAGAGGTGGAAAGCCAGGAGATAGACACCAGAATGGTCAATTCTGGAGGTAACAAACACTTGGATGAGATTCTTTTATGTACTGGAGCAGAGTGGAGGTAGGCAGGAGGTGGTCCTGGTGCTGAGGGGAGGGGAGAATATGAGTTCAGAAGTTCCATTTAGGGCCAAATAGGAAGCTAAGGTTGTAAACAGCCTGGATCAGCCTGAGACAGAGTTCCAAGAAGGGAAAGGAATTACTGATGATGGAACAGAGTTTGTGTTGGGACACACCATCCTCTCATGTCAGCTTTGTACAATAATGAGCAATTGTATTCACAGTAAGGATGGGGACATCTTGGGAGATCAGCATTTATTGCCCATTCCCAGATGCTCCAGAGAAGATGGTGGAAATGGTGTCTGCAAAAGGTTGTATAAAGTAGGGTCAACTATTACCACAATGTAGGAGTCCTGTCCTTGAGTCAGAGTGGAGCTGTGTACAATTGCCCAGCTTAACACCACCCTCACTGTCCCTGATTAATTATTACAGGGTGAAGAGCTCCTCCTAGTTTGTTATCCCAAAGTATCTGATCAGTAAAAAGCCAAAGTCCCATTGGAGAAATGTTAGCCTGCACATGTGGGTGGCAAAAGCTAAATCAATCTTCCGATTTTGCCAAGTGACGTACCTGATATCTCCCACTTGGTATCTTTCCCACAAGTGAAGCAATGGAGGGGAAAATGATTTTTCTTTTGTAACACAAGCCAGTCTAATTGTGAAATTCTAAGCAAAGGGGGCAAGTGCAGCGTGAGGTCCCAAGTCCCAAACAGCTGAGGTAAAAAAAAAGTGTCCGGATGAAAATTAGCAAGAGATCAAGCCAGAAGATGCAAGAGGAAATGTCTTTAACAGAGATTTGTATCTCTGGCAGATCCTGGAGTCACACAGGGACTGAACAGCCAAAGGCTGTGGTTTTCTCTTCAATGTTTTCGTTTTTCTGCAATGTGGAAAATCTCTTCAGAGCTATCAAGACAAACATCTAGGTTCATTTTCAGTTTTTGGTTAAAATGCAATTGGTTTTGGAAGGTGTGAGCACCCGTTTGTCGCTGAGCAGTGATTGGCCAATCTCAGGTTGGCCTTCAGTTGGAGCAACTCAGTGCCTCTGGGGTAGTGGTTCAAGGGAGGGGCTCGATGATTGTACATCTTGGGATGGTGGGAGTTGGTGGAGAAAGGGAGGCACCCCACTTGACCCTGAGAACTTCTGCTGGGAAGCAGACACATGTACAGATTGAGTGAGCAGAAGATTGACATATATGGTGATGCCTCTGCAGTCGATTGGCAAGAGGTGAGGGAGTTTAAAATTGTAAGGTCTGCTTCGGGTTTAGGTGAAACATTCAATTCTTCAGCTTTAAGGAGTGGATATTGTTATTTCTGAGCTAATCCTTACAACACAGCTTCCTAGCCAGCTCGTCCTGAATTTGCAGGATTAAAATGTCAGCTTAATATCAGTTGTGCAAGTCAGTTGTGATTATATTCACTGGAATCCAAAAGAATGAGGGATACACCTCACAAACACTTATAAATTTCTAACATGACTAGACAGGGTAGTAGCAGAAAGGATTTTGCTGGAGGCAGGGTACCAGGGATGTACAGAACCAAGGATCGTAGTCTAAAGATACAGGGTAGACCATTTAGGACAGTAGTGTCTTCACCCAGAGAGTGGTGAGCCTGTGGAATTCATTACCAGAGGAAGAAATTGAAGCCAAAACATTGAATGATTACAGGAAGGAGTCGGATAAATAGCACTTGAGGTTAAAGGGATAAACAGATATGGGGGAACAGCAGTAAAAGATGTTGAGATGGTTGATCAGCTATGGTCATATGAAAGGCAGAGCAAGCTGGAAGGGCCAAATGGCCTAGTCATGCTCCTATTTCCTATGTTTCTATGTTTATATCTACAGCCTACTATATACACAGAAGCTGTTATTCTCTACTGTATACAGTACATAAAAACTGCAGTCCCCTATAATATACACAGAGGTTGTTATTCTCTACTGTATCCAGTACATAAAGACTGCAGTCCCCTATAGTATACACAGAGGCTGTTATTCTCTACTGTATACAGTACACAATGACTGTAGTCCCCTATAATATACACAGAAGCTGTTATTCTCTACTGTGTACTGTACACAAAGACTGCAGTGCCCCATAATATACAGAGAAGCTGTTATTCTCTACTGTATACAGTACACAATGACTGCAGTCCCCTATAATATACATTGAGGCTATTATTCTCTACTGTACACAGTACACAAAGACAGCAGTCCCCTATAATATACACAGAAGCTGTTATTCTATACTGTATACAGTACATAAAGACTGCAGACCCCTATAATATACACAGAAGCTATTATTCTCTATTGTATACAGTACATAAAGACTGCAGACCCCTATAATATACACAGAGGCTGTTATCTTCTACTGTATACAGTACACAAAGACTGTAGTCCTCTATAATATACACAGAAGCTGTTATTCTCTACTATGTACAGTACACAAAGACCACAGTCCCCTATAATATACACAGAAACTGTTATTCTCTACTGTATACAGAACATAAAGACTGCAGTCCCCTATAATATACACAGAGGCTGCTATTCACTACTGTATACTGTACACAAAGACTGCAGTCCCCTATAATATACACAGAAACTGTTATTCTCTACTGTGTACAGTACACAAAGACTGCAATCCCCTATAATATACACAGAAGCTGTTATTCTCTACTGTATACAGTACACAAAGACTGCAGTCCCCTATAATAAACACCGAAGCTAATATTCTCTACTGTATACAGTACACAAAGACTGCAGTCCAGTATAATATACACAGAAGCTATTATTCTCTACTGTATACAGTACACAAAGACTGCAGTCCCCTATAATATACACAGAAGCTGTTATTCTCTACTGTATACTGTACACAAAGACTGCAGTCCCCTATAATATACACAGAAACTGTTATTCTCTACTGTGTACAGTACACAAAGACTGCAATCCCCTATAATATACACAGAAGCTGTTATTCTCTACTGTATACAGTACACAAAGACAGCAGTCCCCTATAATAAACACCGAAGCTAATATTCTCTACTGTATACAGTACACAAAGACTGCAGTCCAGTATAATATACACAGAAGCTATTATTCTCTACTGTATACAGTACACAAAGACTGCAGTCCCCTATAATATACACAGAAGCTGTTATTCTCTACTGTATACTGTACACAAAGACTGCAGTCCCCTATAATATGCACAGAAGCTGTTATTCTCTACTGTATACAGTACACAAAGACTGCAGTCCCCTATAATATACACAGAAGCTGTTATTCTCTACTGTATACAGTACACAAAGACTGCAGTCCCCTATAATATACACAGAAGCTGTTATTCTCTACCGTAAGGAGAAAGTGAGGACTGCAGATGCTGGAGTACCAGTGTTGAAAATGTGGTGCAGGAAAAACACAGCAGGCCAGGCTGCATCCGAGGAGCAGGAGAATCGACGTTTCGGGCATAAGCCCCTCTTCAGGAATGAGGCTGATGTGCCAAGCTGGCTTACTCAAAGACTGCAGTCCCCTCTAATACACACAGAAGCTGTTATTCTCTACTGTATACTGTACAAAAAGACTACAGTACCCGATAATATACACAGAGGCTTTTATTCTCTACTGTATACAGTACACAAAGACTGCAGCCCCCTATAATATACACAGAAGCTGTCCCCGAAAAGACAGGGAGGTCAGCAGAGGAGGTAGGGTTGCCTTGTTAGTTAAGAACAAAATTAAATCTATGGCACGGAATGGCATAGCGTCAGATGATGAGGAGTCTGTGTGGGTGGAATTGAGGAACCTCCAAGGCAAAAAAACCAAAATTGGAGTTGTGTATAGACCTCCCAACAGTGGTCAGAACCAGGGACGCAACATGTACCGGGAAATAGAGAAGGCATGTCAGAAAAGCAAGGTCACATTGATCATGGGAGACTTCAATATGCAGGTAGACTGGGTAAATAATGTTGCCAGTGGATCCAAAGAAAGGGAATTCATGGAATGCTTACAGGATGGCTTTTTGGAACAGCTTGTCATGGAGCCCACAAGGGAGCAGGCTATTCTGGACCTAGTGCTTTGCAATGAACCAGACTTTATAAAAGATCTTAAAGTAAGGGAACCCTGAGGAAGCAGCGATCATAATATGGTAGAGTTCAGTCTGCAGTTTGAAAGAGAGAAGGCAAAATCGGATGTAATGGTGTTACAATTAAATAAAGGTAATTATGAGGGCATGAGAGAGGAACTGACAAAAATAGACTGGCAGCAGAGGCTAGCGGGGAAGACAGTAGAGCAAAAATGGCAGGAGTTTGTGGGTATAATTGAGGACACTGTACAGAGGTTCATCCCCAAGAAAAGAAAGATCATCCGGGGAGGGATTAGACAGCCATGGCTGACAAAGGAAGTCAGGAAATGTATTAAAGAAAAAGAGAGATCCTATAAAGTGGCCAAGAGCAGTAGGAAATCAGAAGATTGGGAAGGCTACAAAAACAAACAGAGGATAACAAAGAGAGTAATAAGAAAGGAGAGGATCAAATATGAAGGTAGGCTAGCCAGTAATATTAGAAATGATAGCAAAAGTTTATTTCAATACATAAGAAACAAACGACAGGCAAAAGTAAACATTGGGCCACTTCAAACTGATGCTGGAAGCCTAGTGATGGGAGATAAGGAAATAGCAGGAGAACTTAACAAGTACTTTGCGTCAGTTTTCACAGTGGAAGACATAGTAATATCCCAACAATTAAAGAGAGTCAGGGGGCTGAGTTGAGTATGGTTGCCATTACAAAAGAGATAGTGCTAGAAAAGCTAAAAAGTCTTAAAATTGATAAATCTCCTGGCCCCGATGGGATACATCCTAGAGTTCTGAGAGAGGTGGCTGAGGAAATAGCGGAGGCATTGGTTGAGATCTTTCAAGAGTCACTGGAGTCAGGGAAAGTCCCAGATGATTGGAAGATCGCTGTTGTAACCCCCTTGTTCAAGAAAGGATCAAGACAAAAGATGGAAAATTATAGGCCAATTAGCCTAACCTCGGTTGTTGGTAAAATTCTAGAATCCATCATTAAGGATGAGGTTTCTAAATTCTTAGAAGAGCAGAGTCTGATTAGAACAAGTCAACATGGATTTAGTAAGGGGAAGTCATGCCTGACAAACCTGTTGGAATTCTTTGAAGAGGTGACAAGTAGGTTAGACCAGGGAAACCCAGTGGATGTGGTCTATCTAGATTTCCAAAAGGCCTTTGATAAGGTGCCACACGGGAGGCTGCTGAGCAACGTGAGGGCCCATGGTGTTTGAGGTGAGCTACTGGGATGGATTGAGGATTGGGTGTCTGACAGAAGGCAGAGAGTTGGGATAAAAGGTTCTTTATCGGAATGGCAGCCGGTGACGAGCGGCGTCCCACAGGGTTCAGTGTTGGGGCCACAGCTGTTCGCATTATATATTAATGATCTGGATGAAGGGACTGGGGGCATTCTAGTGAAGTTTGCAGATGATAAGAAGTTAGGTGGACAGGCAGGTAGTACTGAGGAAGTGGGGAGGCTACAGAAGGATCTAGACAGTTTGGGAGAGTGGTCCAGGAAATGGCTGATGGAATTCAACGTGAGCAAATGCGAGGTCTTGCACTTTGGCAAAACGAATAAAAGCATAGACTACTTTCTAAACGGTGAGAAAATTCATAAAGCCAAAGTACAAAGGGGTCTGGGAGTGCTGGTCGAGGATTCTCTAAAGGTAAACATGCAGGTTGAGTCCGTGATTAAGAAAGCGAATGCAATGTTGTCACTTATCTCAAGAGGGTTGGAATATAAAAGCACCATTGTGCTACTGAGACTTTATAAAGCTCTTGTTAGGCCCCATCTGGAGTACTGTGTCCAGTTTTGGTCCCCACACCTCAGGAAGGACATACTGGCACTGGAATGTGTCCAGCGGAGATTCACACGGATGATCCCTGGAATGGTTGGTCTAACATATGAGGAACGGCTGAGGATCCTGGGATTGTATTCATTGGAGTTTAGAAGATTAAGGGGAGACTTAATAGAGATGTACAAGATAATACATGGCTTGGAAAGGGTGGACGCTAGGAAATTGTTTCCGTTAGGCGAGGAGACTAGGACCCATGGACACAGCCTTAAAATTTGAGGGGGTCAATTCAGAACAGAAATGCGGAGACATTTCTTCAGCCAGAGAGTGGTGGGCCTGTGGAATTCATTGCTGCAGCGTGCAGTGGAGGCTGGGACGCTAAATGTCTTCATGGCAGAGATTGATAAATTCTTGTTGTCTCGAGGAATTAAGGGCTACGGGGAGAATGCGGGTAAGTGGAGTTGAAATGCCCATCAGCCATGATTGAATGGCAGAGAGGACTCGATGGGCCGAATGGCCTTACTTCCACTCCTATGTCTTATGGTCTTATGGTCTTATATGCACAGAGGCTGTTATTCTCTACAGTATTAAGTACACAATGACTGCAGTCTCCTATAATATACACAGAAGCTGTTATTCTCTACTCTATACAGTACACAAAGACTGCAGTCCCCTATAATATACACAGAAGCTGTTATTCTCTACTGTATACGGTACACAAATACTGCAGTTCCCTATAACATACACAGAAGCTATTATTCTCTACTGTATGCAGCACACAAAGACTGCAGTCCCCTTTAGTATGCATTGAGACTGCTATTCTCTACCGTATACAGTAACAAAGACAGACTGCAGTCCCCTATAATATACACAGAGGATGTTATTCTCTACTGTATACAGTACACAATGACAGCAGTCCCCTATAATATACACAGAAGCTGTTATTCTCTACTGTATACCGTACACAAAGACTGCAGTCCTCTATAATATGCACGGAGGCTGCTATTCTCTACTGTATACAGTAACAAAGATTGCAGTCCCCTATAATATACACAGAGATTGTTATTCTCTACTGTATACAGTAAGAAAGACTGCAGTCCCCTATAATATACACAGAGGATGTTATTCTCTACTGTATATATTACACAATGACTGCAGGCCCCTATAATATGCATGGAGGCTGTTATTCTCTACTGTATACAGTACACAAAGACTGCAGTTCCCTATAATATACACAGAAGCTGCTATTCTCTTCTGTATACAGTCCACAAAAACTGCAGTCCCCTATAATATACACAGAAGCTGCTATTCTCTACTGTATACAGTACATAAAGACTGCAGTCCCCTATAATATACACAGAAGCTATTATTCTCTATTGTATACAGTACATAAAGACTGCAAACCCCTATAATATACACAGAGGCTGTTATCCTCTACTGTATACAGTACACAAAGACTGTAGTCCTCTATAATATACACAGAAGCTGTTATTCTCTACTATGTACAGTACACAAAGACCACAGTCCCCTATAATATACACAGAAACTGTTATTCTCTACTGTGTACAGTACACAAAGACTGCAATCCCCTATAATATACACAGAAGCTGTTATTCTCTACTGTATACAGTACATAAAGACTGCAGTCCCCTATAATATACACAGAGGCTGTTATTCTCTACTGAATACAGTACAGAAAGACTGCTGTCCCCTATAATATACACAGAAGCTGTTATTCTCTACTGTATACAGTACACAATGACTGCAGTCCCCTATAATATACACAGAGACTGTTATTCTCTACTGTATACAGAACATAAAGACTGCAGTCCCCTATAATATACACAGAGGCTGCTATTCACTACTGTATACTGTACACAAAGACTGCAGTCCCCTATAATATACACAGAAACTGTTATTCTCTACTGTGTACAGTACACAAAGACTGCAATCCCCTATAATATACACAGAAGCTGTTATTCTCTACTGTATACAGTACACAAAGACTGCAGTCCCCTATAATAAACACCGAAGCTAATATTCTCTACTGTATACAGTACACAAAGACTGCAGTCCCCTATAATATACACAGAGGTTGTTATTCTCTACTGTATACTGTACACAAAGACAGCAGTCCCCTATAATAAACACCGAAGCTAATATTCTCTACTGTATACAGTACACAAAGACTGCAGTCCAGTATAATATACACAGAAGCTGTTATTCTCTACTGTATACTGTACACAAAGACTGCAGTCCCCTATAATATGCACAGAAGCTGTTATTCTCTACTGTATACAGTACACAAAGACTGCAGTCCCCTATAATATACACAGAAGCTGTTATTCTCTACTGTATACAGTACATAAAGACTGCAGTCCCCTATAATATACACAGAGACTGTTATTCTCTACTGTATACAGTACACAAAGACTGCAGTCCCCTATAATATACACAGAAGCTGTTATTCTCTACCGTAAGGAGAAAGTGAGGACTGCAGATGCTGGAGTACCAGTGTTGAAAATGTGGTGCAGGAAAAACACAGCAGGCCAGGCTGCATCCGAGGAGCAGGAGAATCGACGTTTCGGGCATAAGCCCCTCTTCAGGAATGAGGCTGATGTGCCAAGCTGGCTTACTCAAAGACTGCAGTCCCCTCTAATACACACAGAAGCTGTTATTCTCTACTGTATACTGTACAAAAAGACTACAGTACCCGATAATATACACAGAGGCTTTTATTCTCTACTGTATACAGTACACAAAGACTGCAGCCCCCTATAATATACACAGAAGCTGTCCCCGAAAAGACAGGGAGGTCAGCAGAGGAGGTAGGGTTGCCATGTTAGTTAAGAACAAAATTAAATCTATGGCACGGAATGGCATAGCGTCAGATGATGAGGAGTCTGTGTGGGTGGAATTGAGGAACCTCCAAGGCAAAAAAACCAAAATTGGAGTTGTGTATAGACCTCCCAACAGTGGTCAGAACCAGGGACGCAACATGTACCGGGAAATAGAGAAGGCATGTCAGAAAAGCAAGGTCACATTGATCATGGGAGACTTCAATATGCAGGTAGACTGGGTAAATAATGTTGCCAGTGGATCCAAAGAAAGGGAATTCATGGAATGCTTACAGGATGGCTTTTTGGAACAGCTTGTCATGGAGCCCACAAGGGAGCAGGCTATTCTGGACCTAGTGCTTTGCAATGAACCAGACTTTATAAAAGATCTTAAAGTAAGGGAACCCTGAGGAAGCAGCGATCATAATATGGTAGAGTTCAGTCTGCAGTTTGAAAGAGAGAAGGCAAAATCGGATGTAATGGTGTTACAATTAAATAAAGGTAATTATGAGGGCATGAGAGAGGAACTGACAAAAATAGACTGGCAGCAGAGGCTAGCGGGGAAGACAGTAGAGCAAAAATGGCAGGAGTTTGTGGGTATAATTGAGGACACTGTACAGAGGTTCATCCCCAAGAAAAGAAAGATCATCCGGGGAGGGATTAGACAGCCATGGCTGACAAAGGAAGTCAGGAAATGTATTAAAGAAAAAGAGAGATCCTATAAAGTGGCCAAGAGCAGTAGGAAATCAGAAGATTGGGAAGGCTACAAAAACAAACAGAGGATAACAAAGAGAGTAATAAGAAAGGAGAGGATCAAATATGAAGGTAGGCTAGCCAGTAATATTAGAAATGATAGCAAAAGTTTATTTCAATACATAAGAAACAAACGACAGGCAAAAGTAAACATTGGGCCACTTCAAACTGATGCTGGAAGCCTAGTGATGGGAGATAAGGAAATAGCAGGAGAACTTAACAAGTACTTTGCGTCAGTTTTCACAGTGGAAGACATAGTAATATCCCAACAATTAAAGAGAGTCAGGGGGCTGAGTTGAGTATGGTTGCCATTACAAAAGAGATAGTGCTAGAAAAGCTAAAAAGTCTTAAAATTGATAAATCTCCTGGCCCCGATGGGATACATCCTAGAGTTCTGAGAGAGGTGGCTGAGGAAATAGCGGAGGCATTGGTTGAGATCTTTCAAGAGTCACTGGAGTCAGGGAAAGTCCCAGATGATTGGAAGATCGCTGTTGTAACCCCCTTGTTCAAGAAAGGATCAAGACAAAAGATGGAAAATTATAGGCCAATTAGCCTAACCTCGGTTGTTGGTAAAATTCTAGAATCCATCATTAAGGATGAGGTTTCTAAATTCTTAGAAGAGCAGAGTCTGATTAGAACAAGTCAACATGGATTTAGTAAGGGGAAGTCATGCCTGACAAACCTGTTGGAATTCTTTGAAGAGGTGACAAGTAGGTTAGACCAGGGAAACCCAGTGGATGTGGTCTATCTAGATTTCCAAAAGGCCTTTGATAAGGTGCCACACGGGAGGCTGCTGAGCAACGTGAGGGCCCATGGTGTTTGAGGTGAGCTACTGGGATGGATTGAGGATTGGGTGTCTGACAGAAGGCAGAGAGTTGGGATAAAAGGTTCTTTATCGGAATGGCAGCCGGTGACGAGCGGCGTCCCACAGGGTTCAGTGTTGGGGCCACAGCTGTTCGCATTATATATTAATGATCTGGATGAAGGGACTGGGGGCATTCTAGTGAAGTTTGCAGATGATACGAAGTTAGGTGGACAGGCAGGTAGTACTGAGGAAGTGGGGAGGCTACAGAAGGATCTAGACAGTTTGGGAGAGTGGTCCAGGAAATGGCTGATGGAATTCAACGTGAGCAAATGCGAGGTCTTGCACTTTGGCAAAACGAATAAAAGCATAGACTACTTTCTAAACGGTGAGAAAATTCATAAAGCCAAAGTACAAAGGGGTCTGGGAGTGCTGGTCGAGGATTCTCTAAAGGTAAACATGCAGGTTGAGTCCGTGATTAAGAAAGCGAATGCAATGTTGTCACTTATCTCAAGAGGGTTGGAATATAAAAGCACCATTGTGCTACTGAGACTTTATAAAGCTCTGGTTAGGCCCCATCTGGAGTACTGTGTCCAGTTTTGGTCCCCACACCTCAGGAAGGACATACTGGCACTGGAATGTGTCCAGCGGAGATTCACACGGATGATCCCTGGAATGGTTGGTCTAACATATGAGGAACGGCTGAGGATCCTGGGATTGTATTCATTGGAGTTTAGAAGATTAAGGGGAGACTTAATAGAGATGTACAAGATAATACATGGCTTGGAAAGGGTGGACGCTAGGAAATTGTTTCCGTTAGGCGAGGAGACTAGGACCCATGGACACAGCCTTAAAATTTGAGGGGGTCAATTCAGAACAGAAATGCGGAGACATTTCTTCAGCCAGAGAGTGGTGGGCCTGTGGAATTCATTGCTGTAGCGTGCAGTGGAGGCTGGGACGCTAAATGTCTTCATGGCAGAGATTGATAAATTCTTGTTGTCTCGAGGAATTAAGGGCTACGGGGAGAATGCGGGTAAGTGGAGTTGAAATGCCCATCAGCCATGATTGAATGGCAGAGAGGACTCGATGGGCCGAATGGCCTTACTTCCACTCCTATGTCTTATGGTCTTATGGTCTTATATGCACAGAGGCTGCTATTCTCTACAGTATTAAGTACACAATGACTGCAGTCTCCTATAATATACACAGAAGCTGTTATTCTCTACTCTATACAGTACACAAAGACTGCAGTCCCCTATAATATACACAGAAGCTGTTATTCTCTACTCTATACAGTACACAAAGACTGCAGTCCCCTATAATATACACAGAAGCTGTTATTCTCTACTGTATACGGTACACAAATACTGCAGTTCCCTATAACATACACAGAAGCTATTATTCTCTACTGTATGCAGCACACAAAGACTGCAGTCCCCTTTAGTATGCATTGAGACTGCTATTCTCTACCGTATACAGTAACAAAGACAGACTGCAGTCCCCTATAATATACACAGAGGATGTTATTCTCTACTGTATACAGTACACAATGACAGCAGTCCCCTATAATATACACAGAAGCTGTTATTCTCTACTGTATACCGTACACAAAGACTGCAGTCCTCTATAATATGCACGGAGGCTGCTATTCTCTACTGTATACAGTAACAAAGATTGCAGACCCTATAATATACACAGAGATTGTTATTCTCTACTGTATACAGTAAGAAAGACTGCAGTCCCCTATAATATACACAGAGGATGTTATTCTCTACTGTATATATTACACAATGACTGCAGGCCCCTATAATATGCATGGAGGCTGTTATTCTCTACTGTATACAGTACACAAAGACTGCAGTTCCCTATAATATACACAGAAGCTGCTATTCTCTTCTGTATACAGTCCACAAAAACTGCAGTCCCCTATAATATACACAGAAGCTGCTATTCTCTACAGTATATGGTACACAAAGACTGCAGTCCCCTATAATATACACAGAAGCTGCTATTCTCTACAGTATATGGTACACAAAGACTGCAGTCCCCTATAATATACACAGAAGCTGCTATTCTCTACTGTATACAGTACACAATGACTGCAGTCCCCTATAATATGCATGGAGGCTGTTATTCTCTGCTGTATACAGTACACGACTGCAGTCCCCTATAATATACACAGAAGCTGCTATTCTCTACTGTATACAGTCCACAAAGACTGCAGTCCCCTATAATATACACAGAGGCTGTTATTCTCTACTTTATACAGTACACAAAGACTGCAGTCCCCTATAATATACACAGCTGCTATTCTCTACTGTATACAGTGCACAATGACTGCAGTCCCCTATAATATGCATGGAGGCTGTTATTCTCTGCTGTATACAGTACACGACTGCAGTCCCCTATAATATACACAGAAGCTGTTATTTTCTACTGTATACAGTACACAAAGACTGCAGTCCCATATAATATACACAGAGGCTGTTATTCTCTACTGCATACAGTACACAAAGACTACAGTCCCCTATAATATGCACGGAGGCTGCTACTCTCTGTAATGTACACAGAGGCTACTATTCCCTATTGTATGCACAGAGGCTGGTATTGTATATTATATACACAGAGTCTACTGCTCACTTTTATATACATTGAGGCTGCTATTCTCCACTGATATACTTATGAGCTGTCATCCCCTAAAGTCTACCGTTCACTGTGTCTCCTATTCTTGATAGGGTTTGCTTTTCCCTATTATGGATAGGAGCTGTTGTTCCCCATACTAAACACAGGAGTTGCTATTCCCCACACTGAACACAGGGGCTGCTGTTCCCTTATAATATTCAAGTGCACACTTTCCATACGATATAATTTCATTTCTGTTGGACAGGTTACTGTCTCTTGCACATTGGTTCAGTCACTGAATCATTTCTTGATGGGTCTTGTATTGAGCATATAGACTGACTCCTCACCGATATGGATCAGGACAGTTACAGGAACACAAATACATAGGCAGAGACTTCGGCCTGAACCTTAGCATTCTTCTTCTGCAGAAATTATTTGTGTGTCAATACTGTCCTATTCAAACTGGCAGATAAACATAGACAGCTATTATCGCTGGGAAAGAATTTGTGCTTGAATGTTGGATGAGAGATAAGAGTCCAGCAAATATGCAACTATCCATTTCTCCTTCCAAGCTTCAGCACATATCACTTTCTTGATGTCGCAGATATGAGACCAGTTAGATACAAATGTATGAATTAGAAAATAAGTAGGCCATTCAGCCCCTCGAAACTGCTCAGCCCTTCAATAAGATCATGTGTATATTATAGGGGACTGCACTCTTTGTGTACTGTATACAGTAGACAATAGAGAATCTGCTTGTATTTTGAATTCTACATTCTCATCTACCCTCCGATAACCTTTGATTCCCCTGCCTAACAAGAATCCATCTACCTCTGCCTTAAAAATATTTAATGACCTTACATCCATCACCTTTAGAACATGAAATTTCCAAAGCCATATAATCCATTAAGAGAAAAGAAATTCTCCTCATCTCTGTCCTGAAAGGGGAATCTATAATTTTACAATGGTGCTCCCTATTCCTGGAGTGACACACAAGGGGAAACATCCTTTCCATGTCTACCTTGTCAAGACCATTCAGGATCTTATACACTACAATCAAACCTCCACTCACCTTTCTAAACTCCAGTGGAACTAAGCCCCTCCTCTCCAGTATATCCTCAAAAGAAAACCTCCTCATTCCAGATACAATTTAGTAAAGTTCCTCTGAACCATCACCAGTGTATTTATATCCTTCCCTATATATGGACACCAAAAGTGCATGCAGTATTTGAGATGTGTCTCATCAATGACGTGTATAACTGAAGCATAGCATCCTGACTTTAATGTTCAATTCCTCCTGCAATAAAGAGTAGCATTCCATTAGCCTTCTTAATTACTTGCTGTACTTGCAGACTAACGTTTTGTGACTCATGTACTAGAATATCTAGATCACTCTGCACCTTGGAATTCTCTGTTCATGCTCCATATATGTAATACTTTGCTTTTTTCAAATTCTTCCTAGCAAAGTGAACAACTTCACATTTTCATCCATTACAAAAGGGATTAATCCATTCAGCCTTCAAGCCTCCTTGACCATTCACATAGAAGATCAGGGTATAGGAGTTCATCGGTGATTACATAATGTTCAATGTAAATTGCAGCTCAGCAGTTTATGCTAATAAGCAGCAAGACCTGGCCATCGTTCGGCCTTAGACTGATAATAGCAAGTAGCATTGATGCCATTACAAGTGTCAGACGATGAACGTTTCTAACAAGAGTGAATCTGACCATTCTGCCTTGATGGCCCATTACCATTACTGAAGCCCTACCGTCAGCATCCTAGGGTTAGTATTAACCAGAAATTGAACTGGACCAGCTACATAAATGCAGTGACTACAAGGGCAGGACAGAGGCTGAGATATTTTGCTGTGAGTCACTCATCTCCTGACTCCCCTAAAGCCAGTCTGCCATCTAGAAGACACAAATGATGAGTGTGACGTAATACTCTCCACTTGCTCGGATCAGTGCAACTCCATCAACACTCAAAAAGCAATGGCAGATATCACTTTGAAGATATACACACAGTAACTCAGTAAGTCACTTAGCCTCCTTCAACAGCACCTTTCAGGTCCATGACCTCACCTGGAAGGATAAGAGTAACAGACATATGGGGGCACCAAAGAGTCATACAGCATGGAAACAAACTCTTGGGTCCAACTCATCCATTCCATCCAGGTATCTTATACTGAACTCGTCCCATTTGCCTGCGTTTGGCCAATGACCCTCTACCATCCTGACATGAAATGATATTGCTTTTCCTTCATGGTCAGTGAGTCAACATCTGAGGAACCCTGTACCCCACCCCCTCCCCCACTGACAGTACTGAGCATCTCTGTACCTTAAGACTACTGCAGTTCAATAAAGTACTCACGACCACCTTTTCAACAGCCATTAGGAACTGACAACAAATACTAAAATTTTATAGATGAATAAAACTTTCATGATATCATGGCAGATCTGTAACTCAACTCCAATTTGATCGAGTAAGTTTTAAGTACTTTACTGAACCAAATTATCGATATCTCAATCCCGGTGTTTGGATTTTTAATTGCGAACCCTGTCCTCAACAGCTTTTCAGGAATGAGAGTGTTTGAAATTTCTATCATGTGGAGAACTGCTTCCCAACATTTGCCTGAGCAAACGCTGTCTAATTTAAGGTCCTGCTTTCTTGATCTGCACCCCTCCACAGAGAATACAATTTCTCCCTAAATACCATGTTAACTCCTTTAATCAGCTCAAATAAAACCCCAATTAAAGTCCTAAACAGTGATTTTCTCTTACTTTAAATATGAAATAATATATATTTAAAAGAAGTATATTGTCCTGGAGTAAAGACTAGTTGTGTGTCGGTCCAATGTGATATTTGACCTGATGATAGACACTGCTTGCCTGTTTCTCAGTGTCAACATATCTTACTGAAGACAGGACAAGTCGCCAAAACTGTCTGTGTAAATAAGTTACTAAATTCAGTTGTTAGCTAACTTTGAGGTCCTTGACTTGTCAGTTTTTGATTCCATTTGGCACTGATGACAGCTGAGAATATAAACACTGAATTGCATCAATTTCCATCTGTCATCTTCTGCTTCACTAGCCCACCCTTTTCCCACTTGTAAAACTCTGCAGCAATGAGGGAGTGTTGTATTGTTGGATGCGTCATCTTTCAGATGAGATGTCCCATTTACACTCAGATCCCAGACCAGGGATGTCTCCTCACTGTTCTGGTCAATAATTAGCCCTCAATCAACAACACAAAATCATCACAGTGTTGTTTGTGGGAGCTTGCTATGTGCGAATTGTCTGCTGTGTTTCCTATGTTACAGCAGTCACTACCCTTCAGAAAATTGTTTTGTTGTAAAGGTAAGAAGTGCAGTATGAGGTTGAGCTGCCCCTTTCATTCAGTGTATGTCGGTGCCTGTAAGTGACACAAGTGTTTAAAGGATAGGCTTCATGTTGACGCAATGTGAGATTTGGTGTTCCCCTAAGATAAGATTCCCTACAATGTGGAAACAGGCCCTTCGGCCCAACAAGTCCACACCGACCCTCCAAAGAGTAACCCACCCAGACCCATTTCCCTCTGACGAATGCAGCTAACACTACGGGCAATTTAGCATGGCCAATTCACCTGACCTGCACAACTTTGGACTGTGGGAGGAAACTGGAGCACCCGGAGGAAATCCACGCAGAATGTTCAAACTCCACACAGTCGCCCGAGGCTGGAATCGAATCTTGGACCCTGGTGCTGGGAGGCAGCAGTGCTAACCACTGTGCTACCCCTGGATGGGTGATCTCAGGCTTTCACTGTTTTAGCCATGTCCTGGATGAAGGAGTAAAGAGTTGTAAATTGTAATTTGCAGAAGTCGCTAAGTTGGGAGACTCTGGAATTGGAAGTTATGAAGGGACATTGACAGATTAAGTGAAAGGGCGACACAGAGGCAGGTTGAGTTTAATGAGAATAAAGTATGAGTTCTAAAAGGTAAATGAGGTTTATTAGACCAATTCCTGGGATGGCATGGATGAAGAGAGAATAGATCAGTTAGGACTGTATTCCCTGGAATTTAGAAGAATGAGGGATGAACTCATAGAAACTGATCAAATTCTAACCAGGTTAGACAGAGTAAGTGCAGGAAGGATGTTCCTGATGAATGGGGAGCTCAGAACCAAGGGTCATAGTCTAAGGATGCTGGGTAGTCTTTTTTAGGACTGAGATGTGAAGGAATTAGTTCACCCGGTGAACCTGTGGAATTCTCTGGCACTGAAAGCAGTTTAGGTCAAAGTGTTTTCAGTGTTGTAAGAAGTAGACATCGTTATTAAGGCTAACTGTATCAAAGAGTACAGGGAGAAAGCAGGAACAGGGGACTGAGTTGAATGGTAGAGTAGGTTCGAAAGGCCAAACAGCCTACCCCTGTCCTTATTTGCTATATTCCTACGGATCCAGGAAAGACAAATTTGAATATGTGGGCCCCGATCTGTGGATGGTAAGATATTGGATGCACACTGGAAGGTAGGCTTATGGGACTCTTCAGAAATCCCAATGCAACAAACTCCATGGTAATGGCCAAAAAAGATTAAAATTCTGATGGGCAATTCTTCTGTTCCATGGATCTATGAAAAAGTTTCCAACTCTCTGTTAAAGTGTATGCCAGTCACCTGTTTAATCAGGGAGGGTATCACAGTCCAATCTTCTCCCCTTCAATGTTCTTTCACTGGATAATTAGATTAGATTACTTACAGTGTGGAAACAGGCCCTTCGGCCCAACAAGTCCACACCGACCCGTCGAAGCGAAACCCGACCATACCCCTACATTTACCCCTTTTACCTAACACTACGGGCAATTTATCCTGGCCAATTCACCTAACCTGCACATCTTTGGACCATGGGAGGAAACCCACGCAGACACGGGGAGAATGTGTAAACTCCACACAGTCAGTCGCCTGAGTCGGGAATTGAACCTGGGTCTCTGGTGCTGTGAGGCAGCAATGCTAACCACTGCGCCACCATGCCGCCCACAATAGGATAACGTGCTGAGGGATAAGGAAGAGCTTGTTCCTTACTATCCGAGGAACACTGCCCAATCCTAATATTGACAATAAGGGAGAAGAAGAGATGCTTGCATTTAAATCGTAGCTTTCACACTCTCAAGATGTCCCAAAGCATTTGACAGCAGTGGAGAAATTAACAGGGAACTAAAGCCTTCCAAAGCTTTCAGGTAATTTGAAAATGGCACAAAGTTTGCAGATACTCCCTGTTTGCAGAGAACGGGACCATGCGTATGAATATATATGTTGCTTTGGGCAAGTATCTTTGATCCATGACAATCCTGAGTGTGTGACACTAATGACTGATTCCAGTGACTTTACTGTGGAAAAGCATCAGACAGTGAGGGTCACCTTGACAAACAATTAGTATCCTGTTCTCCTATGCCATATTGTTATGATCACTTAAAATTTGGCATTCTTGCATCTGTCCTGATGAGTGTAAGACACAAAGCTTCTGTAGCATGTCTCTGTTTTCATCAAGATTCAAGTTCTGAATGACTAAAGGACTCTCTGTATCCTAATAGACCAAAAAATCCGTACTCATCTTGCAGTTTTACCACATATATTAAATCTGTTGATGGATCTTATTTTCTACCTGCCCCAAACCCCTGTCTTCACAGGCTCAGCCTCGATGTGCTTGGGATTGACAGTGATGGAGAAGGTGAACGAGAGGATGAAGACCAGTTGGACCAGTCGGGCTACGAATTAACCGAACCACTCAACGCCAACCCTGTCAGCGGAGAAAGTGATAGGCAGGCACCTCGGGGTCAGGGGCAAGCCAACTCGAGCATGTCGGAGGATGAAATAACCGAGCAGGTAACTTGCTGGGTTTCCATGTGAGATTTAACAGAAGGAACGAGGGCACAAATTAAAAAGGGATTACCTATTATGGGACTGTAACTGATCACTGGCTTTCAAGGATTACTTGCAGCCCAGTAAGACCATAAGATCATAAGGCATGGGAGTAGGAGTAAGCCATTCAGCCCATCAAATCTGCTCCACCATTCAACAAGATCATTGTTGCTCCGATAATTCTCAAGTCCACTTTCCTGCCTTATCCCCATAACCCTCAAACCCCTTACTGTCCACTTCAACCTTGAATGTATTTAATGACCCAGTTTCTACAACCGTCTGTGGTAAAGAATTCCACAATTCTCAGGGAAGATATTTCTCCTCATCTCTGACTTAAATGTGCGACTCCTTACTCTGAGATTATGCTCTCTGGTCCTAAACTCTCTCACAACGTGAAACAACCTTTCCACATCTCTCCTGCTGAGTCCCCTAACAATCCTGTATGATTCAATAAGGTAGTCTTCAATTGTTCTAAATTCCAATGAGTACAAGCCCAATCTACTCAACATCTCCTCATAAGATAGCCATTCGTTACCTGGTATCAGCGAGTATATGGATGGTCTCATAGTGCTGCAGATAGTACCCCTTGCCTCTGAGTTGGAAGCTGTGGGAATGGATGGTCTAATGTGGCCAAACTGATGGATTATCAACCTGCCAATCTTTGCAATGCACCTTCAAGGGGCAGTGAGAACAGGTCAGCGATGCAGGGTGATGCCCCCAAGCCCCAAGCTGCAACCAGTTTTTCAGGAAAAGCCAAGTCTAGAAACAGATATAAACACATGCTCCATCTGCTGCACAAGAATTAAGAGGCTCTTAAGTTGCAGACAATGAGAGACAAAGAGGATCAAGAAGACATGGGCAACTGAAGGGACAGTGGAGGAGTGAAGGAAATTGTCAGCGTGTGAGAGGACAGTGTTGAAATAATATGGAGAGGTCAGGGAGTGATAGGGCTGAAGGATATTGTAGAGATAAAGAGGCATTGGGCTATGACCACATTTGATGAAACTCATGAGATTCAAGATTTGGAGGTGCCGGTGTTGAACTGGGGTGGACAAAGTTAAAAATCACACCAGGCTATAGTCCAACAGGTTTATTTGGAAGTGCTGCTTCTTCATCGGGTGGTTGTGGAGCAGAATCATACAATTCAAGGCGTTGTAATTCTCCAAGTTTAATTATCCTCTCAGTGGTGATTAAACTCAACATCTTCTTTGACAGCCACTCCAGTGGATTGGGCTGCTGGAGGATTCCATAGCAAACAAATCACTTCATTCATTGATGTTTTTCTTGTTCCTTGTGATTTGTTTCTTGCAGTGAAGGAAAAGGCTCTGTCCCTTATTATTTGCACTCTTCCCTCTAACTGTACCCACTGCAGTGGGGAGACGGTGGTCTAGTTGTATTATTGCTACACTATTCATTCAGAGATGGATGGTGGCTCAGTGGTTAGCCCTGCTGCCTCACAGTGCTAGGGACCCAGGTTTGATTCCAGCCTCAGGCAACTGTCTGTGTGGTGTTTGCACATCCTCCCCGTGTCTGTGTGGGTTTCCTCTGGGTGCTCTGGTTTTCTCCCACAGTCCAAAGATGGGCAAATTGGCCAGGCTAAATTGACCATCGTGTCCAGGAATGTGTAGATTTGGTGTATATCATGGATAGAGGAATGGATCTGGGTGGGTTACTCTTTGGAGGGTTGGTGTGGACTTGTTGGGCCGAAGGACCTGTTTTCACACTGTAGGGATTCGATGATATCCATTTTTTGATGAACCAGGTAATGTGCTGCGGACCTGGGTTTGAATTCCAGAAGTTGAATTAAATTTTTAAGAAAATTTGGAACGAGACATCGAAGGATGACCTTGAAATCACTGTTGATTGTCGGGAAAAATCCAACTCATTCACTAATATCCTTTAGTGTGGGAAACTGCCACCCTTACCTGGTGAGGCTTACATGTGACTCCAGACCCACAGCCATGTGGAGAGAAAGCAGAGTTAATCTTTTGAGTTTAGTGACCCTTCTTCAGAACAGTTCTGAAGAAAGATCACTGGATTCAAAACATTCTGCTTTCTCGTTCCACAGCTGCTGCTAGACCTGTTGAGTTTCTCCAGCAAATTCTGCTTTTGTTTCAGATTTCCAGAATCCACAGTTCCCTGTTTTAGTATATTACCACAGCAATACGGTTAACTCTTAACTGGCCTAACCAGCGACACTAACATCCCATGAATGAATAAAAAAATTCAGGGACCCCATTCTCTTATATTTTCACAAACGGTTGTAATGCTCATCACTGCAGTAGGATTGCCATTCAGTAGCATGTAACAACTGAACCTGCTTCAAAACTGTGATGTGTGTGTGGGTGAATAGCAAATCACTGTCAAGGTCCTAGCTCAGTGAGATCTTCCAGCTTTTATAGAATCATAGAATCCCTACAGTGTGGGAGCAGTCCATTTGGCCCATTGAATCCACACCGACTCTCTGAAGAGCATCTCACCCAGACCTATCCCCCAACCCATGCATTTCCAATGGCTAATCCATCCAACCTACACATCCCTGAACACAATGGGCAGCTTAGCACGACCAATCCACCCTAATCTGCACATCTTTGGACTGTGGGAGGAAACCCACGCAGACATGGGAGAATATGCAAACTCCACACAGACAGTCACCTGAGGGTGGAATCGAACCCGGGTCCCTGAGCTGTGAGGCAGCAATGCTAACCACTGAGGCATGGTGCTACCCAGGTTTTGGCCCCTTGAGCATCCCTGATTGTCATTGCCCCACCATCAGTAGCTGCACCTTTAGTTACCTGTTCCCAAATTCCTGATGAAGGGCTTATGCTCGAAACGTCGAATTCTCTATTCCTGAGATGCTGCCTAACCTGCTGTGCTTTGACCAGCAACACATTTGCAGCCCAAATCACTGTAACTCCGACTCCCCAACTCTCTTTGCCCCTTCCTGACCCCTGTCTAAGATGTTAATTAAAACTGAAATCATAGAGTAAGGTTTTGGTCACTTGCAGTTGTATCTGGTTTGTTGTCGTTTGTCTGATAAACTCTTCTTTGTGAGGGACCTGCTGTTATGTCACTGTGCCCAAGGTGAGAGGAGTTGGTGGGATATGGGCCAGGTGCCGGCGGGTGGGACTAGTTTAATGGGGGATGGACTGGTTGTACTGAAGGGTCTGTTTCCGTGCTGTATGACTCTATGAATGCAATCTGCTGCTGGTCCAAGTTGGTAATCGGTGATGGAAAGCATCAGGAAGACCTCCAAACCAGCAGAGGGGGGTGAAGCCTGTTTCAGGGCAGCGGTGACGGTGTCACCTCTTGGGGCCCAGACGTGCCTCACCTTGTGTGGAGAGCTGAGGACTGGGAGATGTTAAGAGACCGGCGGATCCTCTGCGTATGCTTAGACCTTCTTTTGTTTTAATTTGTTAAAAAGGAGGCCGCAGAGTGGTTCGTGTGACTTTGAGCAGGGAAAGGAAAAATCACAGAGGCGTTACGGCATGCAGAGAGGCCATTCAGCCCATTGTACCCGTGCTGGGACTCCCACATGAGCATCATGACCCCTGATTTTCCCCTGTACTCTGTTTCTGTTTTAATATCACCCGTTGCATCCCTCGGATCCTGCCTCCCCCACATTTCCAGGGCACAGGTTGACGGACACTCTCACCTCCACTCAATGGAAGATATGGAGAGGAGGAGGGTTAAAGGTGAAGCCTGACTCTCGCTGCTCCTGCCCCCACCCACCCATATCTCCACCTGCCTCAAATACCCTCCGACACACGACCTCCCGCTGAAAGCAGACCTCACCAGCTGCCAATGCCCCTCACCGCCTCCAAACCTACTGCCCAATACCCCTCCCAATGTCACTCTCAACCAGCCCCATGACCACCACTCAGCCCCTAGCCATCTGCAATGACCACCATCTGACACCTCCATTCCCCGCACACTTCATAACTCACCCTACCTCATGCCCAGTGTCGTTCGCCCAGTTCCTCTGCAGCCATTTGAAATAACTCTACACAGACTGATGTCCCATCACCGAGTCATCCTTTATTTAAGTGCGGAGAGTCCTTGACACTGGTCTGGCTTCCTCAGAGCCAGCTCTCAGAGTGAGCAGAACCTCTGACACTCCTGTTTATTTCCGTCAGCCAGGGCTCCATAATTGGACAAGGCTAACAGTCCCAATCAAGGAACTCATATTCTATAAGGTCCACCTGGCTGACCTCATTACGATCACTGCCCATCATCCAACGTTGACTGAGCAACATTTTGCTTTTGCAAAATTCTCATCCTTCGTTCCAAATTTTGTCATGGTTCTGGGCCACTGTTCCCTGTCCGAGGCAAACGATCCTCTGAGACATCTGCTCTCCTTCAATTCTGGCCTCTTCTCTGGTTTTCTTGCCTCCAATCTTTGTGTCTATAGGGTCCTGGACTTATGTATCTCTGGATTCCCTCCTGACACCCCTGTCTTTCTGTCCAAATTTAAAGTGCTCCTTTAAATCCCCTAGATCAAGCTTTTAATTGCCTGTCCTGATATCACTTTGTGTTCCTCAAAGTCAAATTCTGTTTGATAAAGATTCTGGTATAATCGTTGACTTTACATGAATCAAAATGTTGTCAGCATTATCAGGAGGGGGGAGGAACTGAGGAAACTAATCAGAAAGGATCAGCTCCGGCAGTAATCGGGTTTAATTCATTGCATCCATCTTTTATTCAAGATAATTTCACTCAGGTTAATATGGGCTGCTTACAATCTACATCTCGTTGCTACATCTGTTATCAATCTTGTGCCCAAATAGCACGGGGAACACTTTAACCTGTTCAAATCTCCAGGCCACTCGACTGAAAAATGACACAGAGCTTGTAACAATTGAAGCCAACTCTGTTTTACAATAACGCAACGACTAGGCTCCCAGACTGTATGAAAACTTCCTCAGTACGACAAGTGGATCTGCTTTCTTCCACTCCAGGTGGACCCATATCATAGAGTCACAGAGATGTACAGCACTGAAACAGTCCAACTCGTCCAAGCTGACCAGATATCCTAACCTAATCTAGTACCGGGTGGCACAGTGGTTAGCACTGCTGCCTCACAGCACCAGAGATCTGGGTTCAATTCCCGACTCAGGTGACTGACTGTGTGGAGTTTGCACATTCTCCCCGTTTCTGCGTGGGTTTTCTCCTGGTGCTCCGGTTTCCTCCCACAGTCCAAAGCTGTGCAGGTTAAGTGAATTGACCATGCTAAATTGCCCTAGTGTTAGATAAGGGGTAAATATAGGGGTGTGGGTGGGTTGCGCTTTGGCGGGTCAGTGTGGACTTGTTGGGCCGAAGGGCCTGTTTCCGCACTGTAAGTAATCTAATCTAATCTTTAAAAAAAATCCTGCACTTGGCCCATATCCCTCTTAAACCCTTCCTATTCATATACTCATCCAGATGCCTTTTAAATGCTGCAATTGTACCAGCCCCCACCACATCCTCTGGCAGATCATTCCATACGTGCACCACCCGCTGTGTGAAAAAGTTGCCCCTTAGGTCCCTTTTATGTCTTTCCCCCTCACCCTAAAGTTCTGCCCTCTATTTCTGGACTCCTCGAGCGCAGGGAAAAGGCTTTGTCTATTTATTCTATCCATGCCCCTCATGATTTTATAAATCTCAGTAGGGTCACCCCTCAGCCTCAGATGCTCCAGGGCAAACAGCCCCGGCGTATTCAGCCTCTCCCTATAGCTCAAACCCTGGCAACATCCTTGTAAATCTTTTCTGAACCCATTCAAGTTTCGCAACATCCTTCTAATAGGAAGGAGACCAGAATAGCACGCAATATTTCGTGTGCAGTGATGCTTGTGGTATCAGCCTGATTTCCACCTTGTGCTGCTGTCTGCTACCTCTGCCAGTGTGTAGTTCAGAATAAGAATTTCACTTCGCTGCTATTAACCCTCCTCTGTCTATACCTTGCTTGGGGGCCTGCCTAATGTCATTGGTAAAGGATAGATTACTGGAGGGTCTTTCCAGAAGAAACATTGTTACAAAAGAACAACGAACTATACTGCACAGGAACAGGCTCTTCGGCCCTCCAAACCTGCGCCAACAAGTTTTGCCCTTCCATACTATGACAATCTTCACTTACAGGATCATATTCCTCTATTCCCTTCCTAGTCACGTATTTGTCCAGGTGCTTCTTGAATGCTGCTATTGTGTCTGCTTCCACCACCTCCTCTGGCTGTCTGTTCCAGGTACTCACCAGCCTTTGTGTGATAAAATTGCCTCACACATCTCTTTTAAACTTCCCCCACCTCCACACCTTAAACAGGTGTCTCCTGGTAATTGACCCCTCCACCCTGATAAAAAGCCTCATACTTTCCACTCTATCCATGCCATTCACAATCTTATCAACTTTGATCGTCCCTTAACCTCCTGCATTCCAGTGAAAACACATCCAATCTATCCAACCTTTCTCCGTAGCTAAAATCTCCCATACTAGGCAACACCTTGGTAAACTTTTTCTGTACCTTCTCCAAAGCATCCACATCCTACTGGTAGTGTGATGACCAGAACTCTATGCAATATTCCAAGTGTGGCCTAACTAAAGTTTTATTAAACTGCAGCATAATTTGCTATTCTTGCTTAACTCAATTTTTTTTTGCAGGATAGCAAAAGTACAATAACATATTAATCAGACATAATTACTCAGACTCTCAGGAACTATACAGAATACATCTGCTCCCTCCAAAAGCTAGTGTAGAAGTCACTATCTGTGCTCACAGATTGTCTGCAACTTGAACAGCGCTCACTATAGCATGAATGTTAACTCCCTCAGAACTGTTAACCACATATGTCTACATTCTAGCCCAGCCCAGCCTGTCAGGCCTTTGGAGAGTTTTTGAAAGTTCCTCTGCACCTCCATTCTGGGCTAGTCTCCTCCTTCAGCCATCTGCCATCCCTCAAATCTCTGCTGCCTGTATGTGAACTCATACCAAATTCCATCCATCACCAGAGATCTGAAGAAGGTCACTGGATCCGAACTGTTAACTCTGTTTCTGCCTCCACAGATGCTGTCAGACCTGCTGACTTTTTCCAGCAATATCTCTATTATTTCCAGCATCTGTCGTTCTTTATCTTTTTTAACCATCCATCACTCATTCACCCCTGCTGTATGTTGGTTCCAAGCTCAGCAACACTGTTTGTTTGTTTTTGAACCCCGCTTTGGTCTTGCTGTAATCTTCTCCTGATGAAGAGCTTATGCTCAAAATGTGTTTTTCCAGCGCCACACTTTTTGACTCTGATCTCCAGCATCTGAAGTCCTCACTTTCTCCCTGTAATCTTCTCCAGCCCTACAACCCCTCCAATTCTGGCCCCCTTCTGTACATCCCCAATCTCCATTGCTTGATGGCTGTGTCTTCAGTCACCCAGGGTTTTAAGTTACGAATTTGTCTCTTTACACTTCTCCATCTCTTGAGCGCTCACTGTTCCTTTAAGAGTCTCTGTCAAACCTACCTCCTGATGAATCTTTCACTTACTCTATCACTGCTGACTGATGAGGGTGTTCCCAGATCCATGGAGGGGCAGTAAATGTGAGCTGTGTGGACAGTGCCCGGACCCAAGAGCAAATCCATATGAAAGTAGAGAATAAAAGGTGAAGCGTGGTGCAGTGGTAATGTCACTGGACTGATAAACCAGAAACAAGATCAGAATGGTGCTGGAAAAGCACAGCAAGTCAGGCAGCATCCGAGGAGCAGGATGCCTGACCTGCTGTGCTTTTCCAGCACCACTCTAATCTTGACTCTGATCTGCAGTCCTCACTTTTGCCTGATAACCAGAAACTCAAGCTAACGTTCTGGGGGCATGGGTTCACATCAGACTGTGACAGATGGTTAAAGTTGAATTCAAGAATAAGCAGGAATATAAAGCTAGCATGATAATGACCAGGTAACCATTGACATTTCTCATTTAAAAATCTCATCTGGGTCACTCATGCCCTGTGGGGAAGGGAACTGCCATCCTTATCTAGTCTGACTTTCATGTGACCTTCAGGCCCAGTGGTTGATTCTTAACCTCCCTGGGACAATTAGGGATAGGGAATAAGTGCTGGCCCAGCCAGCAACACCTACATCCTGTGAATGAATACAATAAACTCCGGGAAAGGAAGAAAATTGATTTGTGTTTCTACAGATCCTGCAACAACCCAAAGCCCATGAATAGCCATGAGACCACAACAGTCTGTGATGTTGAGAGAGGCATAAATATTGGCCAAGACACTAGGCTGACATGGTGGCTCAGTGGTTAGCACTGCTACCTCATAGCGTCAAGGACCTGGGTTCGATTCCAGCCTTGGGTGACAGTCTGTGTGGTGTTTGCACATTTCCCCCCCCCTCCATGGGTGCCCTGGTTTCCTCCCACAATCCAACAATGTGCAGGTTAAGTGAATTGGCCATGCTAAATTGCCCACAGTGTTCAGGGATGTGTAGGTTAGGTGCATAGGGTAATAGGGTTGGGGAATGGGTCTTCAGAGGGTCAGTATGGACTTGTTAGACGAAATGACCTGTTTCCACACTCTAGGGATTCTATGCTTGTATGAAACAGTGCCATAGGATCTTCTCTGTCTCGCTGAGAGAGGGACAACCTAATGTTAAACTTCCAACACCTTCAACTATCAGCACAGGATCCTCATCCTCTGGAGTGAATTGATCCAACAGTAATGAGGGATCATTGAGCTAGCTCCTGGGGTGATCGAGGTGGAGCGATGCAGGATTTTCACAGCAGGGATGACTGAGCGTGAATTGGATAGTAATGTTTCTGCTTGTTGCCTGCAGGTGAAAGAGGGTACGAAGATGCGACCACGATTAGAGACGTATCTGTCCAAGGGAGCTGAGGGCCGTTCTTCAGCCCAATGCAGAGAGTCCGGTGAGTCAAAGGGCTATCGCTGAGGCTTGAATTTCCAGCAAGATAGAGTGGGTCCCTGGCTGAGCCCCAATTTCAGGAGGACCATTCAGTAACAGGCATGATCACTGGGTGGGGTGGGGTCGAGTGAAGAGAAAGGAGTGTAGTTTGCACATCTCAAAGAGGCTACTGCAACTGCAGCCACCTTCAAACAGATACAAACTTTTACCAGCAATACCTACACCCTTGAAACATTTTGGTGCTCTGTCTACTTTGTAGTACCTCTGTATAATTTTTTTTTGAAGAGTATTTTCAAATTCATTGTAAAAGTATTTTGAAATTGAGAGATGAATTTTAGAATCCTCTCACCTCACCTCCTGCTGCGGGGGCTCAGTAGTTACAGTATGTCACCCTCATCTATCCTCACACACGGCCATGTCTGTAAATACTCAGTGACATCCTCCAGCCAACCAGACTGTGCTTGATCTTTCTTCCTGCCCAACAGCCATTCTCCCTTCTCAAAGAGATTTCCACTGCTTTTCATACAAAAATATGAATGAGAGACAAAATGAGGCCACTCAGCCCTTCGAGCCTGCTTCAATAAGATCGTGGCTGAACTGACTTTAATCTCAACTCCACATTCCTGCATATCCTGCGATAAACCTTCACCCCCTTGGTCATCAAGAATCTATCTCCCTCTGCCTTAAAAATATTTAAAGATTCTTCATCCCCTACTGTTCGAGGAAGGAGATTCCAAAGACACAGTCATCTGAGAAAGAAAAACTCACCTCTGTCTTAAATGGGCACCTCCTTATTTTTAATCCCTGAACGCCTGCTTCTAGATTCTCCCAGGGAGAGGAAGTATCCTTTCGCTATTGACCCAGTCAGCTCCCCCCAGGATCTTTTCAGTTCTGATCAATTGGCCTCTTACTTTTTTTTAGCTTTTGTAATTTCAAGCACCTCTTCATTTGCTTCATGGTCTGCAAGTGGACTTTTAAGTTGTTGCACCAGAATGTCTTTAATTATTATTAATTGCATTCTTCTCTTTCACCTCAGAACTTGAAACTTCTCTGGAGATTCATGAGGAGAAGGAAAATTTGGAGCCCAACCATTTGTAAGAAGCAGTCTGAGGAACCTGTTACTAGTTAATGCTTGTTTGGTTTCGTTGGGATCTGTTATTGATTGGGAGGGGTGGGGTTTGGAGACTGTTCTGTGGGTACTTCAGATCTTTGCTTTGTTAAGGGGTATGGGGAAAAGGTGGCTATATAAAGTCAGGTCACGGGTCAGCCTTTGAGAGGCTGTGATTGTTCTCATTGAGGCCAAGAAAATTGAAGGAATATTTGATAGGAACGAGCAGGATTATGACAAGTTTCTATCAGTTGGACAAATTAAAACTATTCCTGCGTAAGGATTTAGTTAACATTTTGAGCAAGATGTACAAGGGAATGTGAAGAAGAGCCTTTCTCATACAGCGAGTGGCCTGGGGGCCGGGAGGAGGGCAGGGATGTAATGATTTAAAACAATGCACACTTTGAGGGAAACAAGCTTGCAGTGCTCTGGGGACTGAGCAGGGCAATGGGATTAGATCTCCAGATGAACAGAGCATCTGTTATTATATAAAATATAAAAACTAGGAACAGCAGTAGGCCTTTCAGCCCTTTCAGATTGGCCTACCATTCAATCTGATCATTTCCAATCCTCTATCTCAATTGCATATTCCTGTTTCTCTACATACCCATCAATGCCTTTATTATTCTAAATCATTCTCAATCTCTGTCTTGAATATCCTCAGTCACCTGAGGATTGAAGTAACTCCAGACCGGCTGGATTCCTGTCACCAGGTCACCCTTTGTTTACATACAAACAGTTACCAGACACTCGCCCTTTTTTATATATCAGAGCTGAAAATGTGTTGCTGGAAAAGTGCAGCAGGTCAGGCAGCATCCAAGGTGCAGGAGAATCTTCAGGAATGAGCTGAAGAAGGGCTCATGCCCGAAACGTCGATTCTCTTGCTCCTTGGATGCTGCCTGACCTGCTGCGCTTTTCCAGCAACACATTTTCAGCTCTGATCTCCAGCATCTGCAGTCCTCACTTTCTCCTTTTTTATTTATCAGCCAGGGCTCCCTGATTGGATCAGATTAACAGCCGCAGTCAGGGAACTCCTATTCTATGAGATCCAGCTGGCTGACCTCATTACACTGACTACACTGACCTCCACTGCCTTCTGTGGTAAGGAATTCCACTGGTTAACCATCATCTGAGTGAAGAAATGTTGCTTCATCTCAGTCCTAAATTGTCTACCCCATATGGACAGCACAATGAATGGGTGACATGGTGGCTCGGTGGTTAGCACTGCAGCTTCACAGCGCCAGGGACCCAGGTTTGAATCCACCTTTGGGTGACTGTCTGCGTGGAGTTTGCACATTCTCCCTGTGTCTGCGTAGGTTTCCTTCGGGTGCTATGGTTGCCTCCTACAGTCCAAAAATGAGCAAGTCAGGTGAATTGGCTATGCTAGATTGCCCATAGTGTTCAGGGATGTGTAGGCTAGGTGGATTAGCCATGGGAAATGCACACTTGAGGGAAACAAACTTGCAGTGCTCTGGGGACTGAGCAGGACAATGGGATTGATCTCCAAATCAAGAGAAATGCAAGGTTACAGGGATAGGGTAGGGAATTGGGTTTGGGTGGGATGCTCTTTGGAGGGTTGGTGTGGACTTGATGGGTCAAATGGTCTGTTCCCACACTGTAGGGAGTCTATGATATCCTAAGGTAATGTTCCCTTGTCCTAGACTCCCCATCCAGGGGAAATATCCTCTCTGTATCTAGCCTGGAGTGTCTTAAAGGGTGTATAAGGTGCAGTGCCATGTGAAAGAGATATGATTAGAGTCTGAGGACTTCCTGTGAAAGTAATTCTTTACTTACATCACACTAACTATGAGCATTCAAACTAAACACAAAGGTCTAGATCATTGCTGCTTTCTTCAGAATGTCCCTGCCATCATGTGATGGTTACACTGTCCTAAATACCCCTTTCTTGTAAAGGTTACCTCAGATTCTAATCTATCACTTGAATTGGACATCCATTATTTAGGCTGAAAAACAACTTTGCAAAAGTGAGGACTGCAGATGCTGGAGTCAGGAGTGTGGTGCTGGAAAAGCACAGCAGTTCAGGCAGCATCCGAGGAGCAGGAAAATCGACGTTTCGGGCAAAAGCCCTTCATCAGGAATAGAGCCAGAGTGCCTGCAGGGTGGAGAGATAAATGAGAGGAGGGTGGGGGTGGGGAGAAAATAGCATAGAGTACAGTAGGTGAGTGGGGGAGAGGATGAAGGTGATAGGTCAGGGAGGAGGGTGAAGTGGATAGATGGAAAGGAAGATAGCCAGGTAGAACAAGTCATGGGGACAGTGCGGAGCTGGCAGTTTCAGCACTGTCCCCATGACTTGTCCTACCTGCCTATCTCCTTTTCCACCTATCCACTTCACCCTCCTCTCTGAGCTATCAGCCTCATCCCCTCCCCCATTCACCTATTGTACTCTATGCTACATTCTCCCCACCCTCCTCTCATTTATCTCTCCACCCTGCAGGCACTCTGGCTCTATTCCTGATGAAGAGCTTTTGCCCGAAACGTCGATTTTCCTGCTCCTCGGATGCTGCCTGACCTGCTGTGCTTTTCCAGCACCACTCTGATTTAGAATCTGGTTTCCAGCATCCGCAGTCATTGTTTTTACCTACCTGAAAACCAACTTTGCCAATTAAATGACAATACCGATAGTGGCTTTGTACTGACGATTCTCATTTCAACCTCCATCGGGAACCTGTGCAAGGTCCCTGACACCAGGCCCCACTAATAATGCCTTAAGTGAAAATCAGCCTTTACCAGGGTTTGGAGCTGCGGCCTTCCTGATCTGTAGGAGTCAGCCGAGGCTCCAGGTGGAGCTATAGCTGAAGAATTTGACAGCTGAATCAATATACCTGTAATCACTGTGCATGATGTGGAGATACCGATGTTGGACTGGGGTGGACAAAGTTAAAAATCACACAACACCAGGTTATAGTCCAACAAGTTCAATTGGAGGAACAAGCTTTTGAAGTGCTGCTTCTTAGTCACTGAAAGCTAGTGCCTCCAAATAAACCTGTTGAACTATAACCTGGTGATGTGTGAGTTTTCACATTGCTATGCATGTCAGTTGAATGGAGATGTTGATTTGTGTTTTTCTGTCTCCATCCAGGCTGGTTCAACAAGTCCTGCAAGAACTGAAGGCCTTTCATGGGTCAGTTGTACCTCATTTATTATTTTAACATCTCACTCCAGGAGGATTTAGCTAGTCTTGAATCGAGGATTGAATCCAAAGGGAAATGGGATTGCAGGGCAACGTGAAAAGAGCAAGTGGGATTAATGAGATAGTACTTTCAAAGAACCAGCACAGGCATGATGGGCCAAAGGGCCACCTTCTGTCCAGCATAATTCAAAAACATAAGGTGCACCCAATATGTGTGGGTGGACTTCCCCTGTCCTCCCAGGAACACAGATTTCTGTTTCCTGATTAACTGCTTGATATAGGCAGCTGCCCCAAGGAGTAGATCAACCTGCAAAATAATAACACATAGGTCATCATGACATCAGAGAGACTGGACAACCCATCTTCCTAACCCTGCACACTGTCACATGGAGATTCCCCCATTCTTATATGCATTGCTGTTACAAATGATTCCCCTTCCCAGTGCTGCCTCTTCCCACAGGACCATGAAGGAGTATCAAGAACAGATCGTCTCTTCAAATGGACGAGCGTCCACGTTCAGGTCTAGCACCCTCTCAGGAATGGCCTCTTCTCCAGATCTTTATTTCTCTACCACAAACAAAAACAGAAAATGCTGGAAAAGCTCAGCAGGTCTGTCAGCCTCTTTCTGATTTCTGAGGAAGGGTCACTGGACCAGAACGTTAAGTAGATTTCTCGCCACAGATGCAGCCAGATCTGCTGAGCTTTTTCAGTGATTTCTGCTTTTGTTTCTGACTTACAGCAACAGCAGTTCTTTTGGTCCCTACTTCTGTATCTCCTTCTTGAACATCTATTTAGCACTGCCTATTTTTGAGGTTTTGAACTGACTAGGTTAGGGAGCCCTAGGTTTTCAATGTTGGTCTTGCTGATGATGGAGAATCATTGAGAAAACTTAACAAACTCGATAATTAACAACAAATCCCACCCCCCAATCCTCTACCCCCAAGCTATGTGCTGGAGACACAAGATCAAGAGACGTGAGGTATGCTGAGAGAAATGGGATTCAGAAGAACTAGGGCCTTGGTCCTAATTGTCATTGAGATTTTCCCCATTTTATGTCCAGGGGTCTTGTAGAATAGTCAATAGTGATTGATCAGTGTAATGAGTCAACATCTTCAATACCAGATTGGGAGAAGCTAAACTATTAAAAGCTGGAATTTTTCTTTATCCAGGAGCTTCTACTTTGCTCCCAGAGAGGGAATATAGAGCTGTGTTAAATGGTTTTGTTGATCGCTAATTCTGTATCCAATCTTTCCCCTCCGCCACCCTCCCCGACCAGACACTGCAACGGTTCAGCAACCAGGTGAGCAGGTTCCAGTGTGCATCTCTGCGTCTCATTCCTCATGTTGCTAAGCAGCGCCATTCCCCACCAATGCTCTTGTTTCTTTTCTTGGCCATTCGGTTTCTCAGCTAGTGTTCTCCTTGTGTTCTCAGTTAAAGACTTCTTTGAAAGGTCATTGGTTTTATCTAATGGTTCACAGTAAATTTCAGCTTGTGGTATTGACTAACACTGACCCTGCCCGTCCTCACCCTCCCACTAAACCCCCTCAAAACATCTCCTTGTTTTGTCTGGGTTTGGTTCAATGCTGCTTCCTTGCCATTAACTCAATTGAAGATGGGGGTGAATGGAAGTCATTGAGGATTCTTGCCTCAGTTATTCCCCATTGACCCTCAGACGTGGATTGATGTACACATTGGACTTCACCCTGATCCTTCCCTAAGAAGGGGAAGACTTGCATTTAAATGGTGCCTTTCACAATTTCAGCTCATCAAATATTGCTATGTTGCAATGATTACTGTAGTGCAGGAAGCAGGCTAGCTAACATGTGCACTGAAAACTCTCAATAATAGCTATGAAACAATCACAAGATGATAGAATAAGTGTGCCCTGGTGGCTCAGTGGTTAACACTTGCCTCACAGTAGCAGGGACCCGGGTTTGATTCCAGCCCTGGATGACTGTGTGGAATTTATATATTCTCCCCGTGTCTGTGTGGGTTTCCTCCCATAGTCCAAGGATATGCAGGTTAGGTGGATTGACCATGCTAAATTGCCTATAGTATCCAGGGATGTGCAGGTTAGGTGGATTGGCCATGGAAAATGCAGGGTTATGGGGATAGTGTGGAGGGCTGGATCAGGGTGGGATTCTTTTCAGAGGGTCAGTGCAGACTTGCTGGGCTGAGTGGCCTTGTTTCACACTGTAGGGATTCGTTGATTAATCTTTTGATTGTTCCTTGGGGGAGCAATATTGGTCCAGTCACCAGGCAACACAATAGTGCTTTTCTTCAGAATTCTGCCCTGGGATCTTCCTTGTCCACACTGGAGGGTGGGAAGGGCTTCAGTTTGTCATCTTGTCTGGCAGTGCAGCAGTCCTGCAGCCCTGCACTGGACTGTCAGCATAGATGTTGTGCCCATATGTCGGGTGTGGGAGTTCCCTGATTATACTCTGAGAAGACTGCCCAGTAAGCCATGCCTGACATGTACATAGACTATTCTTCCATTACTCAGTGTGAAGGCTGACCACATAAAGAATGGCGACTTGGAGTCGTAGAGTCATTACAGCACTTGAATGGAGACGCCCATGCCAGGGGACGTCAGGGGATTAATTCTTCAGCATTAGTTAACGAGAGTCGAGAGTGTGGTGCTGGAAAAGCACAGCAGGTCAGGCAGCATCCGAGGAGCAGGAAAATCATCAGGCTTATGCCCTAAATGTCGATTCTCCTGCTCCTCTGATGCTGCCGACCTGCTGTGCTTTTCCAGCACCACACCCTCACCTCTAATCTCCAGCATCTGCAGTCCTCACTTTTGCCAATCAGTTAATGAGAACAGAGAGCGCTGGAGGAATTCAGCGAGTCTGGCAGCATCTGTAGGGACAGAGACTTGGAACATACATTGTCATTCCTTCAGTGCCATCGGGTCAAAATTCTGCAACTCCTTCCTTAAATCATTGTGAAGGGTCCCCGCACCAAACAAACTGCAGCAGCTCAGGAAGTCTGCCCGTATCCCAAGAGCAAATGAAAACAGTCAGCATTTTTTGAGTTGAATATGGCCCCAAGAACAGTCATACTCTGAAAAAGAGTCATGTAGATTCGAAGCATTTCTCTCCCCACAGACCTGTTGAGTTTCTCCAGCACTTTGTTTTAGTTTCAGATTTCCAGCATCCACATTGTTCTGCTTTTATTACTCTTCAGAAGTTAGTGTCTTCAGCAGGGAAGGGCAGAAATTAGAATGAGGAAAACTTCAATAAATCCACTTTACTAACCGTCAAGCCCATTGATGATAAAAGGCAACATTGAGAGGTGGTGTGGATTTGTCTCTATGAATAAACGATGTGCAATGAAATGATTGTTGCTCTCTGTGTATACATTAAGGACTAACTCTCTTGTATATGTGTCGACACCTGCCTGTGTAACTTCTCCCCTGAGTGTTATAGTCGATGGTTATTGTCTCCTTGCCTTGCCCCAAGCTGGATACTCTGTGGGAGCTGTCAAGCTATGTAATGTTTCTTTCTCTCTCTCACTCTCAAATAGAGAGAGATGTCTATGGCTCCCCCACCCTCCTCTCTGACCTATCACCTCCATCCCCACCCCCATTCACCTATTGTACTCTTTGCTACCTTCTCCCCAGCCCCCACCCCCATTTATCTCTCCACCCTGCAGGCACTCTGCCTCTATTCCTGATGAAGGGCTTTTGCCCGAAACATTGATTTTCCTGCTTCTCGGATGCTGCCTGACCAGCTGTGCTTTTCCAGCACCACTCTGATCTAAACTTTGCCTAATTATATCCAATACTTCATTGCATTTACTTGACTGTACGCACACAGGGAGCTCTGTAGAGTGGTGAGTATTCATTTTCCTGAGTTTTCACACTATATATAGCTTTCCCTGTAATTCGCTCCCGCCCTTTTGCTCAGATTTTACATTTGAATCCATGGAGAGTTTCCAAATCTTTCTCTGGGTCCAGCTTTGTTTTTGTGCATCTTTTTGCATTTGAACAGTCTTTGGAGACACTGCTTAAAGAAATCTATGTCGTGGGTGTACTGTGTTGTGTGTGTACTGTGTTCTGACTGATCATTTTCTTCACAGCGCAAGAACAGGATCAGGATCGGGTGCACTGTCTGGTTCAAACTCCCCCCATGATCTGACCTGGATGGAATTTCTCGCAGAGTAGGTTTCTAGAAAGTAATCCATGTGATTTGTATTGTATTGCATTGCATAGAACGTATGGTACAGCAGCAGGCCATTTGGCCCAGCTAGTCTGTGCTGGTGTTTATGTTCCACAAGAGCCTTCCTCCTATCCTACTTCATCTCACCCTAATGCAGATCCTGCAGCTCCCTCTCCCTTTTGTGGTTATTCAGCAGGGAGAGGGGGTTATTGTTATTTGAAGGGTGGTTGGATTGAAGGGTAAAAAGTGCATGCTCCTTACAAGAGCCTTAGACAGCACCTTCCAAACCCATGACCACGTCCATCAAGAAGGACAGGGGCAGCAGATACCTGGGAAAACTGCCCCCTGTGAGCGCCCCTCCAAACCACTCACTGATTCGAAATATATCGTTTTTCCTTCATTGTCATTGGGTCAAAATCCTGAAATTCCCTCCCTAATGATCTATATGAGCCTTGAATATACTAAATAACCCAGCCGCAGCAACAATTAATTCATTTTGCTCATTAGAGAAGAATTTCTTCCTCATCCCTGTCATAAATGGGTGAGCCCTTAAACTGAAATTATTCCCTCTAGTTCTAGACTCTCCCACAAGGGAAAACAACCTCTCTGCTTCTTCCCTGCCAAGGCAGAAGCTTGGATGCTTCCAATTGGCACAGACCCAATCTGCTCAGGACAGTCCATCCATACCGGATTCAGCTGTGTGGATCTCCTATGCACCATCTCCAATGCCAGCATAACTACTTGAAGGCAATTGATTAGCTAAGGCATCACACAGATTAATACCAAGTGGTTAAAAACAAAACTAGGTCTTCAAAAAACTAGAATATTTACATAAATTGGGCCTAGTTTGATGAGGGTCTTGATTAGAGTGGTGCTGGAAAAGCACAGCAGGTCAGGCAGCATCCAAGAAGCAGAAAAAAAAATCAATGTTTTGGGCAAAAAAATATTCCTGATGAAGGACTTTTGCCCAAAATGTCGATTTTCTTGCTCCTCAGATGCTGCCTGACCTGCTGTGCTTTTCCAGCAACGCTCTAATCTAGACTCTGGTTTCCAGCATCTGCAATCATTGTTTTTACATAGTCTGATGAGATACTTTTGCAGTTGCTTTAAAAGAACTTCCTTACTTCCAACACAACTGAACAAATTGTCTGTTGTGTCTGATTATAAATGTTTACAATATTCTTCTTTTCTTTAAAGAAAGGAGGGTGACGGCAAAAGTGAAAGACCCGAGAAAGAAACAAAAGTGAAAAGAACGTTAAGTTCCCTGAAGAACAGAGTGACCGGCTCCTTTAAGGACAAGGTAAAAATGGTTCATTATTTTGGTGTCAGGTAGGTGGTGGGTTGGGTGAGTGACAGGCAGAATAAAAGGGCATAAACTTAAGGCTGAGATAAGGAGGAATGTCTTCTCAGAGGTTTGAGTGTCTTTGGAACTTCTTGCCCCAGAGAGCTGTGCAGGCAGGGTCCCTGGGTATATTTAAGGCTGGGATAGGTTCTTGATCCATTGGGAATCAAGGGGTTAAAGGGAAAGAGCAGGAAAGTGGACATGAGGAATGTCAGATAAGCCATGATCCTATTGATTGGGAGAGTAAGCTTGAGGGCTGAAAGGCATCATCTTTATCCTGTTTCTTAAGGTCTTACTGTACAGATTCATTGGATTGTCTAAAAGTATTCGGTCATAGGATCGGGGTGTCACTTGCTAGGCCAGCGTTTATAGCCCAGCCCTGATGAGACTGACTCACAGTGCTATGGTTCTGGAGTCACATGTAGACCAGACAAGGCCAGGATGGCAGATTTCCTTCCCTAAACAGCGAGTGTGGACCAGATAGGGTTTTTTTTTTAAAATGACAATTGACAATACTTTCAAGGTCACCACCAGGCTAGTTTCTTATTTCAGCTTGTTTAAATTCAAATTTCAACATCTGCCACAATGGGATTCGAACCCATGTCCACAGATAAATCAGGAAGTGCTGGAGAAACTCAGCGGGTCTGGAAAGGCTATAGAGAGAAAGCAGAGTTAATGTTTCATGTTTGATGGGACTCTTGGTCAGAACAAATTCAGAAGTTCTGAATGAGAGTCATACCTGACCATAGCAAACTCTGCTTTCTCTCCACAGATGCTGCCTGACCTGCTCAGGTTTTTCCTGTACATTGTAGATACTGGTAGTAAGAAATAAAAACAGTATTGTGCTTTAATCCCCAGATCATTAACCTGGGATTCTGGTTTACACGTTTAGAGATATTATGACTAACCCACCAACTCAATCTTGTACTGAAAATGGGGTATGTTAGAGCATAAGAACTCAAAGCAGGAGGAGGCCATTAAGCCTATCCAACGTAAATAACTGTACAGAAGCTGGTAACCAGTCACCTGTCATTTACATGTGCACAGCACTGTGGTCACAGCCAGTTTTTCTTCTTTCGAGTTGTCCTGATGAGTGCAAGATGAAAAGCTTTAACGGATTGTCTTCACTTTCACCACTGTACAAGTTGTGTGTTTAACTCCTTAGTACTATATTATTTGCCATACTGCATCTTAAATAACTCCACACAGGCTGATATGCCATCACCAAGTCATCCTTTATTTACAGGTGCAAAGGACTTGATACTGGTCTGACTCCCTGAGCCAGCTCACAGTAGCCTACTCCACCTGGCATTCCCAGCTGGTCTCCCAGCCAAGTACTAAGCAGGCCTGAGGCTGCTTAGCTTGAGATCAGGCATTTTCAGATTAGTATAGCCGTAGGCTTTCCTTTTTTTTTTATATATATAGTCTTTAAACCTCCACACTACCACCTAATTGTGGTAGCGCTTATTTTTTCCCCAGCACTCATGTGGCATGTGAGAGACACAATGTGCACAAATCTTTACTCAATTTCCACCACCAGGAAGATAGGAAAACACCCGGGTGGCCAGTGACAAGCAGTGCCCTTCACATCAAAGGGCAGTGCTGTGTGATCAAACAGTGAAGGGGAGGGCAGGGACTAAATCAAAATAGAGTTGGAGGGGGAAATAATGCACCACTCCAGGGTGTTGGTGGACACCACGTGCTCCTTCTCCAAGGACACCCAGGCTCTAATGTAACCACGGAAGAGGGGCAGACAGTCGGCCTTAACGACCCCCTCCACAGCCTTGACCTGTTTATGGCCAGTTTGGCCAGGCCCAGGGCAGACCCACGAGGTCTTCAGACCTACCCTCCCTCCTTCGTACCAGGTGCCTGAAGATCAGGTGTGTGGGTGCAACTAAAAGCAGAGGAGGAGGAGGTTTTTTTTTAAAAAAGAGAAAAATCAAAAAAAAGGGAGTGCAAACGCCCACACCCAATATACACATGGTCCACGGACTCCACAGCACCACAGAACAAGTAGTTGGGCTGGGAGTCCATGAACCACCGCAATCTGCAGTTGCAGGGGACTGCTGCGTGCAGCACCCTCCACCCCGATCCCCGAGAGAAAAGGGGGAGGACTCCAGTGTAGAGAGCCCTCCACTGGGGATCCCCACCACCCGGGTGGCAAATGGGCACGCCAAGGCATGTCCAGATGGTGGATGATGGAGAAGAGGTGGACGGTATGCAGCAACAGTCGATACAGGGCACGCCTTTTTAACATCTCTTTTAAAAAAAAAGAGACAAAACTAAAATTCCAGAGGTGGCTCAAGTTGTGGGGCACAGGCTCCCGTGGGAAGTACGGGAGCTTGGGGCCAATGTGAAATCCTGTCCGGGTTGGGGAGAGAGCAGAAAGCTTTCCTGTTTCATAAAAAAAAAGTTACATTTACAGCTGCATACATAGACATCAAATTTTACAAAAAAAGAGAGGAGCAGCAAAGCCAGGCCCCAAACCCTGCCATTCAAACAGTTTACAAGGACAGGAGGACAAATCTCAAATCCCAGTTTCACAAATATAAAGAGACATCAACAATGACATTTGTACATTAGACAATACTGTTACATACAAAAGTGCAGACAATACAGACCCAGCAAGCCCCCACACCAAGGTGGCCTGCCCCTACCCACCTTCCAGATCTCAGTCCACCCTATGCCCCTTCCAGTTCTCGGTCTACCCTGACACCTTTTGCCCGCCACAGTACCCGCCCAGGGTGACAACTACCTACCTTCTGACTCACAGTCTGCCCCAACATACCATTGGGCTCTCACCCACCCCATTGCACCTCCAGTCAGTGGGTTATCTTGGCACACCTTTCGGCCACCTCTAGGACAGCCCATCCCCTTCCCTCAGACGACAGCGTGTAAGGTAGCCCACAAGCCTTCCAGATCTCAGCCCGCCCCTACACACCTTCTGGTGCTTGGCTGCTCTGACACCTTTCGACCACCTCTAGGACAGCCCGTCCAGATTACCTTTTATTGGGATGACAGCGGTCAGAACGGCCTACTCATCTGGCTCTCAGGGTGACTGGCATCAGGGTGGCCTACCCACCCTCTGGCTTTCAGGACAGCCTACCAACCTTCAGGTTCACAGGGTGGCCTACCCACCCTCCAGCTCTCGGGGTGACACATGAGCCTCCCAGCTCACAGCAAGGCCTGCCAGACCCAGGGACACAAGACAGTGCAGGTGAGAGACCAAGGAAACACCACAATACAGTTAGTTACCAAAAAAGTCCTTTCTAGTACACAGTCCAAATCTATACAGTCTTCAAAATATAGAATCCATTTCTAGGAAGTCTACTCCAGTAAATAATGTATATTGTCGGAAATAGAGTCCGCTCCAAACTGCAAAGTCCGTTGCTAGAAACAGAGTCCGCAACCAAGGGCAGAGTCCACTCCTGAAGGCAGCAAATGCACACCTCACAGCATACAGGTGTTCAGTCTCCATAGAGTCCTGGCCCAGCCTTGGAAAACCAGGCCCACTCAGGAACATAGTACAGGTGCAGTTAACTCAGGTTTGGTCCACTCCTGAAGGAAAAGGTCTGCTGCCAGACTCCAGGATACAGCAACTGCTCACCTCCCAGCACACACACAGGTGTTCAATCTTCAGAGGCCCAGTCCCAGGGCTAGGCCTCCCCACAGGAACAGCTCCTCTGGTAAAAATGTACGTCTTCCACAGGGCTCAGTCAAAACACCAATAAAAAAAGTGAAGACATACAAAAAAAAACAAAGAAAACTACAGTCCAAGGGCTAAGCCCTACCACAAAATTAACATTTCTCTTTTTAACTTTTGAGAAAAGGATAAAAAGAGTAACACAGGCTGTAACCAGCCAGTGAATCAACAACCCCCTAATGAGAATTGAGTTTCACCTGAAACACATTATGTGCATCAGGAGTTTAACAATCAGTCCTCCCTAAAGGAATACCAGTTAACAAACTGGTTAAATAATTCAGCCAGTTCAGGAATCAGGTTTTTCACCCTCCAGAAAAGAAGGGAAGCAGAAACTAACAGTAACATACTGACTATAACACTAGCCAGCATAGAGTCAGTCCCCTAAACTGAGGGGACTCCATCTCCCTGTTTTTTTTTAAATTTTATTAAACAAAATTACAAAACAGTTTACAAAAAACATTTGCAGCTGCACACGAGACATGAGCAGCAAAGCCAGGCCCCAAACCCTACTGTTCAACCAGTTTACAGTGAGAGGAGGACAAACCTCAAATCCCAGTTCCACATATGACAAGACAGTGACAATGACATTTGTACATTAGACAATACTGTTACACACAGAAGTGCAGACAATACAGACCCAGCAAGCCCCCGTCCCTCCCACCTTCCGACCTCCAAGGCAGCCCGCTCCTACTCACCTTCTGGTTCTCGGTCCACCCCGTGCCCCTTCCAGTTCTCGGTCTGCCCTGACACCTTTCGACCGCCGCTAGGACAGCCCGCCCCCAGTAACAGCGGTCAGGACGGCCTACCCACCTTCTGGCTTCACTAACCACCCTCAGCCTTTCGACCACCTCTAGGGCAGCCTGCCCTGGTGTGACAGCGCTGAGGATGGCTACTTGCCTTCTGACCCTTGGTCTGCCCCTACATACCATTAGGTTCTCACCCACCCCGCTGCGCCTCCGACCAGTGGGCTATCCTAGCACACCTTTCGACTACCTCTAGGGCAGCCCGTCCCCTTCCCTGGGACGACAGCGTGTAGGGTAGCCCACAAGCCTTCTGGATCTCAGCCGCCCCTACGTACCTTCTGGTGCTTGGCTGCTCTGACACCTTTCGACCACCTCTAGGACAGCCCGTCCCGATTACCCCTTATCGGGATGGCAGCGCACAGAACAGCCTACTCACCATCTGGCTCTCAGGGTGACTGGCATCAGGGTGGCCTATCCACCCTCTGGCTTTCAGGGCAGCCTACCAACCTTCAGGTTCACAGGATGGCCTACCCACCTTCCAGGTCTCAGGGTGACAGCTTTCAGGATGACGCATGAGCCTCCCAGCTCACAACAAGGCCTGCCAGACCCAGGGACACGCAAGACAGTGCAGGTGATAGATCCAGGAAACACCACAATACAGTTAGTTACCACAAAAAAGACAGTCCTTTCTGGTACACTCCAAATCTATACATAGAGTCTTCAAGATAGACTCCATTGCCAGGAAGAGTCCACTCCAGTATACGACGTACATGGTTGGAAATAGAGTCCGCAACCAAGGGCAGAGTCCACTCCTGAAGGCAGCAAATGCACACCCCGCATCACTGTTTAGTCTCCATGGAGTCCTAGCCCAGCCTTGGAAAACCAGCGAGGGAAAAAAGTGAGGTCTGCAGATGCTGGAGATCAGAGCTGAAAATGTGTTGCTGGAAAAGTGCAGCAGGTCAGGCAGCATCCAAGGAACAGGAAATTCGACGTTTCGGGCACAAGCCCTTCATCAGGAATGAAGACTGTGTCCAGCAGGCTAAGATAAAAGGTAGGAGGAGGGGCAATGGAGATGGGATTCCACCTATCACATCTCCATCACCCCTCCTCCCTGCCTTTTATCTTAGCCTGCTGGACACTTTCCTCATTCCTGATGAAGGGCTTATGCCCAAAACATCGAATTTCCTGTTCCTTGGATGCTGCCTGACCTGCTACGCTTTTCCATCAACATTTTCAGCTTGGAAAACCAGGCCCACTCACAGGAACAGTACATTGTACAGGTGCAGTTAACTCACAGCAGTTTGGTCCACTCTTGAGGGAAAGGTGTTCTCCCAAACTCCAGGATACAGCAACTGCTCACCTCCCAGCGCACACACAGGTGTTCAATCTTCAGAGGCCCAGTCCTAGGGCTAGGCCTCCCCACAGGAACAGCTCCTCTGGTAGAATGTGTGTCTTCCACAAAGGCTCAGTCCAATCACCAATAAAAAAAGTGAAGACACATACAAAAAGCAAAGAAAAGTAGAATCCAAGGCCTAAGCCCTACCATAAAATTAACATTGTCCTTTTCTCAAAAAAAAGAGAAACACACAGGCTGTAACCAGCCAGTGAAACAACAATCCCCTAATGAGAACTGAGTTACACCTGAAACACTTTTTTAAAATTTTATTAAACAAATTACAAAACAGTTTACAATAAACATTTACAGCTGTATAAGAGACAGCAATTTTACAAGGGAGAGGAGCAGCAAAGCTAGGCCCCAAACCCTACTGTTCAACCATTTTACAGGGAGATGAGGACAACCCTCAAATCCCAGTTCCACATTTAACAAGACAGTAACAATGACATTTGTACATTAAACAATACGGTTACATACAGAAGGGCAGACAATACAGACCCAGCAAGCCCCCACCCCTCCCACCTTCCAACCACTCTAAGGCAGCCCACCCCTACCCACCTTCCAGTTCTCAGTCCACCCAGTGCCCCTTCCAGTTCTCGGTCCGCCCTCACACCTTTCGACCACCTCTGGGGCAGCCCGCCCTGGTACCTGCCCGGGGTGACAGCGCTGAGGACGGCTACCTGCCTTCTGGCTCTTGGTCTGCCCCTACGTACCATTGGGCTCTCACCCACCCTGTTGCGCCTCCAACTAGTGGGCTATCCTAGCACACCTTTCGACCACCTCTAGGGCAGCCCATCCCGATTACCCCTTATCGGGACGACAGCGCACAGAACAGCCTACTCACCATCTGGCTCTCGGGGTGACTGGCATCAGGGTGGCCTACCCACCCTCTGGCTTTCAGGACAGTCTACCAACCTTCAGGTTCGCAGGATGGCCTACCCACCTTCCAGCTCTCAGGGTGACAGCTTTCAGGGCGACGCATGAGCCTCCTAACTCACGACAAGGCCTGCTAGACCCAGGGACACACAAGACAGTGCAGGTGATAGATACAGGAAACACCACAATAATAAAAAAAGAGTCCTTTCTGGTACACAGTCCAAATTCATAAGAGTCTTCAAGATATAAAATCCATTGCCAGAAAGAGTCCACTCCAGTATATGATGTGCATGGTCAGAAATAGAGTCCATTCCAACCTGCAGAGTCCATTACTGAAAACAGAGTCCACAACCAAGTGCAGAGTCCACTCCTGAAGGCAGCAAGTGCACACTCCACAGCACACAGGTGTTGAGTCTCCATAGAGTCCTAGCCTAGCCTTGTTAAACCAGGCCCACTCACAGAAACATAGTACATAATACAGGTGCCGTTAACTCACAGCAGTTTGGTCCACTCTTGAGGGAAAGGTGTTCTCCCAAACTCCAGGATACAGCAACTGCTCACCTCCCAGCGCGAGGAACAGCTCCTCTGGTAGAATGTGTGTCTTCCACAAAGGCTCAGTCCAATCACCAATAAAAAGTGAAGACACATACAAAAAGCAAAGAAAACTAGAGTCCAAGGCCTAAGCCCTACCATAAAATTAACATTGTCCTTTTCTCAAAAAAAAAGAGAAACACACAGGCTGTAACCAGCCAGTGAAACAACAATCCCCTAATGAGAACTGAGTTACACCTGAAACACATTCTATCTGTCAGCCAGGGCTCCCTGATTGGTCCAGGTTAACAATTCCAATCAAAGATCTCATAGCCAATGAGATCCACCTGGTTCCAATTACTACACCAACTCCTATATGGCGCCAGCTCCTCATAGCCCTCTCCTCCTCAATATTTCACAATTCTATCTATCTATCTCATCTGTTAATGTTTGCAGTGACCTAGCCTCCACAACTCTTTGAGGTAGAGAATTCCATAACATTCCCAGTTTTAAATTATTGTCACCTTATTCTATAACTCTCTCCCTGAGTTTGCGACTCCCTGTCTAGTGGAAACATCTTCTCAACATCGACCCTGTCAGGCCTCCTCTCAGAGTCTTGTATGTTTCAATAATAATAATGTTGGATGGCTCTTTACAGGGACATGGCAAGTACCAAATAGATGCTCAGCCTCAGAGTACATCCTCGATAAATACTTTTCCAGATGAAATTCGGATGGGTACCAACGAGGAGAATTCACCTGATACCTGAGCTTGCCAAAAAGACCCACTTGAATTCTGAACTTGGCCAACTGAGTCCAGCTGAGAAGCTTATTTTCCAGAAGGTCCTCATAAGATGCTGGCCTGTGCTTGTGGCACAGGGACAATGTCCCTGCCTCTGAGTCATGAGGCCTAGGTGCAATTCCCATCTCCTTCAGTGCCGTGTCATTATGTCCCTGAACCAGTTGATTTAAACATAGATAAGTACAACACAGGAATTGGCCCTTTGGCCATGATGTTGTGCCAAACATGACACCAAATTAAATTAACCCCTTCTGTCTGCCCTTGGTCCAAATAAAAACACAAGATAGGAGCAGGAGGAAGCCATCTGGCCCTCTGAGACTGCTCCACCATTCATCACGATAATGGCTGACCGTCCAACCCAGAGCCTAATCCTGCTTTCTCCTTCCATTCTAAAAGAATAAGATGCTTCAAAAGAATCCCTACAGTGCAGGGACAGGTCATTCGGCCCAACAAGTTCACACCGACCACCCCGAAAAGTATCCCACCCAGACCCATTCCCCTACCTTTTCCCCTGACTAATGCACCTAACCTACACATCCCTGAACACCATGGGCAATTTAGCATGGCCAGTTCACCTAACAGACAGGCACCCGAGGCTGGGATTAAACCCGGGTCCCTGGCGCTGTGAGGCAGCAGTGCTAACCACTGAGCCACCGTGGCACCCTTGTCAGTGGCTAGTGGCTTGTTCTTTAAAAATGTCAGGTAACACTTGGTCACACAAAGGACAGTGAAAATATGAACCTCCTTTTCCCCCCCTAAAACCCTGTTGAGGCTGTGGGGATGACTACAAAATGTTAACAATTGAGACTGGGGAGTAGGTGATCCGGAACCACAGCAATGATACAGATCTGCCATTGGATATTGGGACAGGCTCAGGAAGGGGGCCAAATAGCCTCCTGCTGTTCCTTTGAAGTGAACTGCTTCTCTTTATTGCGTCTCTTTCCTTTTCCCAGGCTAAGACCAAAGAGAAAGAAAAGGAGAGTCCCAAAGAAAAGAGGAAGTGTAACAATGGCCACTGCTTAGTGCCGGGATCCTTCTCCAGCTCCACCAGCTGTACCCTGTGCAGCAAACCACTGAGTGGTAAAACCAGTTATCAGTGTATGAGTGAGTATTGCCATCACGATGCTTTGCACACTTGCCTCCTCTCCCCCACCAGCTCACACTCTGGCTCTGCATGGAGTCAACCCAATCTATCCCTCCAGATAGAACTCACAGAGATAAAGCTCCTAACCTGCATGGTACTCTCCAAATGGAGCTGAAGGTTGTGAGACTTGGTGAGCTCTGGTAAATGTATTTAAGGAGAATCTGGATAGGCACAGGAGGGGAAAAAGGGTTAAAATGATATGTCAATGGAGTGGGAGGTGCGGTAAAATCACCTGTAGGGCTGCTCTCTCGTTAGAGGCAGATAATTTAACCTAAGGGCCGGCACACCTCAAGGCAAGGGAGGGTTTGAAAAGGAGGGTCATTCAAGGTAACCTCATCCATGAAGGGAATTGAACCCACACTGTTGGTGAGTTACTGCAACACAAACCAGCCATCCAGCCAACTGAGCTAAGGAGGAGGCTTGTGTCAAATAGAAAACAGCAAGGACCTGCTGTGCTGATTGGCCTATTTTGATTTTGTTAATGTTAGATAATGCTTAAATGGTGCAAAGCGGGAGAGATTTTGGTTCTGGGGAGGGACTGGGGAAGCTGAGGTTATTCTCTAACAAGCAGAGAATATTAAGAGGGTGGGGGGTTAATCAAAGTGCTCACATATTTAGTGGTTTTGCTGATTGACATCGAGGATTGAGTGGACAGGGAGATGGCCTGTCCAGGGGCAGGAGTCTTGGTAACTGGAGAACTTAAGGTCTTTGGTTAAAAAGTACCAGGCAGAGAGAGAAGGTGATCTCTTTGGGCACCATGCATAGTGATGCATCTTGAATGTATCATGGTGGAAGCAGATATGAATTTGCAGAAGGGAATAACAGGAATAGTTGAAAGATTAGAGAGCTGTGGGAAAATAACAGAGGGCTATGCCTAATTGTGTGGCTCTTTCAAAGTGCTAGCGTGGAATTGAAATGCTGAATGGGATCCTATGCTTCAATGAGATTAGCTGGGAAGAGAATCACATTAAGCATAAACAGCTGCATAGACCTGATGGGCCAAATGGCCTGTTTTTATCCTGTTAATTTTATTATTGTCACCTTCCTTCTCTCTTTGCGCTTTTAACTGGTCTCAAATGGGTGGACCTTGGAAGTTAAGTTGCAGTTAAGTCCAATATTTCTATGGCTAAGATGGAGCACTGAGAGAGGGGAAGAACCAGCCAGGGCTCCCGATCCTGACCAGAGTCTGGTATTTCCTGCAGTGTGGTGCTGCTTGTTGGGGGGTGCGGGGGAGTTGTGCATAATGGAAACAACATATTTGCTTCTGGTTGCCTCTGTGGTTGTATAACTAGCTATAATTTAAAGAATAGCTTCAGTACTGTTAGAGATGTGCTGCAAATGGTTTCATTGTCATGGTACTTGCTTAGAGGCCTTCAGGAGCTGGGAAGCAATTCCCCAGAATTTTTGCTGAAGTTATTATCTTTATTGTCTGGCTTGCCCCTCAGGAGATACTATCACTGGGGAATGGGGAGGGTCTGAACCAGTGTAAGGAAGGTGTCTGCCACCCTAACTGAATCTTTGGCTTGGCATAAATCGTTTTGAATTGCATAAATTAAAAAGATAGTGTCAATTAGTGCGATCTTTTGAAATCTATCATTCTTGCATATGTTCTGATTACTGTAAGATGAAATGTTTTAGCAATGTGTTGCTCTTTTCAGCAAATGTCAAGTTATGTGCGAACAAGCAACTTTTTATAATTTGGGCATCATTTTGTGACAACCTGTAACATTTTGCATTTCAACCTTAGATAGGTATTTTCATTTTTTGACTTCACATGACTGTCTTAAATCTCTGAGCTGCCTGTTGTTATGTCTCACGCTCAGTATGTTCATGTGCCTTTAAAAAGACATGCTCGTGATATAATCGTTGCATCATAGCATGTGATCTGTGGCGGTAAACATTTCAAACTCCATCTTACCTTGGGTGGGGGAGGGGATGTCAGTTGAAGCATGACACTCTGTTGGAAGCATGCTGTTGTTATATAATGTATGTGTGAAATAGTTAGCGGTAATGATCTCCTGCTGGGTGATTCAGTACCGCAATATACATGCATATTTTCTTATGTTACTAGAAATAACATGCACATCATGTACAATACCCCAACTGGAGGCAAAATTGCATTATTGCTACCCTATGTTGGCAGTGTTTGGGCTTTTGGATTAATGTGGTTTAGATTCTCTACAGTGTGGAAACAGGCCCTTTGGCCCAACCAGTCCACACCGACCCTCTGAAGAGTAACCACCTTCCTCTGCCCAATGCACCTAATGCTATGGACAATTTAGCACGGCCAATGCACCTGACCTGCACACCTTTGGATTGTGGGAGGAAACTGGAGCACCCAGAGGAAACCCACGTAGACACAGGGAGAATATACAAACTCCACACAGACAGTGGTCCATGGCTGGAATCGAACCCGGGTCCCTGGCACTGTGAGGCAGCAGTGCTAATCACTGAGCCACCGTGCTGCCCCAAATGAAAAGAAAAGCATAACTTTGCTTTCCAAAGACTAGTTTTCAGTTATGCTTTTATAATTATTGGGTTCTCTGGGTTTTGGGAAGTTCTTTATGACTTGCTGTGATTGAGCTCAACCTTCCCATGATCTGAGGATCATTACTGTGACGTAGCCTAGCCAGGTATGACAATGGTTTTACTTTCCTGTTTCTTCCCCTGTTAACCTCTCTACCTCTTAGTCTCAACCACAACCTCGTGTGGGTAATGTCCTTGCCTCTCAGTCAGAAGCTGGGGATTTCAAGTCTCAGAACCTAAACTTCAGACAGTGGGGTGAAGCATTGAGGGAGTGCTGCAGGATCAGAGATGCTGTCTTTTTGATCAGATGCTACTACCTGCTGTCTCAGTCGGCATGATAGATTCCAAGACAGAACTTGAAAAAGGGCTAGGAGTGCTCCCTAATGTCCAGACCAATATTTATCCCTAAACCAATAATCACCAAACAATCCTGGTTCCCTGGTCATTTTTACATTGCTGTTTTTTACTCAGCCTGCTGTGAGCAAATTTGCTACTGACTTCCCCTTACATTTCAACAGTTCTCACACCTTGGAGAGTACTTCATTGGTGGAAAAGTGCTTTGGGATTTTTGGTAGTTTTGAAGGGTGATATAGAGGCAAAAGTCCTTCCTTCTGTATCCTTTCTCCAGGAGATATGGGGCAGGGGTTGCTGCATACCCTGCTGGAGGTAAAATTATATCAATGCCATTGGCAGTGTTTGGGCTTTTAGATTAATGCAGTTCTTCACCGAAGACTATGTCAAATTCACTTGACAGTAGAGACGACTGGTTTAAGCTGGATTTTCTGCAAACATGAAAGTACAAATGGTCACAAAATGTCAAGATTACACCAAACAGCTTCCACTGCTGTTTTGTAAGCAGTTGCTTGGAAATATGTGAGAGTAACTTAGAATAACATTCTTCCCCTGTCCTCTGGGGACAGCAGTGAGGCAGGCTGCCCATGACTGGCTGATGGATCTAATTGGGCCCAGGAGTCACTAGTGGGACTTTGCAGATTGATTAATTGGATGTCTGCATATTGATCAGACAATATTGGAATGGTATCATTAATAAATCATTATTGTAATATGATTCTGAACAGGCATTGTGCTGGAGGATGTCAGTACCAGCAAACTTGGTTAAAATGTTACCGTTAGAGTTTTTAATTAAACAAACGGTAATAGGATTGGCAGAATGTGTTAAGGGCGATGGTGGGAGAATGGAAATGTCACTGTTGCCATTAAGCTAGGGGACTAATATCTTGGAGATAATAATTCAAGTGGGGAGATGATGGCCTAGTAATATTATAGCTAGACCATTAATCCAGAGACTTCACTAAAACCTCGGGACCTGGTTTTGAATCTTTCTATGGCAGTTGGTAGGGATGGGCACCAATGCTGGCCTAACCAGCAACGTTCACATCACATGAATCAATTTTCTTAAAAATACCAATTTTTAAGAATGAAATAAATAAATTAATACCCAATAAAATCAAGGGGACTGGGCTTATATCTTGAGTTTAGCCAACTGAGGAGACTTAATTGAATCAAGCAAAATTCTTACAGGGCTCAACAAGGGAGGCGCAGGAAAGATGCTAACCTCTGGCTTGGCCATTCTCGAATTATATTTTGTGTTAGAATTATTTATTTGATATTTTAGCACAATAGTCATGTCCTTACTCTGCACTCTGAACCAGTTCTGTCATTAATGTCCTCACCACAAGCTGTTTTAAGCTGGTTGGTAACTGTGTCCTCGCCCTATAATGCCATCCTTTAACTTAACCCTTTAGTGAAACCTTGGACGTTGACCCTCTATTTAAATACAAGATATTATCCTGCGCAGTAACAGCCCAACATTAACCCTACAGTATAATGCTGTCGAATACCCTGCAGTGCAATTTTGATTTTTAATTTTGCAATAAGAAGTAAACACGACTTGTATTTAGAAGCATCAAAACTAGGAGCAGGAATAGGCCATTCAGCCCTTCAAGATTAGAGTGGTGCTGGAAAAGCACAGCAGGTCAGGCAGCATCCGAAGAGCTGGAAAATTGACATTTTGGGCAGGAGCACTTCATCAGGAATGAAACATCGATTTTCCTACTCCTTGGATGCTGCCTGACCTGCTGTGCTTTTCCAGCATCACTTTAATCTTGACTCTGATCTCCAGCATCAGCAGTCCTCACTTTCGCATTCAGCCTTTCAAGCCTGCTCCATTATTCAATAGGGATCATGGCTGCTCCTCATTCCTGCTTTCTCTCCATTCTCCTTAGTGTCCTTAAAACTGAAAAACGTACCAATCTCTGTCATAAATAGATTCAGTGACCGTGCCTTCACAGCCCACTGTGGTAGGGAATTCCATGGGGCACTAGCCTTTGAGTGAAGAATGATTCCTCATCTACAAAGTCCTTTCATAAATCCTGCATGTCCAGAATTTTGTGGCTGACATTCCCTCAGATATTTCCTGCTGTTGCCTGACCCTCTGAGATACCTGCAGGGCTGTGACTTCCAGAATCGGAAATCAATGTGTCCACATTCCGAACTGCATGGTGATCAGGTGTAAGTTGTATTACCTAATGAGACATTGTTACTGAGACTATAGGTGGCACTTTGAGATTCAGAGGAATTCTGATTTCCCCTCTTGATTATGACATTACGAGATTGAGTGAAGCTTAGTGCATCTTCCAGCATTAACCCTTTCAGAACCATTTCTAAATACAAGAGAAACCAGGGAGCATTTATTTGCTGTTGTCTCAAATACCACCATATTTTACTTCCAACTGTTGGGTTGCAGTTTAATATTTTAGTCAAAAGCAGATACCTCTGAGTATTGAGTACAGGAGTTGTGAGGTCATGTTGCGGCTGTACAGGACATTGGGTTAGGCCACTGTTGGAATATTGCGTGCAATTCTGGTCTTCTTCCTATCAGAAAGATGTTGTGAAACTTGAAGGGGTTTGAAAAAGATTTACAAGGATGTTGCCAGGGTTGGAGGATTTGAGCTACAGGGAGAGGCTGAACAGGCTGGGGCTGTTATCCCTGGAGTGTCGGAGGCTGAGGGGTGACCTTATAGAGGTTTACAAAATGATGAGGGGGCATGGATAGGGTAAATAGGCAAAGTCTTTTCCCTGGGGTCAGGGAGTCCAGAACTAGAGAGCATAGGTTTAGGGTGAGAGGGGAAAGATATAAAAGAGACCTAAGGGGCAACTTTTTCACGCAGAGGGTGGTACGTGTATGGAATGAGCTACCAGAGGATGTGGTGGATGCTGGTATAATTGCAACATTTAACAGGCATTTGGATGGATATATGAATAGGTAGGATTTGGAGGGATATGGGCTGGGTGCTGGCAGGTGGGACTTGATTGGGTTGGGATATCTGGTTGGCATGGAGAGGTTGGACCGAAGGGTCTGTTTCCATGCTTTACATCTCTATGACTCTATGACTGCTATGACTCTGGTTGTGCAGCACTCCCACTGCATTGTATTGGAGTGCTATCCTAGAGTCTGTGCAAGGGTCTCAGGAATGGGACTGAACCTCCAAGTCGACAATGAGAGCGCTACAGCTAGAAACCAAATTCCTGCTATCGAGTAACCTTTTCCTCCAGCCATTTACTGTTCCCATTTTCCCCAGAATGGTTTACTCACATCTCAAATTTTTCAGTAGAAAATGGGTGAGAGACAAACTCCAGATGCGTCATCCATCACTGAGCAGACACAACCTTGTGCAAAACATTTACATCTCCATTAGTGGATGACATGCTGTTAAAAACAATTGCCTCTGATATATGGGTTCCCGTCCCTCCAATGAACCTGCTGACGTTTCAACAACATTAAACATTCAAATCCAGCCTGTCCTCTCAGGGCTGCTTTAAATTGTCCAGATTCAAGGGTTCGTTTGTCTGAGCTAATGAGTGGATTTTTAATGTGCATGTCTGTGTATGTGTGTATTGGGTGCGTGTGTGTATATGTGCCTTTCTCTAACTCTTGTCTTTCTCTAACTCTATCTCTTTCTTTGGAGAGGCCGGTGTTGGACTGGGGTGTACAAAGTTAAAAATCACACAACACCAGGTTATAATCCAACAGGTTTAATTGGAAGCACTAGCTTTCGGAATCACTGCTCCTTCATCAGGTGGTTGTGGAGGACATAATTGTAAGACACAGAATTTAAAGTAAAAGTTTACAGTGTGATGTAACTGAAATTATACATTGAAAAATACCTTGATTGTTTGTTAAGTCTCTCATCTGTTAGAATGACCATGTTAGTTTCACTTCTTTCATATGTAAATCACAAAACCTTTTTAAAAAGTTACATTCTCAGGTTAACTTTAACAATTGGTGTCAGCGCAGGTAATGTATTGAAGGTGTTGCCCCCCCAGTGTGGTGCTGTCTGTACCATAATGTTTAGATTGATTCTAATCTAAAAAAATGAGTTAACAGAGTCTTTCATGGATTCATGCAGTTTTCTCTATCTCTTTCTCTCTCTTAATCACTGTCATGTCACCATCTCACTTTCTCTTCCACACTCTGTCTGTCAATCTCTCTTTATGTCGAACAGTAATTTGATTTGATCAGCTTTTAATCTTCCCTCTGTCTCGCCACCTTTCACACCTCAGAACCCAGCTTTGTGTCTGTACATCTAGGAGGGTCAATAGCTGGAGGGGACAGGGAGTTGTTCTGGTCTGGAATGTGCTGGCTGAACCAAAGGAAGCAGATTTCATGACAACTTTCAAAAGGGAATTGGAAAAAGGAGAGATTTACGGAGGCTGGGCCTAATGAAGCAAACAGCTACCTACTCTGAATGAGTGTGGGCTTCTCCCATCAGTCACTTTGCAGATCTGTCCTCCCATCACTGCTCTGTATCTGGTTTTGCCTCGCTAGGGTATGTTTAAAGCTCTCTATAAATACGAGTTTTGTTTTTATCTTAAATCCTCCCACAATTTACAAAACTTCTATCTGACTATAAGATTAGCCAGGCACAGGTTCTCAGACAATACTTCTTGTTTGTCAGGCACAAGGGCTTCTGTAGGAGTGTACATGAGTGACCTGCCCCTCTTAATACTTGCTGCATTGTATCAGATAAGGCAGCACCCTCTGACTCCCCCAACCCCTCCCACTTCCCTGTCCCTTCTCCGTTCCCCCCTCACCAGTGGAGTAAATTGGCTGCAGCAGAAATTTTAAAAAACGATGGTAATTGTGGAAACTTAGCTGCGGGAGATCAAGGGTAGTTTCGGGCTTTGACAGCAGCAGCATCATGCTAACACAGATTGTATCTCCCTCTGCAGGGCAATGTTACTAAAGCTAGGATCACTGAAAACAGACTGCAGCTGGAAACCTTTATCCAAAACCTACTCAGGCCCCACTTCACTCTCCTTCCCTCCAACGTTGTTCTGATAGTTTATTATTTTTTTTCTCTCCTAATGGTTTTTCGGATTTGGCTGCAAGGTCTGGCAGAGGTTTCTTGCCACTTTTCAGCTTTCTAGTTTACAGGTTGTTAAGGCCAGTATTAAAATCATTAACTGTGAATGCCGCTGACTATTAAATCTATGTGCTTGTTCTTAGAGTCTTCACCCTTCATTTCTCCAGGAATAAATCTGAGCTCTTGAGTGGCTGCATAAGCTCTCACAGCCACTGTTTTGAAGAAGTACAGGGGGCTAGGGGGGTGAGAGGGGTGGGGGGTCTTTCTGGAGTTCTGTGTAATACTTAGCCTTCAACTGACCCCACTAAAACACACAATCTGGTCACTATCACATCGCTGCCTGTGGGATCTTACAGTGTACAAGTTGGTTGCCGGGTTTCTGACATTGTAGCAGTAACAGCACTTCAAGAGTACTTCATTATAAAACACTTGGGGAGTGTCCTGAGGCCGAGACAGACGCTACTGAAACGCAAGTTCTTGCTCTGTCTGTTGATCTCCTCCAGCTCTTTTCCATGAAGCAGAATCATCCAGATCTTCACCGACTTAATCCATTCACAGGAAGTGGGCAGCTCTGGCAAAGCTAGTGCCTACCTCCCCCACCCCCCACACTCCCCCCCCCCCCTCCATCCCAAACTGATTGGTTTGCCCCACCATTTCAGAGGATGGTGGGTGGTTTGGAGGGAAATGGAGGTGGTCTTCTCGTGTACACATATATGCACATGCTCACGTACATGTTCTCATGTACACATACATGTACATGTTCCCTGAACTGTATCGCTGTAGATTATGGAGTCACACACAAACCAGACAGGATAAGGGTGGCAGATTCCCTTCCTTAAAGGGCATTGGAGCACTAGATGATCACTGTTACTGAATCATGGCATTGTTACAGTACAGCAGGAGGCCATTCAGCCTGCCATGTCTTGGTGATGGCCTCATGGTATTATCGCTAGGCTATTAATCCAGGGACCCCAGGTAACGTCTGGGGAGCAGAACAGTCTTGACTATACTTAACAACCAGTCCTGATAGCCCTCTGTGGTAAAGAATTCCATAGATTCACGCCACACCAAGAGAAGAGACTCCTCCTTAAATCTAAGTTCTGAGGTCCTATCAGATCCTATTGTAAATAATGGAAGACAATTAAACCACTCATTGGAGGATATATCCCTCTCCCCAATGATGGGGAAACCCAGAAAACCAATGCAAAAATAAGGCTGAAAAACGTATACCCGAGCCTGTCCACCATCTACAAGGGAAATGTCAGCGGGGTGATTACATATTTCCCATTTAGCTGGATGGGTGCAGTTCCAACTACAGCTTGGCATCATTCAGGACGAAGTAGTCACATTGATCAGCCCCCTTTCACCTTGAATATTCACTCTCTTCACCACTGATGCACAGTGACAGTAGTATTCACCATCTATAAGATGCACTGCAGAAATTCACCAAAGGTCCTCAGACTGCACTTTCCAAATCCACAACCACTACTATCAAAGAGGACAAGGGCAGCAGATACATGAGATCACCACCCCCTGTAAGTTCCCCTCCAAGCCACCCGCCATCCTGACTTCGAAATGTATCGCCGTTCCCTCAGTGTCACTGGTTCAAGATCCTGACTTGCTATCGGGGTACCTACACTCTAAGGACAGTCAGGCAGCTTCTCAATGACAATGAGGATGGGCAATAAATGTTGGCCTAAATAGTGACTTCCACATACCATGAACAAATAAACAAAAGAACTGCACTGTGAGGTATTCTAGCCATTGGAGCGATTGTTCAAAAAGAAGGGCCCTGCCATCTTGGGTGGCACGATGGCTCAGTGGTTAGCACTACTGCCTCACAGCACCAGAGTCCCAGGTTCAATTCTAGCCTCGGGCGACAGTCGGTGTGGAGTTTGCACATTCTCTCTGTGTGGGTTTCCGCCCACAGCCCAAAGATGTGCTGGCCAGGTGAATTGGCCATGCTAAATTGTCTATAATGTTATGTGCATTAGTCAGAGGGAAATGGGTCTGGGTGGGTTACTCTTCGGAGGGTCAGTGTGGACTTGTTGGGCCAAAGGGCCTGTTTCCACACTGTTAGGAATCTAATCTTCTTAGAGCAACTAAAGGGCAAAATCGAATTTTACTCTCAATCCAGCTGCCAATCAACCCAGAGCTCATTCCACAACACAACCACATCTCAAGCGAATTTCCATTGAGTCCAATGAGAGGGAGGTGTTGCTGTATTGGTAATTTTGTTGAATTAACTATCCAGCAGTCCAGTCTAAAACTCTGGGTCATAGTTTCAAATCCCAGCCGGTAAAAGATGAAATTTGAATCCGATGCAATCTGGATTGAAACCATAGCTGAACAGTAACTGTTATTAGCTACCCATCTGATCCACTGACCTTCTTAAGAGAATGAAAGTTGCCACCCTTACCTGCTGAAGCCTACACGTGACTCCAGACCAACAGTGATATAGCAGACTCTTACCTGCATGGTGGCTTAGTGGTTAGCACTACTGCCTTGTAGCACCAGGGACCTGGGTTTGATTCCGCCCTCTGACAACAGTCAGTGTAGAGTTTGCCCATTCTTCCCACATCTGCGTGGGTTTCCTACAAGTGCTCCAGTTTCCTCCCACAGTCCAAAGATGTGCAGGTTAGGTGAATTGGCTGTGCCAAATTGTCCATAGTGTTAGTCAGGGGTAAATGTCGAGAAATGGGTCTGGGTGGGTTACCTTTCAGAGGGTCGCTGTGGATCTGTTGGGATAAATTGCCTGTTTCCACACTGTAGGGAATCTAACTGCCCGAGCAAGCCGAACAAATTAAGGGTAATTATGGCTGGGCAATAAATGCTGGCCCAGCCAGAGGCACCCACACCCCATGTATGAATTTAAAAGATACTGAGTTTTCTTCCTTCAAGTTTCTGGAGCTTTTGCTCTGTCTTACGTCTTTACCTGTGCCTTCAACACTAATGTTTTGGATCTTCAGCTATTGTGTTCCTCTCGTAAACCATTTGGTTCAAGGATAGTTAGGGATGTTGGCCTTTTCAGTGTTGCCCACATTTATCATAGAGGAAAGTAGATAGCAAGGGCAATGCCACTAGACTGACAGGATTGTGACATAGTCAGGGTGAGACGTTGTGAAGGGGTCAAAGGAGGATGGGGGCAGAGGGACCATCATTTGTGACATTGAACAGGATTGTCCATGTGGCTGTTAGGAATCTAATCTTCTCAGTACAACTAAAGGGCAAAATCGAATTTTACTCTCAATCCAGCTGCCAATCAACCCAGAGCTCATTCCACAACACAACCATGTCTCAAGCGAATTTCCATTGAGTCCAATGAGAGGGAGGTGTTGGTGTATTGGTAATTTTGTATATCAGGGAGGGAGATCATGATCGAAGAGGTATAAATGTAGGATGTGGGAGATGGTAGGCCTGGATTTGGGAGGCAAGCATGTAGAGGAATGGGTTTTGCCGTGAAGTTTGGAAAATCTGGCATCGCTGGCCCAGATTCTGGTCATCAATGTACTGAATGACTCAGTTTGGATCATTAAGAGGGTTAGGAATGAGGTGTGGTAATCCTTTCGGAATGCTGCCCATCCCTGCTCTTTGGTTTCAATTCAACACATTATCAGAACACATGAACAAACCACAGCGAGAGAAAGATCCAGATGGACCATTTAAACCATTTCTCAAACCAATAGAGGTATTTGATTTATTTGTCCATGGGGTGTGTGCCTGGTTGACAAGGCCTGCATCTACTACCAACCTGACTTGCCCTTGGGAAGCTGGTGGTGAGCTGCCTTCTTAAAAACAACTGAGTGGCTTCCTTTGCCACCTCAGGGGGCAGCGAAGTGCCTGGGTCTGGAGTCACTTGTTGGCCAGACCGAGTAAGGACGGCAGATTTCCCTCCGTCAAGAACTTAAGTGAAACAGGTGACTTTTTGAGACTTTTTTTGTGGTCCCTATTACCGACACTCGCTTTATATTCCAGGTTTGTTTAATTAACTGGAAATTAATTTTAATTTTAAGTACACTGAGTTTACATTACTTCGCTGTCGTAGGATTTGAATTTATGCCTCCAGATTATTATTCCAAAACTCTGGATTTTTTTCAATATAACCTATAACCCTGTCTTCAGAATACGCAAGAGTAATGAAGAGTCATATTCTACGTCAGAAGGTTTAGACCGTAACCTATAATATTAGACCATAAGATATAGGAACAGAATTAGGTCATTCAGCCCACTGAGTCTTCTCTGTCATTCAATCATGGCAAATAGGCAAAGACTTTTCCAGAACTAGAGAACATAGGTTTAGGGTGAGAGGGGAAAGATATAAAAGAGACCTAAGGGACAACTTTTTCATGCAGAGAGTGGTATGTGTATAGAATGAGCTGCCAGAGGAAGTGATGGAGGCTGGTACAATTGCAACATATAAGAGGCACTTGTATGGGTATATGAATAGGAAGTTGACGTTTCGGGCAAAAGCCCTTCATCAAGGGCTTTTGCCCGAAACGTCAATTTCGCTGCTCATTGGATGCTGCCTGAACTGCTGTGCTCTTCCAGCACCACTGATCCTGAATCTGGTTTCCAGCATCTGCAGTTTTTACCATATGAATAGGAAGTGTTTGGAGGGATATGGGCCAGGTGCTGGCATGTGGGACTAGATTGGGTTGGGATATCTGGTCAGCATGGACGGGTTGGACCGAAGGGTCTGTTTCCATGCTGTACATCTCTGACTCTATGATTCTGACTCTATGATTCTCAAACCCATTCTCCTGCTTTCTCCCTGTAACCCTTGATCACCTTACTAATCAAGAACCTATCTATCTCTGTCTTAAATACACTCAATGTCTTAGCCTCCTGTGGCAATGAGTTCCACAGATTCACCATTCTCTGGCTGAAGAAATGCCTCCTCATCTCGGTTCTTAAGGATCGTCCCTTCACCCTGAGGCTGTGCCCTGGTCCTAGTCTCTCCTACTAGAAGAAACATCTTCTCCAAATCCACTCTATACAGGCCAGTCAGTATTCTGTACGTTTCAATTAGATGCCCCTTCATCCTTCTAGGCTCTGTTGAATATAGATGAAGAGCCCTCAAATGCTCCTCACATGACAAGCCCTTCATCCCTGTGATTGTACTGATAAACTCCTTCGGACCCCCTCAAAGGCCAACACATCCTTCCTTAGATGTAGGGGCCAAAACTGCTCACAATATTCCAAACGCAGTCTAATGGGTGCATTATACAGCCTCAGCAGTACAGCTCTGCTCTTGTATTCTAGCCTTCTTGGAATTAATGCTAATATTATATTTGCCTTCTTAACTGCTAATTGAACCTGCTATATTAACCTTAAGAGAATCCTAAACTAGGTCTCCCAAGTTACTTTGCTCTTTAGATTTCTGAAGCCTTTCTCCATTTAAAAAGTAGTTTATGCCTCTATTTTTCCGACCTCACAGACTCCCACATTCCATCTGCCGCTTCTTTACCCACTCTCCTATCCTGTCCAAGTCCCTCTCCAGCCTCCCCACTTCCTCAACACTATCTGTCCCCCACCGATCTTTGTGTCATCTGCAAATTTAGCAACAATGCCCTCAGTTCCTTTGTCCAGATCGTTAATATATGGTGTGAATGAATAGTTGTGGTCTCAACACTGACCCCTGTGGAACTCTGCTAGTTACCGGCTGTCACCCTGAAAAAGATCCCTTCATCCCACTCTCTGCCTTCTGCCAGTCAGCCAATCCTCTATCAGATCTAGGTTTGACTGCGAACAATTTAAGGATTAAGTTATAAACTATTCGATGTGAAGCCGGATGGCTGGATTTCGAAGCAGAGTGACACCAAAAACTTGGGTTCAATTCCCGCACCGGCTCAGTGCCCATGAAGGACTCTCCTTCTCAACCTCTCGCCTCACCCGAGGTTTTAGACTTAGACTAACCCTAACCCTATCATAGGTGACCCAGGAGAATAAACCACCACCAGTCACCTCTCTCGAATGGGAGAGCAACCCTATGGTCCTCTGGGACAATGGCTACTTTACCTTTACATTTTATTTGATGTGACATACTTCCATTCCAAAAGATGTAAGATAAGATATTACCTAGGTTAAATTTCTGAGGATCTTTTCTCGCACCCACTACCACGTTGAATTTTCATTAGAATGATAGAGTGCTGAAGGAAGCCATCTGGCCCATCAAGGCTGATATAACTCAACTAACAATCCAAAAGACTGGGATCTCATGCAAGAGTTCAAATCTGATCAAGATTTTGAAGCAGAACTGTTTATGACCCAACATTCCTCAACAAGTCACTGGGAATTTGAGGACTCTCGCTCTATCCACTGTTTGGATATTTTCGAATCAACCTCTTATTACATGCCTTTGGAGCAGGTGGGACTTGCAGCTGTGCCTCCTGAATCAGAGGTAGGGACAGTATCACTGCACCACAAGACCTCTCCCATCATGTCTACACTATCTCTTTGTTTCATTCTCTCTGTCCCTTTTTCCGTAGTCCTACAACTTTTCCTCCTGCTAAAACTTGCCTTTGATTCTGCAGCAGCACATTCCAGTTCACAGGAATTCACTACATTAAGAACTTGTCTGCTCTCTGGCTCTTTTACTCATTATGTTAAATTAGAGTCTTCCCCTGCCGGCTCTTTTGCCACCAAAAACAATTTCTCCTCGTTCAGTCTTTCAAAATCCTGCCTGACTTTGAACATTTCCATCAAATCTCCCCTTGACCCTCTCTGCTCTCTGGAGAACAATCCTATTGTGGCACACACTGCCCACAACTGAAGCCTCTCATCCTCAACACATTCTGATAAGTCTCCTTTGAAGCCTCGGTCTTGACAATTAATTAAAAAGTCCCTTCTGTTTTAGCTGCCTCTTCTGCTCCCTCCCCCCTCCCCGCCCCACCCCACCCCACCCCACCCCACTGCCCCACCCCTGTCAATGAATGTAGAACACAGGATGGTACTGAGTCAGACTGATCAGGGAGATCCCACTGATCTTGGACATCATCAGCAATCTGCTCTGAGGGACCAGAGGTAGGGTGGCAATTTGCAGTGTTACAATGGTCACCAATCCATTGAGCTGGAGAAGAGGGAGAGCGCAAAATGACACTCAGGTGACCTCAGTGCAAAGTTTAAAGAAGTGGTCATTAGATGGAAGTGAATGAGGATTCTCACAACAGAACCGTCAGCCAGTGCTAACTCCCTCAATTCACATGAGAATAATTTGAGTAAGGTTTCACAAGACAGTTGCCTTAACTGGAATTGTAGCTTAATACAAATCAGGATTGAAGGTCTGAGAAACTAAACATACAGACTTTATTTTTAAGTTTAAACAGCGAAGATTCAAAATTCTGGAACAGTTGAACTAGACTCAGGAAATGTAATTTACTGCTAAAAGAGAGACCCGTTGTTGAAGTGTTTCATCCTGCACTCATCAGGATTTGAATACAAGAATACCTAACTTAGAAAGTGAACAACAACTTATACAGAACCAGAAGGGTGCTGATTGGTTGGAGCACGCTTGGCAGGAGATGCAACAGAAACTATCAACAGTCACATAAAAATAATAAATCAGAACAAATCTGTAAATATATCCAGGGAAAGGTCGTATATCTGGAAAGCATGTTTAGGAAAAGTTGTCAAACCTCTTTGTTAGTAAGGGAAGGTGCAGCTAGGGTCTTTTTTTTAAAAATTACTATGCTATCAGCAGTGATTACATTTTAAAAGTAGCTATGAAACCCTTTGGACTGTTCTGTGATCATAAAAGGTGCTATACAAATGTATGTGCAAATGGGGAGGGTGTGTTCCTTATTCTTTCATAGACATATGTAGCACAGTGGCACATCATTAGCACTGCTGCTTCACAGCACCAGGGACCCAGTTCAAAGTTTGTGGGAAGATTTGTAGCTCGGGTGCTCGTTGTTGTGGTTCTGTTCGCCGAGCTGGAAGTTTTTGTTGCAAACGTTTCGTCCCCTGGCTAGGCGACATCATCAGTGCTTTGGAGCCTCCTGCGAAGCGCTTCTTTGATGTTTCTTCTGGTATTTATAGTGGTCTGTCCTTGCCGCTTCCTGTTGTCAGTTTCAGCTGTCCGCTGTAGTGGTTGGTATATTAGGTCCAGGTCGATGTGTTTGTTGATTGAGCTTGTGGATGAATGCCATGCCTCTAGGAATTCCCTGGCTGTTCTCTGTCTGGCTTGCCCTATGATAATGGTGTTGTCCCAGTCGAATTCATGTTGCTTGTTGTCTGTGTGTGTGGCTACTAGGGATAGCTGGTCGTGTCGTTTCGTGGCTAGTTGATGTTCATGTATGCGGATTGTTAGCTGTCTTCCTGTTTGTCCTATATAGTGTTTTGTGCAGTCCTTGCATGGTATTTTGTACACTACATTAGTTTTGCTCATGTTGGGTATCGGGTCCTTCGTTCTAGTGAGTTGTTGTCTGAGAGTGGCTGTTGACTTGTGTGCTGTTATGAGTCCTAAGGGACGCAGTAGTCTGGCTGTCAGTTCAGAAACGCTCCTGATGTATGGTAGTGTGTCTAGTCCTTTGGGTTGTGGCATGTCCTCGTTCCGTGGTCTTTCTCTTAGGCATCTGTTGATGAAGTTGCGCGGGTATCCGTTTTTGGCGAATACCTTGTATAGGTGTTCCTCTTCCTCTTTTTGCAGTTCTGGTGTACTGCAGTGTGTTGTGGCTCTTTTGAATAGTGTCCTGATGCAGCTTCGTTTGTGTGTGTTGGGGTGGTTACTTTCATAGTTTAGGACTTGGTCTGTGTGTGTTGTTTTCCTGTGTACCCTTGTGGTGAATTCTCCGTTCGGTGTTCTCTGTACTATCACGTCTAGGAATGGGAGTTGGCTATCCTTTTCTACTTCTCTCGTGAACCGGATTCCTGAGAGTGTGGCGTTGATGATCCGGTGTGTTTTTTCTATTTCCGTGTTTTTGATGATTACAAACGTGTCATCGACATATCTGACCCAGAGTTTGTAATCATTAAAAACACGGAAATAGAAAAAACACACCGGATCATCAACGCCACACTCACAGGAATCCGATTCACGAGAGAAGTAGAAAAGGATAGCCAACTCCCATTCCTAGACATGATAGTACAGAGAACATCGAACGGAGAATTCACCACAAGGGTACACAGGAAAACAACACACACAGACCAAGTCCTAAACTATGAAAGTAACCACCCCAACACACACAAACGAAGCTGCATCAGGACACTATTCAAAAGGGCCACAACACACTGCAGTATACCAGAACTGCAAAAAGAGGAAGAGGAACACCATACAAGGTATTCGCCAAAAATGGATACCCGCGCAACTTTATCAACAGATGCCTAAGAGAAAGACTACGGAACGAGGACATGCCACAACCCAAAGGACTAGCCACACTACCATACATCAGGAGCGTTTCTGAACTGACAGCCAGACTACTGCGACCCTTAGGACTCATAACGGCACACAAACCAACAGCCACTCTCAGACAACAACTCACTAGAACGAAGGACCCGATACCCAACATGAGCAAAACTAATGTAGTGTACAAAATACCATGCAAGGACTGCACAAAACACTATATAGGACAAACAGGAAGACAGCTAACAATCCGCATACATGAACATCAACTAGCCACGAAACAACACGACCAGCTATCCCTAGTAGCCACACACACAGACAACAAGCAACATGAATTCGACTGGGACAACACCACTATCATAGGGCAAGCCAGACAGAGAACAGCCAAGGAATTCCTAGAGGCATGGCATTCATCCACAAACTCCATCAACAAACACATCGACCTGGACCCAATATACCAACCACTACAGCGGACAGCTGAAACTGACAACAGGAAGCGGCAAGGACAGACCACTATAAATACCAGAAGAAACATCAAAGAAGCGCTTCGCAGGAGGCTCCAAAGCACTGATGATGTCGCCTAGCCAGGGGACGAAACGTTTGCAACAAAAACTTCCAGCTCGGCGAACAGAACCACAACAACCAGGGACCCAGGTTCAATTCCAGCCTCTGGTGACTATCTGTATGGAGTTTGCACATTCTTCTCTGTGTTTGCTCTGGTTTCCTCCTACAGTCCAAAGATATGCAGGTTAAGTGGATTGTTCATGGGAAATGCAGAGCTCTGAGAATGGGGTGGGTCTGGGTAGGATGCCCATTTGAGGCTCGGTGCAGACTTGAGGGGCCAAATGGCCTCTATCAGTACTATATGATTCATTCTTTAGGGGCAGTATTTGTAGGTCATTTCAGTAGGCATCAAAAAGGAACTGGGTTATTGCTGCGACAAATTTTCAATCCCAGATGTTATAAATTGAATTACTGAAATGGTCAGATTTGAACCCCTGTCCCCAGAACATCAGCCTAGCCTTTGGATCACTAGTCCAATAGAATGACCGTGTGCCACCATCTCCCAGTTCATGTAAAACAAAAAAGTGTGGATGCTGGAAATCTGACACAGAAATTGCTGGTGAGCTCAGCAGGTCTGGTAATATCTGTGAAGAGAACGCAGAATTAACATTTCAGATCCAGAGATCTTTCTTCAGTGAACTTATGTTATGTTACATTTCTCTCTTCACAGATGCTACCGGATCTGCTGGGCTTTCCCAGCAATTTCTATTTTTGTCCCACTTTGTGTGTTTTTATCCTTATTCTTCAAGTTCTCTGCCTCAGGACATGTTTGACACACAGTTCTGTAATCTCCATCACAATAAGATCTTGAGTTCAGGAGAAAATGAGGACCGCAGATGCTAGAGATCAGAGTCGAGAGTGTGGTGCTGTAATAGCCTATTCCTGGTGAAGGACTCTTGCCCAAAACGTAAATTCTCCCATTCCTCGGATGTTGCCTGAACTGCAGATCTTGAGTTCACCCCAATCACAGGGAACAGGGATTGAATTCTGTCTGATCTGATCCACATCAGCTGTTCAGCCTAATGGGCCAAGCAGAGAACCTGGAGGGAGAAACCAGTCAAACCTGTAGAAGAGACAAGCTGGTCCAACTTGTCTTGCACACTTCAAAATTGAGGTCCCAGTACATTCATTTCAAAGTCTTACTGTTTCTTCCCTCTGGGAAGTTGCTGTGGCAACGCATGCATGTTGTAGCCTGGAACTGTGGTAGAGGCTCCAATTTATTAACTCTCAGTCTTACTACCTATCACTTGCATTGTGTCAGAAAGGTTTACAAGTTGACATACAATCTAATTGGCCATGTTTCATTGGCCACTGAATCCTGGAGTGAGCCTCAAATCTGGAACTAATGGCTCAGAGACCATAAGACATAGGAAGAGAAGTAGGCCATTCAGCCCATTGAGTCTGCTCAGCCATTCAATGACATCATGGCTGATCTGATAATTCTCCACCTTATTTTCCTGTCTTTTCCCCATATCCCTTTATTCCCTTAATGATTAAGAAATCTACCTATCCCAGCTTTAAACGTACCTAATGGCCCAGTCTAGACTCTAACAACATCTTAAAATCAGATGGATTAATAAATTGGAGACTCTACCATAGCTCAAGGCTACACCATGTATACCATTGTCACAGCAATTCAGACTTCTCAGAGAGAAAAACCAATAATACATTGAAATGAATGTACTGGGACTTCATTTTGAATAGTCAGATCAGTACGTCTCATACACCAGCTTTACTGCTCTTCTTGGGGTCCAGTTGATTCAAACCAAAACAGAAATTACTGGAGAAACTCAGTGGATCTTGCAGCATCTGTGGAGAAAGGAATAGCATTCTGAAGGGTCACTGGCAACGCTCTTTCTCTCTTCAAAGATGCTGCCAGAGCGATTGAGTTTCTGCCGCACTTTCTGTTTTTGTTTGTTTCAGATCTCTAGCATCCTCTTTATTGGTTCAATTGATCGAATAGCTGGTGTAGATCAGATTGCATAGGATTGATGGAACACATGATGACCTTCTCCCCTTGTGTGCATGTGTGAGTGTGTGAACATATAAAGTTAACCATGGGAGACCTTCGGAAGAAACTGACTTGAAGCAAGCTCCTGTTCAAAGAAAAACAATACCTTGAGAATACCTGTTGGCAAGAGAAAGTATGGAAAAGGAACCTGAGATAGTAGTATCAGCAAACCTCAATGCCCAAGATCAATTCTATCCCCAGAAATACATGCCAAATACATGTGTGTGTATGTGTGTTTCTGGGTTTTCTTCATTTGTTCATGAAATGTGAACATTGCAGGCCAGACCAGTATTTGAGCTGAAAATGTGTTGCTGGTTAAAGCACAGCAGGTTAGGCAGCATCCAAAGAATAGGAAATTCGACGTCGAATTTCCTATTCCTCGGATGCTGCCTAACCTGCTGTGCTTTAACCAGCAACACATTTTCAGCTGTGATCTCCAGCATCTGCAGACCTCATTTTTTTACCCACAGACCAGTATTTGAGGCAACCATGTTGTTGTGGGTCTGGAGCCAGACTGGGTAAGGACCTAAGCGGCATTATTGATCCAGATGTGACAATCAGCAAAGGTTTCATGGTCACCATTAGACTCTTAATTCCAGGCTTTTATTGGGGAGTTTGAAACTGGGTCTCTAGAACAGTACCTAAACTTCTGGATTAATAGATTATTGATAATTCCATTAGGCCATCGATTCCCCACCTCTGTGGGTGTTCGTGTTTATGTTTGTGAGTTGTGCGTGTGTATGTGTTTGTGGGGGAGGGGTGGGTAGTAGTGTGTGTCCCTTTAAATTCCCCGCAGCACTTCCGGGTGGACTGCCCCTTTAAGCGATGGTATGTTGTGATATGCAGATTTTATGCAAATAGGCGGCGGCTCCCAGAATCCCTTGCGGGTGGTTCCCGGGAGAGACGGAGACGGGGAGAGTGCGCGGCCGGATCCCGGATACCGGGCACAGAGACCCCGGACCCGGTACCGACACCACCCCGATAGCCGCTCCCGACAGGTAAGGGCAACCAAACCGGGCTTAGCGGCGGGGACGCTACCGGCAGCGGGGGTGTCCCCAGGGTCTAGGCCCCGGTCCCCCGTCTCCAGGAGAGAGGACCCCGCCACTTGGTTCCGCCTGGAGGGCGGGGGGTGCAACTGTGTTTGCAGTCCCCCTTCACGGTTAGGCGGGGCGGGGGGGGGATCTCTCAGTGTGGGCCGGGGAGTAGCCTTGTCACTGACCCCCTGGGCCCAAGATACTCCACCCCATCCCAACCCAACACCCGCTTCCCCTCAATCCCCACTAACCTCTCTGTGCAAGCTCTCTTACCTTGTGCCATTCCATCCACCTCCTCCTACTGCCCCTCTGTAACTCATCCTGCCCCACCCTGCGCCACCACCCCCCGGACCCACCTTGCCCCACCACTCCCTCCCCCCCCCCCCCCGGACCCACCTTGCCCCACCACTCCCTCCCCCCCCCTGGACCCACCTTGCCCCACCACCCCCCGGACCCACCTTGCCCCACCACTCCCTTTCCCCCCCCCCCCCCCCCCCCCCCGGACCCACCTTGCCCCACCACCCCCTGGACCCACCTTGCCCCACCACTCCCTCCCCCCCTGGACCCACCTTGCCCCACCACCCCCTGCACCCACCCTGCCCCACCATCCCCCCCCCCCCCGGACCCACCTTGCCCCACCATCCCCCTCCCCCCCCCAGACCCACCTTGCCCCACCACCCCCCTTTCCCCCCCCCCCGGACCCACCTTGCCCCACCACCCCCCTCCCCCCCGGACCCACCTTGCCCCACCACCCCCCGGACCCACCTTGCCCCTCTGGACCCCACCTCGCCCCCTATCCTCCCTGAATCCTATCTTCGAGGGCGGCACGGTGGCACAGTGGTTAGCACTGCTGCCTCACAGCGCCTGAGACCTGGGTTCAATTCCCGACTCAGGTGACTGACTGTGTGGAGTTTGCACGTTCTCCCTGTGTCTGCGTGGGTTTCCTCCGGGTGCTCCGGTTTCCTCCCGCAGTCCAAAGATGTGCGGGTCAGGTGAATTGGCCACTAAATTGCCCGTAGTGTTAGGTAAGGGGGAAATGTAAGGGTATAGGTGGGTTGCGCTTCGGCGGGTCGGTGTGGACTTGTTGGGTGGAAAGGCCTGTTTCCACTACTGTAAATAATCTAATCTAATCTAATCTAATTACTTTCTCCCACCCTAAACCCTATCTCGCTGCCTTTTCCCTGCTCCCTATTTTATTTGTAATCCCTTTCTCTAGCCATACTGCCTCGTCTCCACTTGCCCTCCAACTTCACCACTTCCTGCCACGTGTCCTTGCCTAATATTTGGCTCTTGAGCACCTTCACAAGCAGATTATCGACTGATTTATCACATTGCTGTTTATTGGCATGTGCTGTGTGCAGATTTTTTTTTCTCCTTATCATGTTGCAGAGAATGATATCAACACTGCACCACAGTCAGTTAATATTCCAGAGATTTCAGCTAATCTCTAAAAATCTATTGGGAGAATGAGTAGTCACTGGCTAGGCAATATTTATTGCTCACTCATCCTTTTTAAAGGTGATGGGGAGCTGTGCTGGGAACATGAGTTCAAATCCCACCATGGCATTTAGTGAATGAAATATAGAATTCAAAGCTGGTTTCAGAAGAAGGCACTCATTGTAAAACTCCACCTGGTTCACTAATGTCCTTTAGGGAAGGATCTGTGCCATTTTTATGCAGTGGCCTACACAGCAACATGGTTGACTCTTAACTGAAATAGCTTAGTAAGTTATGGAAGCTGTATATCAATACAGGCAATTTTCTTCTGAAATACTTAACAGCTAGTTGGTACCTCATGAAGTGTATTCATTGTTGTAACAACATCCAATTTGTGCAAAGCCTCTGACAAACAGCAAGGTCATGATGAAAGTGGAAGTTTCTGGAGAAACTCAGCAGATCTAGCAGCATCTATGCAGAGAAAACTGTTAACTTGTCAAGTCTAGTGACTTTATTTCAGTGCCTCTCTTCACTCAGCATCTGCAGTTCTTTGTTTTATTTAAGCAAGGTGATAGATAATGACTGGATAATCTGCGTTCATGGTGTTGGTTGAAGGTTAAATGTTGGCTCGGGCACTGGGGTGAGCTCTTCAGTACCGTGGGATTTTTATGTTGAGAAATTAACCTCACCTGAAAGCTAGCATTTCTGAGAGAGCAGTATTGCTCAGTTACTGTCTTGGGAGTGCCAGCCCAGAATTTTGTGCTGACATCTCCAGAGTGAGAGTTGAACCCTAACCTTGGTGCAGGTAGGAGCACCTACTGATCCCGAGCTGATGTTTCTATTTTGTTTCTGTGCCAAAAAGCAATAATGTTAGTACGTGTCAGCCAAATGCATTGCAAGAATTTTCTGTTCTGGATAGACTTGCATCTGCTGCAATTTGCTGTCTTCCTGCCTTCTCCTAATTTATTGATCTGTTTGCAGTTATACCCTACAAAGATCTGAAGGCATTGTTGGTGTTTACCATATACTTACTAAGGATCATGTTTCACTGTTACCTGAAATGCTCTGAATATTCCATGTTAAAATCACCATATGGAAACGAGTTGTTTAATGTACACTTAGCACACCTAATCTAGGAGTAACGTCTGTGAGCATGATTTGGAGATGCTGGTGTAGGACTGGGGTGTACAACGTTAAAAATCTCATAATGCCAGGTTATAGTCCAACAGGTTTAATTGGAAGCACACTAACTTTCAGAGCGAAGCTCCTTCAGGTAATAGTGCGTTGCTCCGAAAGCTAGTGTGCTTCCAATTAAACCTGTTGGGGTATAACCTGGTGTTGTGATTTTTATCTGTGAGCATAACGTGCTTTGTCTATATGTAGGTTGAAGTTGGGAGATTTGAGGTGAGACTTGATTGATACTTTCATGGCCAAATAGCAACAGCATTCCTGCCTAGTTGGTACATACTGAATAGTTACATGAAGCATCATAGAGTAGTTCTTCCCAGCAGCCTGTTATCATTTCCCTCTGGGGTTATAGAGGGCAGGGAATTTTCTTTTAGAAGGGCAATGAGCAGAAGGATCTTGGTGCAGTATAAAAACAGAGCTGAAAAATCTGTTGCTGGAAAAGCGCAGCAGGTCAGGCAGCATCAAAGGAGCAGGAGAATCGACGTTTCGGGCATAAGCCCTTCTTCACGAATGCCCGAAACGTCGATTCTCCTGCTCCTTTGATGCTGCCTGACCTGCTGTACTTTTCCAGCAACACATTTTTCAGCTCTGATCTCCAGCATCTGCAGTCCTCACTTTCTCCTGGCAGTATAAAACAGCTGAATGGGTATGAGAGGTGTTTTAAGAGACTCAGGAATGTTAGGTTACGAGCCAGCGTGGCTAAAAACAACAACATTGATCTAGATTTTTCATCCCCATCTTTTGGATCCATCCACCTACAAAGATGAAGTGCATGTAGCAAATCTGATCTGCTGAGGTCATGGCTGAAGAGATCAATGTGCGAGAGACTAATCTGACCCATAACAGAATCCTAAAACCAGTGATGAGATTGGGAAGCTGACGTAGACTGAGAGGCAGCTGCTTCTCCAGGCACCATGCTGCTAAGACCATAAATGTGGAACAAATTGTAAACCATTTGGCCCATCGAGTCTACTATGCCATCCATTTAGATCGTGCCTTATCTAATAACCTTCAACTTCACTTTCCTGTCTTTTTGATGAAGGGTTTTTGTCCGAAATGTCTACTCTCCTGCTCCTTGGATGTTGTCTGACCAGCTGAGCTTCTCAGGCACTACACTTTTTAACTCTGATCACCAGCATCTGCAGTCTTCATATTCACTTTTCCCTATAACCCTCAGTTGCTGATTTTTAAATCTGTTTATCTTAGCCTCGAATATACTTAACAACCCAGCCTTGACAGCCTTCTGTGGTAATGAATTTCACAGATTCATTGCTCTCTGAGAAAAATGTTTTCTCTGTCTTAAATAGGTATTTCTTTGTACTGAGATTATTATCTCTCGCTCTAATCTGTCCAATAATGGGGAGCGTCTCTACCCTGTCAAGTCCCCTATGAATCTTGTAGCTACGTGATACAACAATATTGGAGTTGGTTGATTGAGTTACCATAGATGTAGATGTGAGGCAAGAGAAGTTCTCTAATAGTTGGAGCACTTTGGGGGAGCTAAAGATATCTTTCCTCCTAAGGCTAACAGTTCTCACTATACATTATCACAGATTACTTGTATGCGAGACTGTAAATATTATTATTTCTAAATGAGTTGACTAGTTGATCTGTTGATGGTTGAGGGTAAATAGTCCTGAAGAAGTGCTTATGCCTGAAACGTCGATTCTCCTGCTCCTTTGATGCTGCCTGACCTCCTGTGCTTTTTCAGCAACACATTTTTAAGCTCTGATCTCCAGCATCTGCAGTCCTCACTTTCTCCTAGGTGAATAGTTGGCCAAGACATTATGAGGACTTTTTGCTTCTCTTCAGTAAGTGCTACAGAATTATTTGTGTCTATTCAAACCAAAGGAACAAAGAACAATACAGCACAGGAACAGGCCCTATGACCCACCAAGTTTGCACTGGCACATGTTATCTTTCTAAACTAAAACCTTTTAGCCTCTGTGGTCCATATCCCTTTATTCCCTGCTTACTCATGAATCTGTCAAGATGCCTCTTAAATGTTGCTATTCTATCTGCTTCTGTCACCTTCTCAGGCAGTGCATTCAGGCACTTATTGCCCTCTGTTTAAAAAAAACAACAAAAGACTATCTCTCACAACTTCTCCAAACTTTCCCCCATTTACCTTAAACCTATGATCCTAGTGAGGGCAAGTTCCAGAAGGTCTCCCCTTGTTGATTCGCTCCCCTCTTGGTGCAGGCGCATTCTGCCAGATGTGTCCTCAGCATTCATGCATTTGTAGTGCTAGTGAACTATCCTTGATGATTAGCATTGAAGTTCCCCAGAGTACATTCTGTGGTCTCGCTGTCCAGTGTTCCAAGAGGTGTTTAACATGAAGCAAGCATTGTTGAAAGAGGGGCAGTAACATAAAGCAGGTTTTTGGATTAAACCTGTGCGTTGCCTTGGTGCTAATGTTTCCACTAAGGTGCTGCACAGGCTATTCATGAGTCATGCTTTCCAAGGTGCCATGTCCCTGTGGCTGGGCAAAAACCGTTAAAGTTACAGCGTGCTGAAGTGAACAGGCCATGCACACACACACACATGGTAGGGACGTTGCACTGGAGTGCCTGCTGAGATTGTGCTTCCTTTGTAACATGAGGCCTGAACTTTCAGCCTTTTGACTCTGAGGTTAGAATATTGTGAACTGGACTGTTTGCAATAACCTCAATTCCAGCTGTGCTTTTACACTGTATGCTCATGAAGAGGAATGTCTGCGCTTCAGTAGAAAGGAAGGTTGTGTGTTTTGGAAATCTGCAATATAAACAAAATGCGGAAACACCGCGGTTTAATATTTGTGATGGGATCTGATGTATTCCCAGCACAGAAGCTGAAACACTGTTCTGTCCTTTCTGTCATTTCAAGATTTCCAGCACCTGTAACTTTTTTCTAAGCTGAAGGCTAGCAGGTTAACTTTGGAAAAAGTAGAACAAGAAAGATGTGGGGATAAAAATGCACAAACCGTGTAGATAGTCAATTCACACTCAAACTATTTACTAGAAAGTGGCGAGGTGGCTAAAATAATGCAGGTATGGGAAATCTGAACGTATGTACAAAATGATGGAAAAACTCAGTAGGTATGGCAGGGAGGGAGGCAACAGAGACGGTGTTAATGATTCGGGTTTTTGACCTTGTGTCAGGTGATGCAAATAGATAAATAATGGCCAAAGAAAAAAAGAAAGCAAATAGATGGTGGAAGAGAAGGTACAAGAAGTGTGTACGACTGAACAATGGGGGAAGTTAAGCTCCAGGTACCACAGACCAAGTTAAAACAGAAACTATAAGTGCAACACTTCAGTGGCAAGAGGCAGAGTGGGAGTGTGCCATGCTATCAACTCTGACAGCTGGTACTCTGCTCTGGAAGTTAACAATTGGTAATGCAGCAGGCATAGAGGTGGAGATAAGAAACAATAAGGTGACAGACAGATGGTGTCATATTGGGAACGTCAGGATGAACAGAGTGCCTGCAAAATATCCAGTACAAATGGCGCAGCCTCATTTTAATACGACTGCTGAGAATGCAGATTGAGCTTTTGGCATGTCCTAAGGTCGTATGGGGTAGAAGTTGGCAAATGTTGTTCAGTTGATGTTTTGATTAACTGACTGGTGCAGTGTGTCAGCAGCCTGCAGTGGAAACCAGTTTGACTACTTGATGGATGGATGGACCAATTTGGAAATTAAGAAAAAAAAAATCTGTTTCAATCAGACAATTTGAGGAGTGTCTGTGCAGCTCCTGCACACTGCATCCAGACAGAGGAGTCTTTGCCCAAGAATCTCCCTCTTAAAGAACATTTAGCCACTTTTGGAATATTGTGTGCAAACCGATGTTGTGAAACTCAAATATTTACAAGGATGTTGCCAGGGTTGGGGGATTTGAGCTACAGGGAGAGGCTGAATAGGCTGGGGTTATTTTTCCTGGAGTGTCACAACCTGAGGGGTGACCTTATAGAGGTTTATAAAATCAGGAGGGGCATGGATTGGAGAAATAGGCAAGGTCTTTCCCCCTCGAATGGGGGAGTCCAGAACTAGAGTGTGTAGGTTTAGGGTGAGAGGGGAAAGATATAAAAGGGTCCTAAGGGGAAACGTTTTCTCACAGGGTGGAACATGTATGGAATGAGCTGCCAACGGAAGTGGTGGTGGTACAAATGCAACATTTAAAAGGCATCTGGGTGGCTTTATGAATGGGAAAGGTTGGAGGAATATGGGCCAAGTGCTGGCAAATGGGACTAGATTAGGTTATGATATCTGGTCGGCATGGATGAGTTGGACCGTGCTGTGCATCTCTCTGACTCTTTTTGATGTGCAGAGTCTGCGACTGAGTAAGTGAAGAATGAGAAATTTCACTGAAACGTACTTGCCAAATGCACACTATTGCTTGAAGCCAGTCTTTCTTCACCTGCCTCTTGGGGGCTGGTCCTAACTGTTTATAATCCATATCAGTGATTACTTTCTTCATCCATAATGTATTGTTGTGAAATTTGACAATGGCACTGAGGATAGGTAGGAAAGTTCCATTCTCGAGTGGAAATGAAGAGCCTGAACTGGACCGATTAAACTGAGAAGTGTGGAAACTGGAGATTTGAAACACAAACAGAAATGACTGGAGAAACTCAACAGGCCTGGCTACAAGTGTGGAGAGAGAAACAGTTAATGCTTTGATTCCAGTGACTTCTGAGGAAGAGTCGCTAGAGTTAAGTATTAATTCTGTTTCTCTCTCCACACGTGCAACCGGTCTGAGTTTCTCCAGTCATTTCTGTTTTAGTGTCCTTAAAGGGATATTGGTAGGAGACAAACATTTAGCAGATGTTTAGAAAAAGGTGGACTTTTACACTTTGGCAGGAAGAGTGGAAAAAGTGATTGCAGACAGATTGTAGAACACGAGCACAGAGGAACCTGGATCCCAGAGCGCAAAATGTTACTGTTCAGGTACAGTAAATAATTCGGCAGGCAAATGGAATGTTAGCATTTATTGCAAGGGGATTGGAAAATAAAAAGTAAGGATGTTTTATTGGAGCTCAAAACTATGAGACCCCACCAGGAATTATTTGAGCTGCTTTAGTCTCCTTATTTGAGAAAAGATATAGTTGTTAGTAGCAGTTTAGATAAGACTCACATTTTGGGATGAGGGACTTGAGCAGAAACGTTGGACCGCTTGCGCCTATTTCCATTGGGTTTTGGAATCGTGAGTTGATTGTATTGAAATGTTAATAGAGTGGATACTGGGAGGATGCTTCCTTCGGCTGGGGGGTCAGGGGGGATTTGAATGAAGGAACTCACTTTTAAGAATAAGCAGTCTCCCTTATAAGACAGTGACAAATCACTTCCCCCCCCCCCCCCCCCCGAATGCAGAGGAAGCTGTGTCCTTGAATTTATTCAAGACTGAGTTAGGAGGCAAGCGAGTCGAGCTTGGGGGAGGGGCACTGTACAGCTAGTTGAGACCATCATCAGAACAGCCATGATCGTACTGTAATCCTGACTGGTGTTCTCCTGCTTTGGAGTCCCTTGTTCCTACGTCAGACTAGGCCTTTTAGCAACGGAAGAGACTTTCTCTCTGATATGGGAGACAACTCTGGAATGTAAATAGATGACTCAGGTGATATTTATTATGATCATGTTTGATGCCCTTATATTATTCCGGACACAGTAATGTTTTTGTTATAATGTTAGATGGAGTCTGATTAAAATTATTTATTTTCTTCACCCCTTTAAGTAAATGACATGTGACTTGATTTTCGTTCTTGGCACGACAAACTCCAGGGAGAACAGGACTCCACTGCAGCTAAATGTTGTTGACGTCTCCAGTCATACCAAGGCAGCAAGCTCCTTCAGTAACTGTCCCGGTTATAACTGTTGATATAAACACTTGGATGATCTTGTCTATGTAGCCATTCACTGCTGGCAAAACAGAATGTCTCCAAAATAAATCTCTTTACAGCAAAGTGAAGAAAATCGGCCTTTTTTGAAAGTGCTGATCTTGAATTAGTCTGAGGGACAACCGTTAGGCTGCTGCATGAAGGCTCAATCTCATTGGTTCAAAATCACTTCAATTGCATGACAAGCGAGGCTGGTGAAATCCTCTGGGGTTCATTGAGGCTGGTGATGGGATCTCGGACTCTGGGATTGAGAGTCACGAAAGTAACATTCCATGGAAAGTAGCTCAAAAATAATTTGGATGTTATTGAGAAGCAAAGCAGCTTGAATCAAAGGCTTCTCTGCTTCTAGCAAAGATATATCCATTCACCAATGGATGGGCTATTACATTAGGGGATGAGTACATAATTGTTGTTCTGCTGAATGGGCAGTGTTCTGAAAAGGTGTTGATATTTTGAGTGGTTTGTTTTCATTTTCACCAGTGTTAGATTTCCCTGCAGTCCGTCTCTCTGCAAGGCTGTTTCCTTGAAAGTAGGTTTTATAATTAGTGTGTCCCTGGTGTTCCCCTTTGCCATTAGCTTTCCATGCTTTCTCCTGTATGCTAGCGATTGCTTCTGTTTATGAATGGAAATATTCTTTCTGATACAGGCATTACTATATTTATTTGTGCTTGTATTTATTTAGCCACTTCAGCCCAGTGATGCAAGTGCACCATTGAGGTTAAGGAGGGCATTCTCACATTTAACCCAGCAGCTGTGAAGGAACAGTCGATACGTTTTCAAGTTGGGGTGGTATGTGATTTAGAGGGAAATTTGCATGCTGATTGGCTCCATACATCACTGCTCTCCTAGCTGGTGGAGGTCGGGGATTTGGAAGATGCTATTGAAGGAGGCTTGGCAAGTTGCTGCAGTGCATCTTGTTGACTGTACCCACTGCTGTCACTGTTCATAACTGAATGATTGAATGCTTAAGGTGGTGGATGGTATGACAGTGAAGTGGGCTGCTTTGCCCAAGGTGCTGGTAAGTATCTTAACTTGCAAACCCAATAGTTGAGTGTATTCCACCACAGTGTACCTTGTAGATGATGGAGAGGCTTTGGAAGGCGAATTACTTACTGCAGACCTCCCAACTTTACATCTGTTCTTTTGCCACAATATGTAAATGGCTGACCGAGTTCTGTTCCTGATCAGTGGTAACTTACAGCAAATTGTTATCAAGGATTCAATGATAAAGCTGTGGAGTGTTGAGAGGTTTCGATTCTCTTGTTGGAGATGGACGCTTGTGTGGTGCAAACATTCCTTGCCATTTATCAGCCCAAGCTTGAATGCTGTCTAGGTTTTGCTGCATTTAGATTCAGATTGCTACAGCCTCTGAGGAGTTACAAATGACAGTGAACCTGCACAATCAACTATAAATAATACACTTCTGATCTTAGAATGAAAGGAACAGCATTGATGAAGTAGCAGATGATGATTGGACCGAAGATCTACCCCAGTGATCTCCTGCAAAAATGACTTGAGGTGAAACTGAGCTGATTGATTCCAAAAACCACAACTGTGTTTTCTTTTACAAACTCCAGTTGGCAAATTAGTTAACTTGGTGAATTTCTATGATGCGTGTTGTTGATTGTACACTGCTGCTATTGGATAGTGGTGAATATAGTGTCAAGTAAGAGAGCTGCTATGCCCTAGATAGTGTCTAACTTCTGTGTTATTGGAGCTATAGACATTCAGGCAAGTGGAGAGTATTCCATCATACTCCTGACTGTCTGGCAGATGGTGGACAGGCTTTGGGGAATCAGGATGTTAGTTTATCGCTGAAAGATTCCTAGCCTTTGACCTATGCTTACGGCAAACTACACAAATGTATGGGTAGTCTGTTTCAGCTTAGAGTTAATGGTGACCCTTAGGATGTTAATAGTGGGGAATTCAATGATAGTACTGAATGCCAGGGGTTATGGTTACATTCTCTTGTCTGAGATGGTCCAATCATCATCTGCTACTTCATCAATGCTGTTCCTTTCATTCTAAGATCAGAAGTGTATTATTTATAGTTGATTGTGCAGGTTCACTGTCATTTGTAACTCCTCAGAGGCTGTAGCAATCTGAATCTAAATGCAGCAAAACCTAGACAGCATTCAAGCTTGGGCTGATAAATGGCAAGGAATGTTTGCACCACACAAGCGTCCATCTCCAACAAGAGAATCGAAACCTCTCAACACTCCACAGCTTTATCATTGAATCCTTGATAACAATTTGCTGTAAGTTACCACTGATCAGGAACAGAACTCGGTCAGCCATTTACATATTGTGGCAAAAGAACAGATGTAAAGCCTGGTACATTTGTGTGACATGATTGTTATTGGTCATTTATCAGCTCTAGTCTGGATGTTGTCTAGCTGAAAATGTGTTGCTGGTTAAAGCACAGCAGGTTAGGCAGCATCCAAGGAACAGGAAATTCGACGTTTCAGGCCAGAGCCCTTCATCAGGAATCATTCCTGATGAAGGGCTCTGGCCCGAAACGTCGAATTTCCTGTTCCTTGGATGCTGCCTGATCTGCTGTGCTTTAATCAGCAACACATTTTCAGCTCTGATCTCCAGCATCTGCAGACCTCACTTTTAACTGGATGTTGTCTAGGTCCTGCTGATTTGTATGTGGGCTGTTTCAGCATCTGAGGAGTTGCAAATGGTACTGAACACTTTGCACCTCTGGAATTTAACTGAAAGTTTGTTCATGTTGTGTCAAAGCTATAATGAGGTCAGGAACCAATTAGAACATGAACTGCAAACTGTTGTGCAGGTTATTACTAAGTGAGTGGGTCTTGAAAGCTCAGTCCACAACCTTGCTTAGTTGAGTTGAGAGTAGGCTGCTGCGACTGAGGGGAAACTAATTGATTGTATTCCCGTAAAATACCCATACAGTGTCTAAGAGCATCCCCGAAAATGTCTGATTGTACTCATGGAGCCCCGTGTTTATAGAGTCATAGAGATGTACAGCATGGAAACAGACCCTTTGGTTCAACCCATCCATGCCAACCAGATATCCCAACCCAATCTAGTCCCACCTGCCAGCACCCGACCCATATCCCTCCAAACCTTTCCTAGTCATATACCCATCCAAATGCCTCTTACGTGTTGTAGTTGCCTGGCAGCTCTTTCCATACGCGTACCACACTGTGGAAAAAGTTGCCCCTTAGGTCTCTGTTTTATCCTTCCCCTCTCATCCAAAATCTACACCCCCTAGTTCTGGACTCCCTGATCCCAAGGAGAAGACTTTGCCTATTTACCCTATCCATGCCCCTCATCATTTTGTAAACCTCTATAAGGTCACCCCTAAGCCTTTGACACTCCAGGGAATACAGCCCCAGCCTGTTCAGACTCTCTCTGTAGCTCAGATCCTCCAACGCTGGCAACATCCTTGTAAATCTTTTCTGAACCTTTTCAAGTTTCACAACATCTTTCCGATAGGAAGGAGACCAGAATTGCACGCAATATTCCAACAGCGGCCTAACCGATGTCCTGTACAGCCGCAACGTGACCTCCCAACTCCTGTACTCAATACTCTGACCAATAACGGAAAGCACACCAAATGCCACCTCCACTATCCTATCTACCTGTGACTCCACTTGCAAGGAGCTATGAACCTGCACTCCAAGGTCTCTTTGTTCAGCAACACTCCCTAGGACCTTACCATTAAGTGTATAAGTCCTGCTAAGATTTGCTTTCCCAAAATGCAGCACCTTGCATTTGTCTGAATTAAACTCCATCTGCCACTTCTCAGCCCATTGGCCCATCTGGTCCAGATCCTGTTGCAGTCTGAGTTATACCTCTTCATTGTCCACTACACCTCCAATTTTGGTGTCATCTGCAAACTTATTAACTGTACCTCTTATGCTCGCATCCAAATCATTTAAGTAAATGACAAAAAGTAGTGGACCCAGCACCGATTCTTTTGGCACTCCACTGGTCATAGGCCTCCATGCCGAAAAACAACCGTCCACCACCACCCTCTTGTCTTTTAGCTTTTTGAGCCAGTTCTGTATCCAAATGGCTAGTTCTCCCTGTATTCCGTGAGATCTAACCTCAGTCATCAGTCTCCCATGGGGAACCTAGTTGAACGCTTTACTGAAGTCCATATAGATCACATCCACCGCTCTGCCCTCATCAATCATCTTTGTTCCTACTTCAAAAAACTCAAATCAAGTTTGAAAGGCATCATTTCCCCCGCATGAGGCAGTGTCGACTGTCCCTAATCAGTGATTGCTTTGGTATATTTTGGGTGCAGAGATTCCTGGAGAAGTCAGTACGCAAACATTGTGTGCAGAGAGTATGCTGTAAGTTGCGTAATCCTGGAATAAAGTATTGGAGGCAATAAATAGGTGTGTTGCTGTGTGACACTGACAGGACGCGTTTGACTGGTTGAAGGAAGAATTGCAAATTAAGGTTGCTAGGGCAGAATGTTGCAGTGCATCAGTTTGTGTGATTTACTTTAACCCCAGTATGTTGTTAAGGCCAACACTAACAGAATCGTAGCAGTGTTGGCTGCTTATCTTCTGTGCATTGCACAAATCCTTAATGCAAGCTACACCATCCTGGAGACCTACATTTATTTCAGTATTGCAGCCCTGGAAGTATTGAGACCTTAGTAACTAGGGACAGATTTTGGCCTTGAGTATCCTTCCCACAGCTTTTAAATCCCTCGCAGCCTCTTCACACTGTTTACACTGCTTGTTTTGGTGTAGTTTGGTCACAATGCTTTTTTTGCATGTCAGTGGTTACCTCAGGGCAGTATGCTTATTAAGGAAAATATGAAACGTTATTGGGGTCACCTTAGTATTCCTTATAGCCATAAAGAGGCTTGCTCAGGAATACGTATTACTCCTGTTGAGGCTTAGTCTGGCAGGAGGTTATTTGTACATATCGTTCTTTCAGCTGAAGCCATTAAAGTGCTGTTACTCTTGTCAGATCTTGCTTGACATTTGTATACCTCTTGTTTGTTTATCTTCCGTCCTTGAAATACTGTCTCAGCATGAGTCATTCCCTTTGGGAAGGAGGTAAGTTGCTTTATTTTAAAGACATAATATTTCCTTTGAAGGTAAAATATTGCTGTTTTTCTCTTTGCGTGCTTCTGTTCCCTGTTAGGCTGTGAAGGTGTTGAATCTTGCCGAGATTCGGTCCAGTACCATGGGCGCGTGCCAACGGTCTGATTCTTTGGTACTGGCTTTCTTACAAAATATCAACTCAAATAGTCAGTCATTTGGGTTTCTGAGGCCACTGTGGCAACGAACCCAATTGTGCATCAGCCAGGCCCTCGACTTCAGCTCAGCTAAGAACGCCCCCCACCCAATTCAGGACTGCCCCTTTCTACTTGTGTAACATCACCACCTGACTCATCCCCTGCCTCATTTTGTGTGTCATTTGCTGCAACCTAAGTTTGTCATTCATGACCCTTAACACTAGATTTGATTATTCAAAAGCACACCTGGGCTTGTCTTCCATGTTCTACCCTTCGTAAACCTGAGGCTGGGCACACTTTCCTCATTCCTGATGAAGGGCTTATGCCCGAAACATCGAATTTCCTGTTCCTTGGATGCTGCCTGACCTGCTGCATTTTTCCAGCAACACATTTTCAGTGCTGACCAAAGCTTGACACCTCTACACCCACATCCACCCCCACCCCACCACCACCACCACACCTTCACCCATTGACATTGATCAGAGACAAAAAAAAATTGCAGATGCTGGAATCCAAGGTAGATAAGCAGGAAGCTAGAAGAACACGGTGAGCCAGGCAGCATCAGGCGGTGGAGAAGTCGACGTTTTGGGTGTAACCCTTCTTCAGGACTGGGAGTGGGTGTCGGGGGAGCATCAGATAAAGGGGGTGGTGGGGTCAGGGTGGTGAAGTGGAGATAGATAGAGGGCATGACTTGATTGGAGGAATGAATCCGGTTGGTGGCTAGAAGGAAGGTTTGATGAGAAGAATGGAAGGGGGAGGGGCTGGGAAGGGAATAGAGTGAGGGAAAGGGAGGTTATTTGAAATGGGAGAACTCCATGTTGAGTCCTTCAGGCCGTGGGCTGTCCACATGGAATATGAGGAGTTATTCCTCCAATGTGCTGTCTGATTTGTTATGGCAATGGAGGAGGCCAAAGATGGTCATGTTGCAAAGGGAGGAGGAAGGGGAATTAAAATGGATGGTGACTGGGAGGTCAGATCACCCCTGTGGGTCTGGCTGAGATGCTTGGTGAACTGTTCCCTTAGACTGGTATTGATTAGCAGCAAAATGTGGCATCTTTCAAAATTCTCCTCTTTGCTCTCAGTACCTTCCTTGGTCCATCTCACCATAACCTTAGGATCTTCTCTGGTTGTACAACCCTCTGATATTTCTGCCCCTTCCATGTTGCCTGCTTGACTTTTGCTGCTTGCCTTTTGATTGCTCTGCCTTCTGTCAAGACTCTCTTCCCAAAATCTATCTGCCCTGTACCCCTCTTCTGTATTAAGCCTCTCCTTTTGGCCATGGAATCAGAATAGAAGGAGACCATTTGGTTTGTTGTTTCTTTCTTTGCTGGCTTTCTGAAGGGGGTGGTTCATCTAGTGCCACTATCCTTTCAGTCACCTCACAGCCTTGCATGTTCTTCCTTTCCAGATAATGATCTAATTCGCTTTTGAAAGCCTCCGTTGAACCTTTGCGGTGTACTCTTGGGCAGTACGTTCCAGATCCTAATCACTTACTGCATGATAAAAGGTGTTACATCATATCACTTTTGCCAATTACTGGAAATTTTACTGCCTGGTTCTTGAGCCAATCATGGGAGCATTATCTTCCTGCTTACTCTATCCAGATCGCTCATGATTTTAAATACCTCTGTCAAACCTCCTCTCAACCCCTCTCCTCCAAGCAAAGTAATTCTGGCTTCTCCAGTTATTGAGTGACTCAGTGGCTTGCACTGCTGCCTCACAGCGCCAGGGACATTTCACCCTCAGGTTCTCCTCGTGTTGGCGTGGGTTTCCTCTGGGTGCTCCAGTTTCCTCCCACATTCCAAAGATGTGCAGGTTAGGTGGATTGGCCATGCTGATTTACCCACTAGTGTTCAGGGATGTCTAGGTTAGGTGCATTAATCAGGAAAAATGTAAAATATAGGGTAGGGGAATGGGTTTGGGGTGGGATGCTCTGAACTTGTTGGGCCAAATGGCCTGTTTCCACACTCTAGGGATTTGTGATTCTATGTAGCTGAAGCTTCTCATCCCTGAAACCATCTCCTGAATCTTTCCTGTATTTCCTAAAACTTTAATATCCTTCCTAGAGTGTGGTTGCCAGTATTGGATGCATCACTCTAGCTGAGGTTGAACCAGCGTTTAAGAACAAAGAACCTTACAGGACAGGAACAGGCTCTTCAGCTCTCCAAGCCTGCACTGATCCATATCCTCTATCTAAACCTGCTGCTTATTTTCTAAGGATCTGTGATCCTTTGCTCCCTGCCCATTCAGCTAACTGTTTAGGTACACCTTAAATGATGCTATCGTTCTTGCCCCTACCACCTCTGCTGGCAACACATTGCAGGCACCCACCACCCTCTGCATGAAGAACTTTCCATGTACATCTCCCCTAAACTTTGCCCCTCTCACTTTGAACTCATGACCCTGAGTAATGAGCCCCCCCCACTCTGGGGGGGCAAAAGCATATTGCTATCCACCCTGTCTACACCCCTCATGATTTTGTAGGCCTCAATTAGGTTTCCCCCCCCCCCCCCCCCCCCCCCCCCCCCCCAACTTTCCAATGAAAATAATCCTAATCTACTCAACCTCTCCTCATAGCTAGCACCCTCCGTACCAGGCAACATCATGGTGAACTCCTGTGTATCCCCTCCAAAGCATTCACATCTTTTTTGGTAATGTGGTGACCGGAACTGTATGCAGTGTTCCAAGTGTGGCTGAACCAAAGTCTTATACATGACCTGCCAACTCTTGTACTCAATACCTGCCCAATGAAGGGAAGCATGCTAGGAAGGGTCACTCGACCTGAAACATTAACTCTGATTTTTTTCTTCATAGATCTTGCCAACCTGAGCTTTTCCAGCAATTTGTTTTTGTTTCTGATTTACAGCATCAGTTCTTTCAGTTTTTATTTAAATGGTACTGTAGTCCAGTGTTATACCGAAGGGCTGATAACATTTATCTATAGGGCATCATCTTGTTGGATCACATTTTGTGCAGTGGCTCTGAGGGAGGAGCAGATAATGAAAAGCCATGTTAATAATAGGCAATCAGTAGGCATCTGGTTAATTGTTGCTTAATTTGAGGAAGATTGTTTTGGCATTTGAAATAGCAATTGTCTGGCAATTACTGTAGCAGGTCCCCAAGTGTTACTCCTGCACTCCATGCTTGGTTTGGGCAGAAATATGCTACATCCAAAAACAAATTTCGAAATTGCTTTGAATGCTCCTCTCCCCCAATGCAAGCTTATGGAGCCATTGTCAGCAAAAGGTTCTTGGCATCTTTTTCCATTACAGAGTGACAGTTCTAACGTGTGTTTTGAGAGTAACTGTTGCACAAGCAGGGGTAAGGATAGCAGGCAGAGCTACCATGTATTACCACACCCAGTTATGGGGACTGAACCCATGACACTGGCTTTATTTTGCACAACACTAGTTATCTACTCAACAGAACTAGACAGAAGTCCTCTCCGATCGAGAGACTGGAAGGTTTGGGTCATTTCTTTTTGTAAAGAAACACTTTTTTTTTGCGGGTAGCTGACATTACTCGTTAACAGGCTCTCTAATTTCCACAGTGGGTCCCTGTGAATGTTTAATTATCTACAGGAAGTTCCTGAGTATAAGGTGAGACAAGGGATCGTCTCCAAGAGATGCTTCCCTGTTGTTATCAGACTGCTGAATGGACCTCTCTAATTTCAAATCTAATGCTGACCTTGCTTTTGCGCACCCCCTGTAAATTTGTAACCTTGTATGCCTTGCTATGTCTAACCAGCTGTATGTCTTTGTTTGCTGTTATCTGCCAGTACTGCTCGCAAAGCAAGTACTTCGGTATATGTGACAACAATAAATCAAATCGACAGAATGTGTCATTATCTGAAGGCTTGTGTAAGATCTTGAGTATTTGTGCAATACCCTCGCGAAGATGTCTTTGGACTGTGGGAGGAAACCAGAGCAAACCGCACACACTGGGAGAATGTATAAACTCCACACACAGTTGCCCGAGAGTAGAATCAATCCCCTGTGCCCAGTGCTGTGCCACCCTGTTTCAGGAGACAAAATTTGCAACTGAACTGCTGTGTGTATTTCACTGTATGAGTGAGCATACGTGAGCATTTTACAAAACAGTTATATCTTAGTGGCATTCGAGTGACAAGTGTTGAATTTATGTAATCACTTGTCTCAAAGCTGTTTGTTGTAAAAGATAGTGTTACTCTTGCTTTAAATAGTTTTTATTTGTCTAGTATATTGAAGAATGGAACTTTATCGAGTAATGTTCATTTAAGCAAGAGCAAACTCCCTAGTACTTGGGAGGCTAAACAAAGTGTTTGGAATATATCACCCACTCATCCAGTATTTGTTGTAAGGAGAGTTTAACTGGACACTTTTTTTTTTAAGCAAGGGAGTCTTGGCTACTTGCTTGAAGTGCACTTCTTCGACAGTCGTGTGTGCCAGAGGTTCCCAACTGTGGTTAATTGTTTTACTGTTTCATTAGTATCTTCTGTCACTGAGGAGGAGAAAGTGAGAACTGTGAAGCTGGTGATCAGACTCAAATAGTGTGGCGCTGTAAAAGCACAGCAGGTCAGTCAGCATCTGAGGAGCAGGAGAGTTGATGTTTCGAGCATGATCACTTCATCAAGAATGTGGGCAAGGGCCCAAGGGGGCTGTGAGATAAATGGGAGGGTTGTGGGGCTAGGGGCAAGGCAACTGGGAATGCAATAGGTAGATGAAGGTGAAGGGTGATGGTGATAGGTCGGGGTGGAGTGGAGTGAATAGGTGGGAAGATAGATGGACAGTTGAAGACGGTGCAACCGAGTTGAAGGGTTGGATCTGGGATAAGGTGAGGGGAGATCTGGAAATTAGTGAAATCAACACTGATCCTGTGTGGTTAGAGGATCCCAAAGCAGAAGATGAAGTGTTCTTCCTCCAGGCCTCAGTCGGAATTTGGCAGTGGAGGCGGCCCAGGATTTGTATGCTCTTGTCGGAGTGGGAGGGGGAGTGGAAGTGGTCGGCCACATGGCAGTGGGGATGATTGGGGTGTGTGTGTGTCCTGGAGATATCAGAATGGTGTGTTGCTTCCCTGGTGCCAGGATCAAGGATGTCTCAGAAGGTGCAGAATGTTCTCATGGGGGAGAGGGGCCAGCAAGAGGTCATTGTCCACATTGGAGCCAACGACATAGGAAGGGAAAAGGTGGAGAGTCTGAAGGGAGATTAGAGAGTTAAGCAGAAATTTAAAAAGGAGGTCCTCGATAGTAATAATATCTGGATTACTTCAGGTGCTACGAGCTAGTGAGGGCAGGAATAGGAGGATAGAGCAGATGAATGCATAGCTGAGGAGCTGGTGTATGGGAGAAGGATTCACATTTTTGGATCATTGGAATCTCTATTGGGTTAGAAGTGACCTGTACAAGAAGGACGGATTGCACCTAAATTGGAAGGGGACTAATATACTGGCAGGGAAATTTGCTGAGCTGCTTGGGAGGATTTAAACTAGTAAGGTGGGGGGTGGGACCCAGGGCGATAGTGAGGAAAGAGTTTGTTGTATACACTGTGTACTAGAAAATTGTCTGATTCAATATGTGGATGTACCTGCTAGAGAAGGTGCAGAACTTGACCTACTGTTGGGAAATAAGGCAGGGCAGGTGGCTGAGGTGACAGTGGGAGAGCACTTTGGGGCCAGCAACCATAATTCTATTAGATTTAAAATAGTGTTGGAAAAGGATAGACCAGATCTAAAAGTTGAACTTCTAACTTGGGAGAGGGGCAAATTTTGACAGTATTTGGCAAGAACTTTCAAAAGCTGACTGGGGGCAGATGTTTGCAGGTAAAGGGATGGCTGGAAAATGGGAAGTCTTCAGAAATGAGATAGCAAGGATCCAGAGGCAGAATATTCCTGTGAGGGTGAAAGGGAATGCTGGATGACTAAAGAAATTGAGGATTTCGTTAAGAAAAAGAAGAAAGTGTATGTCAGGTATAGACAGGATAGATCGAGTGAATCCTTAGAGTATAAAGGAAGGAGGAGGATACTTGAGGGAAATCAGGAGGGCAAAACGGGGACATAGCTTTGGCAAATAGAATTAAGGAGAATCCAAACGGTTTTTACAAATGTGTTAAGGACAAAAGGGTAACTAGGGAGAGAATAGGGCCCCTCAAAGATCAGCAAGGCAGCCTTTGTGTGGAGCCATAGAAAATGGGGGTGATACTAAGCGAGTATTTTGCATCAGTATTTACTGTGGAAAATGATATGGAAGATTATAGACTGTAGGGAAATAGATAGTGACCTCTTGGAAAAATGTCTATATTACTGAGGAGGAAGTGCTGGATGTCTTGAAACGTATAAAGGTGGATAAATATATCAGGACCTGAAAGTGTACCCGAGAACTCTGTGGGAAGCTAGAGAAGTGATTACTGGGCCTCTTGTTGAGATATTTGTATCATTGATAGTCACACGTGAGATGCCGGAGGACTGGAGGCTGGCTAACGTGGTGCCACTGTTTAAGAAGGGTGGTAAGGACAGGCCAGGGAACTATAGACTGGTGAACCTGACCTCGGTGGGTAAGTTGATGGAGGGAATCCTGAGGGACAGGATGTACATGTATTTGGAAAGGCAAGCGCTGATTAGGGATAGTCAACATGGCTTTGTGCGTGGGAAATCGTGTCTCTCAAACTTGATTTGAGTTTTTTGAGAAAGTAACAGGATTGATGAGGGCAGAGGGGTAGATGTGATCTATATGGACTTCAGTAAGGCGATCGACAAGGTTCTCCATGGGAGACTGATTAGCAAGGTTAGATCCCACGGAATACAGGGAGAACTGGCCATTTGGATACAGAACTGGCTTATAGGTAGAATACAGAGGGTGGTGGTGGATGGTTGTTTTTTTAGACTAGAGGCCTGTGACCAGTGGAGTGCCACAAGAATCAGTGCTGGGCCCTCTACTTTTTGTCATTTACATATATGATTTGGATGCGAGCATAAGTGGTACAGTTAGTAAGTTTGCAGATGACACCAAAATTGGAGGTGTAGTGGACAGCAAAGAGGGTTACCTCAGATTACAACAGGATCTGGACCAGATGGGCCAAAGGTTTGAGAAGTGGCAGGTGGAGTTTAATTCAGACAAATGTGAGGTGCTGCATTTTGGGAAAGCAAATCTTAGCAGGACTTATACACTTTATGGTAAGGTCCTGGGGAGTGTTGCTGAACAAAGAGACCTTGGAGTGCAGGTTCATAGCTCCTTGCAAGTGGAGTCACAGGTAGATAGGATAGTGAAGGTGGCATTTGGTGTGCTTTCCGTTATTGGTCAGAGTATTGAGTACAGGAGTTGGGAGGTCATGTTGCGGCTGTACAGGACATTGGTTAGGTCACTGTTGGAAAATTGTGTGCAATTCTGATCTCCTTCCTATTGGAAAGATGTTGTGAAACTTGAAAAGGTTCAGAAAAGATTTACAAGGATGTTGCCAGGGTTGGAGGATTTGAGCTATAGGGAGAGGCTGAACAGGCTGGGCTGTTTTTCCTGGAGTGTCGGAGGCTGAGGGGTGACCTTACAGAGGTTTACAAAATTGAGGGGCATGGATAGGGTAAATAGGCAAAGTCTTTTCCCTGGGGTCGGGGAATCCAGAACTAGAGGGCATAGGTTTAGGGTGAGAGGGGAAAGATATAAAAGAGACCTAAGAGGCAACTTTTTCAGAGGGTGGTACATGTATGGAATGAGCTGCCAGAGGAAGTGGTGGAGGTTAGTACAATTGCAACATTTAAAAGGCATTTGGAAGGGTATATGAATAGGAAGGGTTTGGAGGGATATGGGCTGGGTGCTAGCAGGTGGGACTAGATTGGGTTGGGATATCTGGTCGGCATGGAAGGGTTGGACCAAAGGGTCTGTTTCCATGCTGTACATCTCTATGATTCTATGTTCCCTGAAATGTTCCACTAGTTGGCATCCTGTCTCCCCAGTGTAGAGGAGACCACATCAAGAGCAACGGACACAGTAGATGAGGAGTTTTGGGATGCAGGAAAATTTCTGCCAGATGTGGAAGGATCCTTTGGGGCCTCGGATGGAGGTGAGGGTGTTCCAAGATTAAATCCCCAGACTTGCTTTTGCTTTAAAAAAAATTTAAATCTTTTGCAATTTTTGTCAGACACCTTTTGTGATGGGTGTTGTGTTACTGTATATAGCATTTCTCAGTCTATATTCTACACAAGAATATTGCCTGCTATTATTCCCAGACTTGAGTTATGCCAAATCCTTGATTTCCATTTAAATTATCCACTTTTTAAAAAGATGAAAAGTTTTTTAAGCATTTTTCTCTTAAACCTGTAACATCTTATTTTACTATTACATTTCAAGTGAACATAATAGCATAAGAAGTAGGAGTTGGAGTAGGCCATTTCGTCTCCTTTATTTTGCCCTTCCATTCAGTATGATCGTGGTAAAATCTTTTACCTCAACTCCCTGGGAGACCAGCCTCAGGTGCAAATATACGCAATGATTTCTAGTGGCTGGGGTATTGAGAGTCGGTACCATTTGAGGACTCTTTTAGTGTCATGGTAGTCATAGTAGAGTTAATATAGCACGGATAAAGACCCTTCAGTCCGACGTATTCACACCGACCAGATATTCTAAACTGACCTAGTTCCATTTGCTAGCATTTGGCCCATATTCCCCCCTCAATTCCTCCTTTTCATATATCCATCCAAATGTCTTTTTAAATGTTGTAAATTTCCTCCACCTCTGGCAGCTTGTTCCATACATGCACCACCCTGTGCATGAAAATGTTGCCCCTTGGGTCCCTTTTAAATCTTTCCCTTTTCATCTTAAACCTGTGCCCTCTAGTTTTGGACTCCCCTACCCTGGGGAAAAAACATTGACTATTCACCCCATCCATGCCCATCGTGACTTTATAAACCTCTATACTGTCACCCTTCAGCCTCTCCTACTCCAGGAGAAAAAGCCCCAGCCCCTCCCTATAGCTCAGACCCTCCAACCTTGAAGCCAGGAGGCATGTGTTCATCACCCACCTTTAGTGTGTAATAACATTTGTAAGCAGGTTGAATAGAAAATATCAATAACTGTACCTTTAGCAATGTAGCACTGCTGTTGGTACTGTACTGTAGCACCACATTGAAATTGGAGCTCAAGGCGTAAGTTTGAATCTCCAGACTTCTTTCTTGTATATTGGGAGTGTTGCCTCCTGAGGTAAAATGAATACACTATATTGTGTGGAAGGAGAGTGTGGCTCCCCTGTCCTGTTTTGTGACGCCTGAAGCCTAACCAAGCCCTTCTGGTAGTGGGGGAGAGTTAGAAATACTCATATCTGTAAACAGGTAATAAATTCCAATACATTAGTGTAATGTTAAAGTCTGATTTGTCATATTACGATAATTTTTAACTTGTTTAAAACATTGAGCTGGAAAAAGCACAGCAGGTCAGGCAACATCAGAGGCGAAGGAGAGTCAAAGTTTCATGTCGAATCTTTAGTCGGGACTGAGGAAAGATCCCAAACTAAAACAACGACTCCCCTTCTCCTCTGCTACTTGACCTACTGTGCTTTTTCCAGATGCACACTTTGACTCTCCAGCATCTAGAGTGGATAAAGTCTGCCCCAGGCCTTTCAACATTGTTTACATGGCACCCCTATTTAAAAAGAAAGACATTCAGTACTACTGCAGTCACCTCCATGTGTAAATAGCCTGTGCTAGAAATTGAGACTTTTTTGATAAATATTTTTAATCAACCTGTTCAGATGTGTTATGACCCACCTCTAGAGCAGGTGGGACTTGAATTTGGGCCTTCTGCGATACCACTATGCCTCAGACGTTGAGGTATTTTGGAGTGGAAAATCCTTTCATGAAGCGACAACTGAAAGCAGCCAGTAATTTAAGTAAATATTTACCATATTAGCTTGGTTTGTCTTTTTGGTTTTGGTCACACTTGGTACTTTCAGTTCTAAAATCCGCTAAAGTTCCTGTGGAGTACAATCTAGCAATAAACTATTGAAATAAGTCATCACCGTTGAGTGGTTTTTTATAAGCTTAAAGTGCACTTTTGCTGTTTTATTTTGCTAAGATTGAATAAGCAGTTAATTAGGTTTATAAAGTCCTCCCTTAAGTAATGTGTCAATTAGTTCTGAAGGGTAAGTCAACATTTGTTAGACAAATCCAAAAGCTAATTTGCACACAGCATGGTGCAGAATTAGACATTTAATTTGTCTTTTGATATTGAGAGAGGAGTTTTGGCCAGGACACTGGAGTGTTTCCTTCTCTTTGAAGAATGTTTTAAATAAAATCCTTTTTATGCCCACCTGAACAGGTGATCTGGGTCAGAGGTTAAATTTTAGTCCAAAATCGTGGCAACTCTGATAGTGCAGTACTCTGAGATGCTGACCTAGTTGATTTGCTGAAATGGGACTTAAATCTACTTGCAATTGGCCTAAAGCAATGACTGTTGTCATTGCAAAAGTTACAATGATAATTTTATCTGTGGTCTTAGTCAAAGTCAGAAATCGCACCCTCACTGGGTTATAGTCTCAGGTTTATTTGAAATTGCAAGCTTTCCGAGCACCCACTCCTTCCTCGGGCAGCTTGATCTTAGTGACCGAGCTATAAAGTGTGTTTAACTCTGACAATACTGCTGGGGCTTTGCTGTGCCTCCTTATGCAGGAAAGCTCCAGTTTGACCATTATGTTCAGACCTAGGGGTTTTCCTGTTTGAAAGCTAGTGACATATTGTCAGCCAGCAAATTGTCCATTTTTTTTTAAACCTGTTTTTAGGTTTCTTTTTCTAACTAGCCTGTTCAGGCATGGGACTTAAATCTGTGCCTCAGTCCAAGGGTAAGACACTACCACTGAGTCACAAGAGGGCCCTCCAATAGTCCAGGTTTTGAAACAATGACCTGCATCAAAAGGATTAATCCCATTAAGAGCAAAGTGTGATGTGAACTGAACAGGACAAAGCAGTCAAACAAGTGAGATTTCTGACCATCTAATTATTTGGTTGTAATTGTGCTCGCTGAGCTGTAATGTTTGTTTTCAGACATTTTGTCACCATGCTAGGTAACATCATTTGTCTTGGTCTGTTAAGATGTTTATCAATGGAGCTTCGGTTTGAATGCCAGGCCTCTAGAAATTCCTGTGCGTGTCTGTTTAGCTTGTCCTATAATTGATGTGTTGTCCCAGTTGAAATAGTGTCCTCCTTCGCCTGTATGTACATATCTTACCAATCTCTAAGAAAAAGAACTGGAAATGATATCCCCTGCCTTAAGAGATCAAGACACACAAATAGAAAGCGGGACAGAACACCGCTTCACTGGAGGCTCACTGATGATGTTACCTAGCATGGTGACGAAACGTCTAAAAACAAACATTCCAGGTCAGTGAGCAAACTTGCAACCTAAACCTTAACCTGAACAATATATCTTCTCCAAAATCTCAAATATAATTAAATCTAATAAAGACCAGGAGAATGCAAGGACTGCAGGTGCTGGAGATTATAGTCAAGAGTGTGGTACTGGAACAGCACAGCAGGTCAAGCAGCATCCGAGGAGCAGGAGAATCGATGTTTCATGCTTAAGCCCTTCAAAAGGAATGAAGGGCACATGCCCGAAACGTTGATTCTCCTGCTCCTTGGATGCTGCCTGACCTGCTGTGCTTCTCCAGTACCACACTCTCGACTATAATAACCAGCCAGAGAAATGTTTCCACAGCTTCAGCGATCGCGTGTGATGTTCACTTAAATCATGCACCATGAACACTACTGAACATTTAATTCTGGGTACTTTTGTCTGATATGTAATTGCCAGCTATTGGGAGTTTATCAACAATTATTATTTGGGAGCTGAATCAAGCATAAGCTGCTCACTTGCTTTGAAAGGAGTCCTCCCTCTGATCTCTTCCCTGCTATAACTCCTGCTTGGGCATGTGTGGCAGTTCAGGTTGAAATTGCACGAGTAAGATGAATGGCCATTTGCTGTAAGAATCCAGCTGTGTGCAGATGTGTTAATAGAATGACAATAAAATTACAATGTGAATTTTTTGAATTTTCTGTCCTCTTTAAAATTCATCTTATTGGCTCAATGACTGATTAAATGTGCCATAGATAAGGGAAGGGTCACTCAAATAAAAACCATACAGGTTTGAGAAGGTTTGTCCCCTGTCTTAGCCAGGCAGGTCTGACAGTGTACTTGTCAACTCTGCTGCTTAGAGATGATGTCTAGAAAACTCAGCAGGTAACTGCCCATTATCCCTCCATCCAGGTGGATGATTCAGCATCTGCCTCCCCAGCCCTTCTTTCCAATGGCTTGCAAGCACTCACTGTCTAGACTTCACTGCAACATGTGAGGTTACTGCAGCAGTACCCTCTTCCCCTGAGTTACTTCGAGGGAGTGATGGCTCGCGGTGAGTGAACACTGCAGTTTTGTGCTGGATGGTTATAGTTTCTGTTCAGCGACAGTGGTGGTTTGACATGCCTGTCGAGGAGATCAGACCCAAAACCAGGCCTTCTGGCCAAGAGGAAGGGACCCTATCATTGTACCACAAAGGCCCATGGTAATGTTTTACTCATAACAACTTCAAGTGGTCTGTACAAACTAAGAGTTACTGGCTGATGTAAGGTGGGATGAGTTATGTAGATGGTTGTATGTTTCTTTGCAGATTGTGCAGTGAATGTACACAAGAATTGTCGGATGCTTCTAGCTGAATGTACAACTCCTAAGAGCAAGGTTAGTGTGTCTGATTTTCTTATTTTAGGTACTGTTTATTCTACTTATTACTACTGGTGCATTGTTTATTGTGTTAATAGTGATCTATCCTGGTTTCGTGAGAGGGGTGCAGGTAGTTTCTTTAGAGTCATGTTAACTCTGAAGAGATGAGCCTAGATCCAGCTCCATTCTCATTGCACAGTGAATGATCAGTTACTGAAATAGGCAGCTTTCCAGTTGCACGGAGTACCTCACTGGCTCAGTGCTGGAGCCTGGAGAAATTTACTTCTGTCTGAGGGCTGGGAAGATGCTTCTCATTTCAAGCCAATATTTTCCAGTAAAATGCCCCAAATTAGTCAAACAGCATGAAGTTTATCAATGCTCTGTGCAGGTAAGTGCATGATTTCGGTGAGGTTATTTCATTTAGCAGATTGTAGCCTTGCTGTTGAAATTGAGACACCTTCGTATTGTCTGACTGATTTTATCACAGTAACTTTTCATTTCCCTATTTGTGTTTTTGTCCAGTTGTCCAGACTTCTCAATCAGGCAGGCTTGCTGTCACCTTTTGAAAATTCAGATTTCCTGCTTTTGATTCATGTAAATGTTTTTCATTTCATACTGTGAATCTTAGTCTTTCTCTGATTTTCAAGTCAGGAATTACACCAGTGAAGTCTCATTGAAGCTGATGCATTTTTAATATTTTGAAGTACTCTCTTTGTTTTAGGACAACTAGAACTGCATCCTGGTTTTGCACCCTCTCAGACCCTGCATCTGAGAGATTTATATAGTTTTTCTTTTTACAGTGACAGACCCTGTGTGACCAGAACTATATCCTGCTTCTGTATACTGACAACCTTCTACTTACCATCTGAAAGATCGAAGGCGGAATGGCACTTTCTAAAACATTGGCACCAGTTAAAATATTCCAGCAACTTCACTGTAACTGGGTGGTAATAGTTTGGAAAATAAACTACACACTAAAGTAGGGTCTCCTTGTTTCATTCATGTCTCATTCATGGATTTCATATTGAGCTTGATGTACCAAAAGTTTCAAACATGCTACTCGTCTGTAAATTGGCTATTTGCTGTCTTTTTTTTTAAGTTCAGACTTAGGATGTGGGCATTGCTGGCTAGGCCCAGTAGTAATTGGCTGTCCCTAGATGACCTTGAGGATGTGGTAATGAGCTACTGCTTTAAATTGCTGCAGTCCACTTGTGGTTTTTTTGTTTAAACTTCCGACAATTATTGGAACTGATTGGCTTACTAGACCATTTCAGAGGGCTGTTGGGAGTCAAGCACATTGCTGTGGGTCTGGAGTCACATGTAGTCTAGATTAGAGTGGTGCTAGAAAAACACAGCAAGTCCAGCACCACTCTAATCTAGACTCTGGTTTCCAGCATCTGCAGTCCTCACTTTTGCCCTGGAGTCACATGAAGGTCAGACCAGGTGATGGTTGATTTCCTTCTCTCCAAGTGGAGTTTTCTGACAATTGGCCGTGGTTTCGTTGTCATCATTTAGATATTTTATTAAATTTAAATTCGGCCATCTACTGTGGCAGGATTCAAACCCAACTCCCAGAACGTTAGTTGACTTTCTGGATGAATAGTCTAATGGATAATACCATTAGATCATTGCCTCCCCTGTCAAATGCTTTATCTTTGATTGAAAAGTGAAATTTTAAACTTAATCCAATGCTGCTGAATATTGTTGCTTTAGACCTACCAGAATGGGAATGGTTGGAAATGGTGAGCGTGTAGCCTATGCATATTCAAGCTTCTGTTTGTTTAAAGGGATAGGCAAATTCAAAATTAGATACTGAGGCAGTTTAGGGTGACCTTTGGGTTTTCGGAGTGCTTATTAAATGTGCAGAAAGTCTAAACTTTGCTATTCGGAAGGTACTCATTGTATAAATTGTGACTAGAGTCTTCTGAAATGGTTTAAATGGAACCTGAATTTGTTCCAAACCTGAATTAGCTCCAAAAGCTAGTGCTTCCAAATAAACCTGTTGGACTATAACCTGGAGTTATCATTTTTATGTTTGTACACCCCAGTCCAACACTGGCATCTCCAAATCCTGAATTTGATTGTTTGTGAATTGTGACTTTGAATAACTGACTGCAGGTTCTTCCTGGGTTGGGTCGGAAAGGTACACTTGGCATTCGAGCAAAGATCCCCCTTGCCCTAAGGAATCACCGAATGGTTAGAGCACAAAATGGCCATTCAGTCAATCATTGTCTTCCTGGTCCACCTTGTGCCAATCCCTACCTTTCCCCTGTTCCCACTGATGGTTTTCTTTTCAGGATAATGTTTCACATGTAGACAGACAGGGTGGTTAAGAAGGCACTTAGCACGCTTTCCTTCACTCCTCAAACGTTTTGGAGTATAGGAGTTAGGATGTCATTTGAGGTTGTACAGAACATTGGTAAGGCCTCTTCTGGAATACTATGTCGATTCTCCTGCTCCTTGGATGCTGCCTGACCTGCGCTTTTCCAGCAACACACTTTCAGCTCTGATCACCAGCATCTGCAGTCCTCACTTTCTCCTCGAAGATTTTAACCCAGTTCTGGTCACCCTGTTACTGGAAGAATATTATTATTATACTGCACAAGTTTCAGAAAAGGTTTACCAGGTTGTTGCCAGGAATGGAGGATTTGAGTTATAAAAATAGGCTGGGACTTTACACTGAAGTATAGGAGATTGAGGGGTGACTTTGTAGAAGTTTATGAAAGCATGGGGCGTACATAAGGTGAATGGCAGTTGTTTATTTCCCTAGGGTGGGGAATTTCAAGACTAGGGGACATATTTTTTAATGTGAGGGGAGGAAGATTTAAAAACGACATGGGGGCAACCTTTTTACAGTGATTTGTGTGTGGACTGAACTACCAGAGGAAAGGTGGATGTGGGTACAGTTACAGCATTTAAAAACATTTGGATAAATTCACGAATGAGAAATGTTTGAAGGGATATGGGCCAAGGACAGGCAGGTGGAGTTAGTTTAGTTGGGGATTATGGTTGGCATGGACTAGTTGGACCAAACCGTCTGTTTCCATGCTGTATGGCTCTGACTGATGATTCAATTCATATTTGAAAGCCTCAGTTGGCCCTGCTTCTGCCACACTCTTGGGCACTATATTCCAGATCTGAAATATTTGTTGCATACCTCCTTATAGTAAACCTTGCTCTTGTTTTGCCAGCCAGCTTTAAATCTGTATCTGCTGGTTCTCAGACCTTTTGCTAATGAGATTAGTGTCTCCTTACTGACTTTGTATGGACACTTCATGGATTTGAAAACCTATATCAAATCTGCTCTCAACCTATAACACATTCCCAACTTTATTGATTTATTTACATAACTGGTTCTAGGGATGAGAACTCCACTCTCTTGAATCATCTTTAATAACATTTACATTTTTCTTCAAGTGTGATGTCCAGAACTTGACATGATATGGTCATTTAACCAAATTGGGATGATTATGCAGGTACAACAGAATACCTTGCTGCTGTATTTTATGGCACAATTCAGAAAACCCCAGAATGCTGTAGATATTTCCCTAACCAGCCTGTGCAGAGATGGTATGACATACCTCTGGAGCAGGTGGGACTTAACCCAGGCCACCTTGTCCAGGGGTTGTACCACTGCACTACAAGACTCCTTCCAGGGTGCTGTATGCTTTAGTAACTGTGCTCGTATTCTGGCCTGGCAATGATTAACAGATATATCAGGTCACACTGCTTCAACACCACCTGTTGAATTGTACCTTTTTGTTTCTGCACTTTATAGTGACTAAAATGAGTCACTTCATGCTTCTCTGCATTCAATTTCACCTGCCATTCTTGTTTGAACCACCTCATGATTCACAATGCTTACAGATTGCGTGCCATCTAAAAGTATTGAAATTGTGCCCTGGACACCAAGATTGAGGATGTTAATATAGATTGGGAAGAGAAGGGTTGCCTTAGCTGGCAAAGTAAACTGTATTGGCAGTTTGATTTTCTCCAGCTGTAATGTCTCATTTGGATTGCCAGGATTGGCACTGGCACCAGCAGCATCGAACATAGAACATTACAGCACAGTACAGGCCCTTTGGCCCTAGATATTGCACCAACCTGCGAAACCAATCTGAAGCCCATCTATCCTACACTATTTCACTTTCATCCATATGTCTATCCAATGACCATTTAAATGCCCTTAAAGTGGCGAGTTGTCCACCGTTCCAAAAAGAGGCTTCCATGCCCCTCCTACTCTGCCTAAAGAAACTATCTCCAACATCTGTCCTATATCTATCACCCCTCAATTTAAAGCGACGCCCCCTCGTGCTAGCCATCACCATCTGAGGAAAAAGGCTCTCCCTGTCCACCTTATCTAACCCTCTGATCATGTATGTCTCAATTAAGTCACCTCTCAACCTTCTCTCTAACAAAAACAGCCTCAAGTCCCTCAGCCTTTCCTTGTAAGATCTTCCATACCAGGCAACATCCTGGTAAATCTCCTCTGAACCCCTTCCAATGCTTCCACGTCCTTCCTATAATGTAGCGACCAGAACTGTACGCAATACTCCTAAGTGCAGGCACACCAGAGTTTTGTACAGCTGCAACATGACTTCATGGTTCTGAAATGCAATCTCTCTACAATTAAGGCTAATACACCATATGCCTCTTTAACAACCTTTATCAATTTGGTGGCAACTTTCAGGGATCTATGTACATTGACACAGAGATCTCTCTGCTCATCTACACTACCAAGAATCTTACCATTAGCCCAGTATTCTTTAATTCTGTAACTCCTTCCAAAGTGAATCACCTCACACCTCTCCATTTACCACCGCTCAGTCCAGCTCTGCAGCTTATCTATGTCTCTCTGTAACCTGCAACATCCTTCAGCACTATCCACACCCCCCCCGACCTTAGTGTCATCTACAAATTTACTAATCCTTCCTTCTACACCCTCATCCAGGTCATTTATAAAAATGGAAAACAGCAGTGGCCCCAAAACAGATTCTTGCAGTACACCACTATAACTGAACTCCCAGGTGAACATTTCCCATCAACCGCCACCCTCTGTCTTCTTTCAGCTAACCAATTTCTGAACCAAACTGCAGAATCACCCTCAATCCCATGCCTCCATGTTTTGTGCAATGGTCTACTATGGGGCACCTTATCAAACTCCTTACTAAAGTTCATATACACCACATCAACCGCTTAACCATTATCCACCTGTGTTTGGTCACCATCTCAAAGGACTTAATGTGGTATGTGAGGCATGACCTACCCTTCTCGAAAGTGTTGACTATCCGTAATCAAATTATTCCTTTCTAAATGATTATAAATCCTATCTCTTATCCTTTCCAACATTTTACCCATAACAGAAATAAGGCTCACTGCTCTATAATTACCAGGGTTGTCTCTACTCCCCTCCTTGAACATTTGCCATCCTCCAGTCTTCTGGCACCATTCCTGTAGACAATGACGACATAAAGATCAACGCCAAAAGTTCCAATCTCCTCCCTGACTTCCCAGAGAATCCTTGGATAAATCCCATCCCGCCCTGGGTGCTTAGCTATTTTCACACTGTCCAGAATTGCTAACACCACCTCCTTGTGAACCTCAATCCCGTCTAGTCTGTTAGCCTGTATCTCAGTATTCTCCTTGACAAGATTGTCTTTTTCCAGAGTGAATACTTCCCCTATCTCCTCGGACTCTCTCACAACTTCCCATCTTTGGCCCTAATCTTTTTTCTAGTCATTTGTTTATTGCTGATACACCTGCTTTATGATTTTCCTTGATCCTACCTGCCAATGACAATCACAACAACGTTGATATAAATGTAGCATGAACTCAGGGTGTGCCTGTGGGTCTCTGTCACCATTGGCACTGCCAGAGCTTTGACCCTTCCTGAAAGGTCCAGTTAATTAGGAGTGTCAAAGTGTTAATGATATGTTCACTTCAAGGTAAACAGTGATTAACATAAGCCTCCACAATACGTATTAGCCAACTGCAGTGAAGATATCTTAAATGCTACAAGGCTGACTCTAGAGCTGCAGGAGTGAATTGAAACACAGTCCATTTATTTACATGCACACTCGGGTTATAATCATTACCTGATTTTTTTTCTTCTCCGTCCCCCACCCCCCACCCCATCCCACCCCCAAGTGCAGTCAGTCATTCATTGTGCTTAAATACACAGGTAAACCTACGCGCCCAGCTGGTGTTTTAGATTAAGTCAGTTGACGTTCAAAGGTCTAAGTATTTGGCCTGCTGCTGAGATATTGCAAGTGATTTTCACAGTCTTGTGAAGGTCACTCGTAACTCTCATCCATTTCAACTTGATCGATTCCACTGAGTAGCAACAGATGCCAATCATTCCCAGCTGAGGATCCTTTTATGGGCTCAAAGTAGAGTAACGCTTCCATCATCATGCTATATCTGTAATCTCCAGCAGAACAGATCTTACTTTTTCAACATAATGGCATTCTTTTCTTGTACCAGCTTTTCTCTGAATCTGCTAACTCTGTGCTGTATTCCAAGGAGGCTTGTGCATGGGCTGAAGCCTGTGGAAGTCGCAGGGAGATGAGTCTTGCAGGAAGTTGCACAGGATGATAGTTAGCGTTCGGAACAATTTACTACTGAAAGCTGTAAGGACAGAGGGAAAGTTGCTTTAGATATCCTCAGGTCAAAATGGGCAAATATTTTGAAGCAAGACACATTTTAATTTACAACTGCTTAATGAACGGGAATGTTTCACATGTACTTTATTTCAAACATACCTTCTGTCCTAAGGCTAATGCAAGCTGGGTTCAAGTTTTAGCAACATTGACAGAGAGGAAATGACTTGTGCATTTTGTCAAACGATTCAATCTGCATTCATCCAATTTGTCATATGAAAGTCTGGGCTGTTCCACAGCTGTGCATCACAAGCACGATCATCATTTCTTAGCCGGCCTGTCACCTTGCAATTGCAAGATTGATTTTTATTTTCTCCATCTGCAATCTGTAACTAGAACCAGAGGCATCAAAGTCATTTGTCTGTCTTTCTCACTGTTTTGTCCCCAAATTGAGCATTAGTGAGCAAGTTATTTGAGATCAAATGCCCCTGATAAAACTGTTAAAGACCCCTTCTGTCATTATGTTGATGATTCAATTGTTAACAGTTTGGCTGGAGTTGACTGGTTTGGATTTGTCCTGCCTTTTGTGGACAGGACAGACCTGAGCAATTTTCCATGTTGCCGTGGTAATCAGCAGGAGGTTTCCTTGCACATGTTTACCCTGAAGCCAAGAAACTTAATATCATCTGGAGTAATTATAGAGAACTTTCAAGGCAGTTCCCTATCAACCGTGTACTAATATGCTGTCACATCTCGTGAGTCTGTTCACTGTGACCGAGAATGCCAAGGCACCGTGTTAGTGGTTTTTCAGCTCTTGTCTTTATGATTTCATGAGTGACTGTCAGCTGCTGCTTGACTGGTCTGTAGAAGAGCTCTCCGGTTTTGGCTCACGTCTCCAGAATTTAATAAGAAGGACTTTACGCCAGGGCTGTAGTCATTTCAAGTGCCTCATTTGATAATGAGGAGTCCATCTGACTTTTTTTTTCTTTCTTTAGACTGTGCAGTAACTTGATACAACTGAGTGGCTTGCTAGGCCATCGCAGAGGGCAGTTAGGAGTGGACCACATCACCATACTGTGGGTCTGTTATCTCACATAGGTCAGATCATCTTCCCAAAAGGACATGAGTAAATCAAATGGGTTTTTAATGACAGTGGTCTTGTGGTCTCCAATAGATTAGCTTTTAATCACCAACAAACATAATGGGGTTAGTATCTATTTCCTGAAAGCATTAGTCTGTGCCTTTTGGATTACTAGTCCAGTGACGATAGCAGTATGGCTTCCCCCAGTTATTTGCTGCTCTTCTCCCTGGCTGCAATATTCTGTGAGCACACAACTGTATGTATTGCAAACTGCAGTCTTTTGGAATATGTTGTAGTTGGGTGATTTACCTGCTATTAAAAAAACCTCCTAATTTTACTCTTCAGTGCCCTAATGATATGCAGATGCTTGGAAATCAGAAATGTCATCACTGAGCAGAATATTTCACTGTTCCCAGGACGCGGTTCTACTATTGTTCTGACTGGCACATCCTGTTTGTTATTCAGCCATAGGAGTTTACACAACAGGAGGAGTCCACTTGGCCCATCGTGTCTGCCTCAGTCATTATCTCAGTAAAACATTCTGTACTCCAACATCTCATTTCAGAGCTGTTTCTTCTAAATGTTCACCTTGCTTCTGATTTTTAAATTGATCCATTAATGCTAAATCTCCAGCAACAATGTATTTTCATTATTCATTCTAGTAAGTTTCTTTGTAACTTCAAAAGCCGCTTGACTGTTTTCAAACTTTCATATGAGAGACCTTAAATAGCTTTTTTTAAAACTGACTATTGACACCTCTCTGGAGATCCCAAGTACATGTTACATAGTTTGCTCAGTAACCTTTAACACACACACTCTCTTTCTTGGCCCCACATTTTAATTTTCAAAAGACAATACCAGAAACTCTGCTATTGTTATGAAAGCATTCAGTCGACTTTGGTGACAGTGATAATAAGCTAGAAAGTGAATACTGAGATCTCAGTTGTGTGGTGTTGGAATCCAGTAAATTGATGCCTTCTGGTCAAAACTCTCTTCTTTGTTTCAACAGCAAAAGGATTCCCAGCAAAAATATTCTGGAAGTCCACAGAACACTGCCCAGTCTGGTGAGTTTTGTTAACAATTTATGTTTATCTAATGCAGGAGACAGTTGGATTTGATCTCCTTACTGTTTCTCTGTTTTTTTTTCCCTCCCTCCCCAACACCCTGTAAGCAAGGACAGTGAAGACCAGCTTGTCCCTCAAGCTTTTCCTGTGCCAGCATGGGGTAATGAAAATCAGATTTAAACAAGAGGTCAGAGTTATAGTAGCACAAATATGTTGGTGATTGTTTTAGACTGGCAGAGGTTACAGTGACTATGAAAGCTGTTGCAACTACATGTCAGTGAACATGGGTGGTGAGTCAGTGATAATGGGTACAAGTTAGGATAATGGAGTTGTGGATGATTAGTTTAGTGGGTAAATGTTGCAATGTAGCATAGTTTGGTGCCTGCCCACATCCCAAACCAGGGCAGGAGTGCCACTTTGAACATTTATAACCTCACAGTAAGATCAATGCTGGTGATTTGCTGACATGCAAAGGCTTTATTTTGTGAAAACATCTTCCATACTTATGTTTCTGCACTTTGTCTCATTGTACACTGGTTTATAGAAATGGTTTAAAATCTGACATGTGACATAAAGCTAAGGACAGAAGTTCAAATTCCATCACAGACTTTTGCGGAATTTAAATTCCGTTAATAAACCGGGAACATGAAACTTGTCACAGAAATAGTAGCCCTGAAACTAACATTGATTGTTACATTTTTAAAAAAAGCACCTGATTCATTAATGTTCTTTATTGGGAAGGAATTCTATCATCCTTGCCTGGTCTGGCCTATGTGTGACTCTAGACCCACAACAATGTGGTTGACTCTTAACTGCTCTCTGAGATGGCTGAGCCTTGGTTCAAGGGTAACTCGGGATGCGCTGCAAACTCTGTCCTTGTCCACATCCTATGAAATAATTAAAAAAAGAAACAACTCCTTATTTGGGGATCATGATTCAATGTTGCTCATGTCTACAGCAGTCTTCTACTTAGTTGTACCTTTAGGAACTCAGCTGCTTTGAACTGCAAATCACTTAGCTGTGTACCAGCAGGAATGACTCATGGACTCGGGAGGTAGATCACTTCATCCTGTCTCTGTGGCCAATGTTGTGGAAGAGCTATCGTTAAAGCTATAACATTCGTATTTATACAGCACCTTTTCTGTCTAAATATTTCATTACTCCTATCAAGGTTAAACTGCATGCTTTTTAAAAATAAGATTGTACAGGAAAGAAGGCTAATGCAAGAGTTTTGAGCAATCCTGTGGTTTGTACTAAATTGAGAGCGCTGGCTGATTTGAGCTTGAGTTTCTGAAATTGCCAAATGTACATCACTCATTCTCCTCAGAGGCAGATTGTACCACTTGGGTCACTCTGTTCCAAGTCTTCTCAGAGGCTGCAGTGTTAATGAATGTGGCGTTGTAGCCTATGAGCTGTCAGCCAGCACTGATTTTTAAAAGAACACATTATATCTCCAAGCAGCCTCAGGTTGTGTTGCCCTGTGCGAATAATGGATTGCACAGTGAAAAACTTTTTTTTTGGCCTGTAGAGGTGATGTATTACTCACTTTCATATTGAGGCAGCAAGCAGCATTGCACAGTTGCAGATAGATACCAACCTGGGGTTTTATACATTTGAAGCTGTCTCTTCATTCTGTCTGTGTCTTAGCCCCTATTGTAAATGGTTACTTCCTTACCTTAGCAATGTTGTATTTCCACAATCTATCTTGGAACCTCTGAGTCAAATTGCCACCTTGTCCCAACTATAAGTGTAGTTTGGAAACATAGCTGCCAGGAACTGAGCCAAGAGGGCAGCTAGACCTTTTTTTTTTAAAAAAAAAATTCATTCATTGGATGTGGGTGCCATTATTTATTACCCATCCCAAATTTCCCTCCAGATGATGGTGGTGAGCTACCTTCTTGATTAGCTGCACTCCTTGAGTGTTGGTATACCCACATGCAGTCAGAAAAGGGGTTGACCCAGTAACAGTGAAGGCATGGCAACTTGTTCCAATTCAAGTTGATGCGAGTCATGCAGCATGGAAGTAGACCCTTCAATCCAACTCGTCCATGCTGACCAGGTTTCCAAACCAAACTAGTCCCAGTTGCTTGTATTTGACCCATATGCCTCTAAACACTGGAGACAAGGAGGAAGAGAGGTGATTTGATAGAGGTGTACAAGATAATGAGAAGTGTAGATAGACAGAGACTTTTCCCCAGGGCAGAGGGATCATGATTTTAAGGTCATTGGAGGAAGGTATAGGGGAGATGTCAGAGGTAGGTTCTTTACTTAGAGTGGTGGGTGTGTGGAATGCACTGCCAGCGGTGATGTAGAGTCAGAGACATTAGGGACACTTAAGCAACTGCGGGGCAAGCATATGGATGGCAGTAAATTGACAGGTGTGTGTTAGGCACTTGGCCCTGGCTTGAAGGGTCTGTACTGTGCTGTACTGTTCTGTTCCATGTAAACCTTTCCTGTTCATGTACCTGTTGAAATGTCTCTCAAATGTTGTAACTGTGCCTGCATCTATCAGTCCCTTTGGTAGCTCATTCCATAGACACACTGCCCTCTGTGGAAAAAGTTAGGTCTCTTTTTAAGATGGTGATTGTACCACCCGTCTGCCTTTGTTCATCTACGTGTTAGACATCATGGGTTTAGTTGCTGTCAGAGAAGCCTTGGTAACTTACTGTAGTGCACTATTGTAGATAATATGCACTTGTTGCCTCCGTGAGTGAAGAGAATTGATGTGGAAAGGGGTTGAATGTGGTGCAAGTCTGAGGCTGCTGGGTCCTGGATGATGTCAAGCTTGTTGAATGTTGTTAAAGGAATGCTCATCCAGGCAAGTGAGGATATTCCATCAAACTGAGAGTCATAGAGATATACAGCACAGAAACAGATCCTTCAGTCCTACTCGTCCATGTTGACCAGATATCCCAACCCAATCTAGTCCCTCCTGCCAGTACCTGGCCCATATCCCTCCAAACCCTTCCTATTCATATACCCATCCAGATGCCTTTTCAAGTGTTGCAATTGTACCAGCCTCCACCACATCCTCTGGCAGCTCATTCCATACACGCACCATCCTCTGAATGAAAAAATTTCCTCTTGGGTCTCTTTTATATCTTTCCCCTCTCACTCTGAATCTATGCCCTCTAGTTCTGGACTCCCTGACCCCAGGGAAAAAACCATGTCTAGTTACCCTATCCATGCCCCTCATGATTTTATAAACCTCTATAAGGTCACCACTCAGCCTCTACTCCAGGGAAAACAGCCCCAGCCTGTTCAGCCTCTCCCGATAGCTCAAACTCTCCAACCCTGGCAACATCCTTGTAAATCTTTTCTGAACCCTTTCTAGTTTCACAACATCTTTCCGATAGGAAGGAGACCAGAATTGCATGCAGTATTCCAACAGTAACCTAACCAATGTCCTGTACAGCTGCAACATGACCTCCCAACGTCTGTATTCAAGATTCTGATCAATAAAGGAAAGCATACCAAATACCACCTTCACTATCCTATCTACCTGTGACTCCACTTTCAAGGAGCTATGAACCTGCACTCCAAGGTTTCTTTGTTCAGCAACACTCCCTAGGACCTTACCATTAAGTATAGAAGTCCTGCGAAGATTTGCTTTCCCAAAATGACTTTGTCTTGTAAATGATGGACTTGTTGTGGGGAAGTCAGGAGGTTGGTTGCCCACCACAGAATTATCAGCCTCTGACCTGCTCTTGGAGCCGTATTATTTAAATGGTTGGCCCAGCTCAGTTTATGACCACTGTTCATAGGATGTTGATAGTGAGAGATGCAGCAGTAGTAGTGCCATTGAACAGCAAGAATTTGATTGGCTGTTGAAGATGGTCATTGCCTTGAATTTGTGTGGCACAAATGTTGTTTTGACATGTATCAACCCAAGCTTGGATGTCATCCAGGTCTTACTGCATATCAGCTTGTGCTACTTCTGTGTCTGAGGAGTCACGGCTCGTTCTGAGCAATCTGCAGTCATCCATGAAGATACCACTCTGCACGTTTGATGGAGGGAAGTCATTGATGAAGCAGCTGAAGCCAGAAGACCTGGGTTCAATTCTCACCTGCTCCAGAGGTGTGGAATAACATCTGAGCTGGTGGATTAGAAAATATGCCCTGGTCTTTTTGTAGCCAGGTGATCTTTACAAGATTGTCGGGGGCAAAGTGTGGGGAACAGAATAGTGAGAGGGGTGTAGAATTTGGAGAAATGGAGGTGGGGTGTAGGATGTTTAGGGCTGAAGGAGCTGAGACAGAGCAGGAATAGCAGATTAGGACAATCTGAGGGGCAGAAAGGGTTAAATTTGCTTTCTGACACCTAACATTCCCTTTGCAGCGCCTTTAGTGAAGGAACAACCTCGGTGCTTACTGCTGGCCACTGATGGCACGTCTGGAGCTGTGCGGAGTATCGGCATGACCGTTCCACCAAGGAGACCTTCCCAACCATCTTCAACCAGTGTTACTAGCTACACCAATCACGGGTTAGCACAACTTACTACGTTGTTAGGAAATACTCACATTGATAAACAGATGAAGCCCCAGTTAGTTGGGAATGATTGTATCTTGTTTTAAAAAATGCCCCTGTTGTTCTGAGGACTATAACCTCACACAATTAAACTATTGGGAAGCAGTTTGGAGTGCCATGATTGTGACACCATCTCTATTATTTTCACTGACCTGCGTTAGCGATACCAGAACCACATAGCAATTCCAACTAAATCCCTCAAATCTACCACACCGAGAACATTGGATCCTAGGAGACAGTAGCAAGCTGGAAGCTAATCGTGACATCTATGATGGATTAAATGTTGAGTAAAAAGCCATTTGCAGAATGGGATCTAGTCAGATCCATTTAGTTTTGGCTATAGAAATAGGCAGTGACGTTAATCAAACGACAAGGTTTTAGCCATAAAATCCATACCAAAAATAAAGTTAGTACAAATAAATAAATAGGGGTATTGTGGATTGGCACTAACGAAAAAATGTCACTCGGTTTCTCTAAGTTGGGAGATATTTAGGTCTGATCTGATTGGAGAGGTGAGTGGAATTGTACTTATGCCTAATGTCGCACCTATTTTTAATACATGCTTTTGCATTTTATTATTAGAATAACTGCAGGGGAGATGGAGCAGGAAGTGGAGAATGGAATCCCTAAAACCAAGACTTCTGCTGAGGAAGCCCAGAGTCTAATTTCGTCATCCATTGAGTCACTTGTGGCAGAAGGTAATTGTGACGTGTGCAGATGAGGGAGGGTATCATGCATTCAATTCAATTCAATCCAATCCAGGGACAGCTGCAAAATGCTGCCACCAGCAGCATAATAGTGTGCACAGTGCTTGAGTTAAGCTATAACCTCCTATCAGCTGTGATCCCACTTGAAGTTCCATAAAAAAGAGAACCTCCAGAAATAAAACCTTGATTGCTTCAATCACTTAAACAAAGCAGTTTAAAAAAAAGGTAAAATGCACGAGCTGGGAAATGGGACAGGAGGAGATTAGATTGAAGAACTGAATGATCTGATGTGGACAAGTGTCATGAATTGTATCCAGTACATTGGAGGAGGAGAACCCCAGTCTCCACAGCTCTGTAATGGGAGTTTTGTTTGTTCTTGTGCTGGTTGCACAGCACCAGGTGAGACCCGGAAATGCTTTGTAAACTTTTTTGAGGCAAAGGGAAGATGGTGCCCTGACTGACTAACTTTTTAATTTTCAATTTCCTGTCATGTTTCAGACACCATTTATGCCTCTCTAAAGGCAGAGTTGGAGGCAGATGGCCAAGATTTCGAGGCTGAATCGTGGAGTCTTGCAGTGGATCAGGCATACGCAAAGAAACAGAGCAAAGAAGTCATCAAAAGACAGGATGTCATTTATGGTAAGACTGCAGTATTCATCAGCACTCCATTGTCTGTGCACTGTGTTCAGCTGACCTTGTTATTCAACATGTGCTTGAGTGTTTGCTCAGCTTCCAGTGAAAAAGCCAGTGGGCTTCATTTTGTTGCCCTGTGGTGACTCAGTGAGTTAGTATCAAACCTGATGTGGGACTATTCCTTTGAAAGCAGGTTAAACTTAATAACCGCTCACTTCCATGCTACGTTTCCTACCTAACCTTGTAGTTGGACTTAGCAAACCATCAGGAATGTACATGCAATAAAGTACGATAATTGCACTGGGCTATACAGAACAATCTCAATTATCCGAAGGAGATGGGTGCGGAGTATTTTTTTTTGGATAAGTGCTAACATTTTTAAGGGACCTTTTGATCTTGTTCAGATAATCCGAAGTTTGGATAATTGAGGTTCGGATAACTAAGGTTGCTCTGTACTTGGGACTCAATGTGATTTCCTTCTCTAGCCACTGAGACTTAGTGAGAGTTTTTACAAATTCACACATGTATGGAGAGTCTTCGGTTGATGGTTGTGGTTTTTGCATGTGGTTTCTCCCCACTGGTGTAGTTTTTGTTACAGTCAAGATGTACAAACAACAAGCACGCTACCTTCAGGTACCTCACCAGTATTCATTTGATTTCTTGAATGATTTTTAACAGTTACTTCTATGATCAAAGTATGACCGAGTTTAGTCCTAACCCCTCAATTTCTATGCCCATGCCTATTCTATCAATCATTGGACAAGGCTGAGGAGTTGAAATTTTGGCTGTGATCCAAGCATATTTGGGTATGTTTCTCCCCTGCCCTGATATATGCATTGTTTAGTTCCACACTGGCTATAATATGCCTTAATAAGCCGTCACTGGAGCCAGTGCTGTGAAGTTGAAGTATTGTGGATGTGTTCTATCTTAATACCCAGTACTTCCACTCAACAGTACAACATGTCCCTACAAATTCAACGTGTGGTCTTGTTTTCCACTGCAGAAATTGCCCTGCAAACTCATGCTTGGAGTGGTGTGGTTAGCACTGCTGCTTCACCGCGCCAAGGGGACCCGGGTTTGGTACTACCCTTAGGTGACTGTGCAAAATCCACTCAGGCAATCTCCCTGTGTCTGTGTACATTTCCTGCAATTTCTTCCCACAGTCCAAAGATGTGTGGGTTAGTTGGGATTGACCATGCTAAACTGTCCATAGTGTCCAAGGTTGTGTAGGCTAGGTGGGTTAGCCATGGGAAATGTGCGATTATGAGAATAGAATAGAGGATGGGTCTGGGTGGTATTGTGTAACTTGCTGTATTTTTGCCATTCTGTTCTATAACTACCCTGTAAAGGTTTGGACTAAGTCACTTTCCTATCTTCTGACATAACTCTGTTTCTAAAACAAACCCGCCTCCTTCAGAACTAATGCAGACAGAGATGCACCATCTCCGAACTCTGAAAATCATGCTGCACGTATACAATCGGGGAATGAAGGAGGAGCTCCAGCCCAGTGACAGACACCTTGTTGGCAAAATCTTTCCCTGTTTACACCAGCTGCTGGAAATCCACGGAGTTTTCTTTTCCAGGCTGAAGGAGCGGCGGAAAGATTCCTTGGAGGAAGGGAGTGACCGGAATTACCTCATCCAGAAAATTGGTGATGTTCTCTCTCAACAGGTAGGGAGCAAAGGTAGGATGTTGACATCTGCACTGAGTGGGCTGAGGAAGGCTGAAAGGACTTGTTGCAGTTACCTTTAGTACCCCCAAGGATGGAGAAATCAACTGATTTTTGCCATATACCTGTGATTTCTCCCAGAAATTCCCTACTTGATAATTCCCATGATTAAATAGCCTGCAAACGGTCACCATCTCGATCCACCGTGAGCAATGCTGGAGAGGGCAGGTTCTTTGCAATGATTGAAGGATCTTAATCTCTCTCGCAGATTCCAATTGCTTTGTACAGAGAATAGTGTGACCTGGGAATGATTTGAAGGCAGTTATTTGGCGGTGATGCTGTGAATCGCAACTAAACGAGAGCAGTTCAGAGATGTCCATGTCCCATTAATAAAAATTTTATGCCCTGCCATTATCTCTCTCCCTTGCTGTTATCACAGTGAATGTATTGAGTTGTTGATAAATTATTTTCCCAAAAACTGTATTCTGGCATTGAGTGCACACATCACATTCTATTAAGTTATGCGGTTCTGGAAATGGGGTAGATCTTCGGACTCTTTCGGCTTCTGGTTAGTTTCTGGTTGTGGGTGTAGAGACAGAGGTGGAAAACTCTTTATCACGTGATAAGCAGCTGCTGTTTGGGTGCCTTCCAAGGTACATTTCGCAAATTAAAGCTTGAAAGTAATTTGTCCACTGATTTGATGGTGGGATGTTACAGTCAGCCCTTGAAATTAAGAGAATGACTGTATTTGGTTGACTAAAGTATTTGTGGTGCCTTGATGCTTTGCAAAGCATTGTTTATTACCTTTTGGTATCTTGGAGTTGCAGAGAGCGTGTGTCAACAAGACATTATTGTCACTACTGATTCATCCCTTCTGCTATCTGCACTGGATCCTAATCATGCTGAGCTCCTGATAGTTGAAGCTGATAATCACTCAGCAAGATCACAGCACCAGAGATGCAAATGTGTTGCTGGTCAAAGCACAGCAGGTTAGGCAGCATCTCAGGAATAGAGAATTCGACGTTTCGAGCATAAGCCCTTCATCAGGAATAAGAGAGAGAGAGCCAAGCCGGCTGAGATAAATGGTTGGGAGGAGGGACTAGGGGGAGGGGCGATGGAGGTGGGATAGGTGGAAGGAGGTCAAGGTGAGGGTGATAGGCCGGAGTGGGGTGGGGGCGGAGAGGTCAGGAAGAGGATTGCAGGTTAGGAGGGCGGTGCTGAGTTGAGGGAACCGACTGAGACAAGGTGGGGGGAGGGGAAATGAGGAAGCTGGAGAAATCTGAATTCATACCTTGTGGTTGGAGGGTTCCCAGGCGGAAGATGAGGCGCTCCTCCTCCAGCCGTCGTGTAGTTGTGTTCTGCCGGTGGAGGAGTCCAAGGACCTGCATGTCCTCGGTGGAGTGGGAGGGGGAGTTAAAGTGTTGAGCCACGGGGTGATTGGGTTGGTTGGTTCGGGCGGCCCAGAGGTGTTCTCTGAAGCGTTTACTACACAGCACCAGAGAACCAATAGTCCCTGTGGAACTGTAACCTCATTTGATAGTCTCTTCAATTGAGGAGAAAAGTGGGATGGCTCAAAAATGTGTTCATAAAACGGGACAAAAGTATCATTAACTCAATAATATCTCTCATTGAGTCAGTGTTTGAAAGTTTGTTGGCTAACTTTGAGTTATACATGGAAGCTTTTGTGTAGACTTCCGACTCAGAGCTTTATGCTACTACAGTAAAACTGTAGCAAAGTCAAACTTTCTAAGTATTTCCTAATTTGTTTAAAAAAAATAAAAGGAACTGGAATTGTGGACTGAGAATGTTGTAATGCTATGGGATTCTGGGAGAGCTGAGGTGATAATCAATTAACTTGACCCTGATCGTAGACGGACATGTGCGTGTACCCTTCAGACTAATGCAGACACTGTTGAAGCATGAAACTGAAGGTTTAGAATCTTCAGATTTGCATGCGGTTAGTCTATGAAAGATGCCATTTGTGCAAAAGCACATATGACTTCTGCGAGTAAACCCACAACCAAGGTCTGAAAGATCAAATGATGAAAAAAAACTTTTACACCATCACTGTTGATGTTTTGGTTTTGTGCCTCTTGTTAGTTTGTTCAAAAATGTAAAGTAAGATCTTGCAGAGAACAAGTTTTGGACAGTATCTTTTTAATTTGACATGAGATAGACCAGAGTACAAAAGTGGCCTTTGTTGCACTGAATCACCATTCTTATGCTAGGAAGGCCCCTTGATTGCAGGAAATGGGTAAGGGCCACCCTGCTGAAGGAGGAAGAGAAAAACTTGTAACTCAATCATATTTTGAGCTAGTGTAGAGAGAACGTTTCTAATAGATCTGTGCTATATCTGCCCCGTGAATGTTTGGGGCATTCTGTACCTGACCTATGCTGAATCCCTGGAAGGGAGAAATGTCCAATTCTCCATTAGTCAGTTTTTTTTAAAATACAGTCCCCAAAGTGTGGAAATGGGCCATCTGACCCATCAAGTCAACACCGACCTGCGAAGAGCATATCACCCACACCCATTCCCCCTACCTTATTCGTGTAAACTTGCATTTCTCATGGCTGACGCATCTGGCCTACACACCTCTGAACGTTATGGGTAATTTAGCATGGCCAATCCAACTAACCTGCACACCTTTCGACTGGGTGCTCCAGTTTCCTCCCACAGAGGAAATCCATGCAGGCACAGGGAGAATGAGCAAACCTCACACCCAGTTGCCCGAGGCTGGAATTGAACCTGGGTTTTTGGTGCTGAGAGACAGTAGTGCTAACCACTGAGCCACCTTTATTCTTCTGAAAAATAAAAATTTCAACAAAGCTTTTCACAACATAATCTTCTGAAATAATTTTTGCAGTGTTTACAAATGTATTTTGCCTCAGTTTTCAGGCGAATGTGGAGAGGAAATGAAGGTGCAGTATGGGAATTTCTGCGGTCAGCACAACGAGGCAGTGAATTATTACAAAGAGATGTACCAGCAGAACAAGAAGTTCCAAAATCTAATCAAGGTGTGTACTCTTTTGCAGGAAGACACATACTGAGCATCTAATGCATTGCATATCCCAGTTTCCTATAGTGGAAAATCGTACCTTTTTTTTTTAAAATAAAAAAGCCTCGCTGTTTATTACCACAATAGATGTAGGCCATTCAGCCCACCAATTTCACATTTCTTCTTTTTCCAGAAATTAAGTAATTACGCTGTGGTGAGGCGGCTTGGAGTGCAGGAGTGCATTTTACTGGTTACCCAACGTATAACTAAGTACCCTGTCCTGGTGGAAAGGATTATTCAGAATACTGAAGGTATGTCGGTTCAACTACTTTATAATTGAAGTTGCATTGTTTCATTGTGCATTTCCATACAGTTCTATAGGAAGGATGATATGAAATTGGAAAGGTTGCAAAGAAAGATGTACAAGGATGATAACAAGACTGGATAGTGTGTGTTTTAAGAACGCTGGATATGCTTGGACAACTTTCCCTGCAGCTTAGGGGTGACCTAATAGAGGTTATAAAATCATGAAGTGTAGATAAGATGTTCAGTGAAGATATTTTCCCCATGATAGGGGGGAAAACTAGAGGCCATAGGTTTAAGGTGAGAGGAGAAAGCTTTAAAAGGGACCTGAGGGACAACAGTTTCAGAGGGTGGTTCATATGTGGAATGAACTGCCAGAGAAAGTGGGAGATGCAGGGACAGTTACGACATGTAGGATGATAGGTCAGGTACTTGGTTAGGAAAGGTTTAGAGGGATGCGGGCCAAACTCCGGCAGATAGGACTAATTTAGTTTAGGAAACTTTGTCAGCTTGGACAAAGGGTCTGTTTCTGGTCTGTGTGACTCTGACTATTTCAAAAAGCAAGGGAGATGAAGCAATGTTTATTGTGTATCTGGGATATTGCAAGGTTTAATTTTTGCACAATGCAGCTCAAAAAATGCAAACTTTTTTTCTCTTTCAAGCTCCGTTAAGTTCCTACCATGCTGAAGTTACCTCTGTTATTCCTTATTGGCTTCACATTCCTCATACTTTGGCTGTTGTGCCTCTGTGTTGTTAAAGTCAAGATTCATGGTATTCCTACTCTGAACTCATTCTTTTCTAGCATCTTATTGCCCCAAGTGTCTCTCGGTCTTTAAGTTCAGCAGGCTGAACTGTCCAAGTTGTTGTCTCAACGAGATTGCAGTGTTCGTCCTGTCCCTTTCATTGGTCCACAACGAGTGGCGTTAGGATGTGGCTTTATATACCTTGTATGACAAAGAATCATTAAAACAAGCTACTGAATAGTACTAAGTGTTTCATCTTCACTCTTGCAGTGGGGAAAATGTTGAGGTTCCACTTAAAGGGTGCCTGTCCTCTAATTAAAATAACTGGGTGAATTGCAGGCAGAGGCCACATTGTCTCACTGTTGTATGCCATTCCTGAGAGGAATGGGGAGACTGGTCAGCTTTGGCTATTGAGCAATGCGAGAAGTAAATAAAATGGGGAACTGTATCCCACAAATAGTGATTTCAGTTGGTCTGCATTCTTGATTCTGACAAGTGCTCCTGTGTTTTTCAAAGTTGGTTCAGAGGATCATGACGAATTGACCAAGGCCTTGCTCCTGATAAAGGACACAATATCTGATGTGGATGAGAAGGTAAGCGTATGTGAGAAAGCTCGGCGTCTGAAGGAGATTGCAAATCGAATGGAACCCAAGTCAATAGCCAAGCTCAAGAATGGTGATGCCTTCCGCAAGGTAGACATGCTGAGATCGAAGAGGAGACTTCTGTATGAAGGAGTGGTCTGTTGGAAGGCTGCATCTGGACGGCTAAAAGGTAGAAATCCCTTTGTCGTTGCGATTTTTATTTCACAGCTGCAGTGAGGACAAGTAGTCTGTTTGACAGCGACGAGAGTGAAAGCATAGGGCGACTGAATTAGAGCAGAAAACTGCTGCCTTTGATTAATCCAGGGGGAAAAAAACCTGAGAAATGACAAGTCCCACATTGATGGTTAGCACTATATTGTGTAGTTTTTTGTTGTTTATTTGACATTATTTCAACATCAGGGCTGACCATCTATTTTCTTATCAACATGACTTGTGGTTTCTTTGCAAACTAAAATTAATAGGTAGCAAAGATGTTAGAGACAGTAATTAGGTCATTAACAGGAAAAAGCAGAGCGCAATCTTCTAAGGTGTAAATATAGAATAGAATTCTATTTGGAGACCTTACTGCGAATGTGAATGATGTGGAATTGCACACACTGCCATATAGGGGGACAAAAAAGCAACATTATTTTTATATATTGGCTTTCCCATCTTCTGTTCACTCAAAGACCTGATGCTTAGGCAGACATGGTGGCCATGATGTGTACTACATTACCTGATGGTACAAGGACTGGTGGTCTTGCACTTTGGCAAAATGAATAAAAGCATAGACTACTTTCTAAATGGTGAGAAAATTCGTAAAGCCAAAGTACAAAGGGATCTGGGAGTGCTAGTCGAGGATTCTCTGAAGGTAAACATGCAGGTTGAGTCTGTGATTAAGAAAGCGAATGCAATGTTGTCACTTATCTCAAGAGGGTTGGAATATAAAAGCACCGTTGTGCTACTGAGACTTTATAAAGCTCTGGTTAGGCCTCATTTGGAGTACTGTGTCCAGTTATACTGGCACTGGAACGTGTCCAGCGGCGATTCACACAGATGATCCCTGGAATGGTAGGTCTAACATATGAGGAACGGCTGAGGATCCTGGAATTGTATTCATTGGAGTTTAGAAGATTAAGGGGAGACTTAATAGAGACGTACAAGATAATACATGGCTTGGAAAGGGTGGACGCTAGGAAATTGTTTCCATTGGGCGAGGAGACTAGGAACCGTGGACACAGCCTTAGAATTAGAGGGGGTAAATTCAGAACAGAAATGCGGAGACAGTTCTTCAGCCAGAGAGTGGTGGGTCTATGGATATCATTGCCGCAGGGTGAAGTGGAGGCCGGGACGCTAAATGTCTTCAAGTCAGAGATTGATAGATTCTTGTTGCCTCGAGGAATTAAGGGCTACGGGGAAAACGCTGGTAAGTGGAGTTGAAATGCCAGTCAGCCATGATTGAATGGCGGAGTGGACTCGATGGGCCGAATGGCCTTACTTCCACTCCTATGTCTTATGGTCACAGCTTTATGGTATAGATAAGAGGTGCAGGAGGGACATGAACCTTCCTTCTAATGCTGAGAGTGGTATTGGAACTCGCTTCTTGTGAGAGCGGAGTAAGCTGAGGCAGTCAGTGATTTCACACAGACATTGGATAAGCACTCAAGGGAAATTTGTAATCGATGTGGATAGAGCAGGAGAATGGGTATGACTGGACTGCTCTACAAAGCTGGCATGGCCTTGATGGCTGAATGGACACCTTTTGTGTGTTTGGTCATTTGGAATAAATATTTGCTGCTAGAGCACTTATGTTCACCTGAACATGAAAAGGGCAGTCTGCTGTTAATTTCCAGGGTTAACACTGCTGACGGCGCACTCCCTCAAAATTGGCTCCAGCATTCATTATAAATTCATAAAACAATTTCAACCCATGATGTGTTTCTTCACACTGTGGGCTGACACTTGGCAGATAACAATAAATAGAGGAATCTGTGGACTAAAGGAAAAGGTCTTCATACACTTATACCTGGGTGGATTAGTGGCAAATTCATTGTGACACTAATAAATATACTGAGTGGAATTAAAAATGAGACTTGTACAAAAGCAAATGCTGCAGATGAAGGCAATTTGAAATATAGATCTGAAAATGCTGAAAGTACTCAGCTCATCAGGCATCATCTGTGGAGAGGGGAGCAGAGTTCACGTTTCATATTCATCAGAACTGGTGCACCATGATGGATTACAATTTTCCCAAGGAAACCTCATTGAGATTCTCAGGAACCCAGTTTGGGAGGGCCTGAAATCCTTGAAAGAATTTGTCTTTATCAGTTTGAAATTGGGAAGCAAAGATATTACATTTTTCTTGGTGTGTGTGATACATCGGTTAGCTCAGTTGGTTGTATAGTTGGTTTGTGATATGGAATAACGCAAACGATGTGGGTTCAATTTTTGCACTGACCATAGATACAATGAAGGACACTCATTCTCCGCCTTTCCCCTCTCCTGAGGTGTGGTGATCCTGAGATTAAACCACCACTCGTTGTATCTGAGTGTGCAGCGCTGTGGTCCCATAGGATTATGGCGACTGTACCTTTATTAACATGTTTGTGCTCCATTTCATAGATATTCTGGCCCTCGTTTTGACAGACGTGATTCTGTTACTTCAGGAAAAGGATCAGAAGTACTCATTTGCTACAGTGGTAAGTACAGACTGAAACGTCCACCCTCCTCTTAGGACATATTTGCCCATTTACTTATGAGCTAAGGACATAAGACTTGGGCGGTGCAAGTCATCAGCACTGCTTTGTACATCCTGACCTCTTGAAGGAACTGGGTCAGTCCCACCTGAAATGTGGCTTTTTGGATATTGATAGCCCTCCAACACCTGCTGTTTGATCAGCCCAGTCAGTATAGGGGCAGTATTAACTCTCTCCACTTAGTGGAAGCCAGCTGGATGGTCAGTTAAAATGGTCACACTCCGAGGTGAGTCACAGAGGGTGAGCCAAGTATTGTGCTTGTGTGTGGCATAGGAGGCGAAGCTGCCAGTTCGTTACTCTCTGAAATAGGATTTGACTTGAGATTGAAGGGGTGAAAGATGAAAAGAAAGAAATATAAAGAAAATGGTTCTGGTAAAGGTCTGTTTTGAATCATTTTACACTTGCTGTAACTTGGTATCTGTATCTCCTGACTTCTCAGGACCAGAAGCCAGCTGGCATTTCATTGCAAAAGCTCATCGTCAGGGAAGTAGCCAATGAAGAAAAAGGAATGTTCCTCATCAGTGCTTCTGATGAAGGTCCTGAGATGTACGAGATTCACACCAGCTCCAAGGAGGAGCGTAATACTTGGATGGCAGTTATCAGGGATGCGATAAACAGGTAGCATTGCAGTACCAAGTCTGCTCCCTGTCACTAAATTCTAGTATTGTGTGTATTATGGTGACTCCATTTGATGAAGGGTAGTACCAACCTGTAGGAGTCTCTTTACTCATTTCCGATCTACCCTGCTAATCTCTTGCCCTTCTAATACATAATGACAAATTTAAAACCATTACTTTTACCTTAAACTGCTAGTATTGCTGTTTTGAACAGTTCTCCCTCCCCTTATTCTCTCTCAGAGCCTGTGCCCAGTAACATACTCAAGCCCCCTATTCTCTTTTATTCACCTATGTATCTGTAATATATTCCTGATATCACTCTCTCATTATCTGGTTGTTATCACATTGCTGTTTCTGGAAAGTTGCTGAGTGCAAATTAGTTGCTCTTTTTCTGACATTGTAATGGAAGGAATTTTGATTAGATCCCCTATAGTGTGGAAGCAGGCTCTTCAGCCCAACCAGTCCACACTGACCCTCTGAAGAATAACCCACCCAGACCCACTTCCCTCTGACTAATGCACCTATCGCTATGGGCAATTTAGCATTGCCTGTTCACCTGACCTGCACACCTTTTGGACTGTGGGAGGAAACCGGGGCACCCAGAGGAAACCCACGCAGACACGGGGAGAATGTGCAAACTCCACACAGACATTTGCCCGTGGCTGGAATCGAACCTGGGACCTTGATGCCGTGAGGCAGCAGTACTAACCACTGAGCCACCATGTGGCACGAATGCATGGACTTGAACATCAGAACCTCAGGCAAATGTTCTGGAGACACCAGGTAAAGACCCACCTGGCTTAATGTCCTTGTTCAGGACCTGCTGATCTGGCCAGCATGTGACTCCAAGTGCACCATGGTAAATAACAGCCTTGCCAGCAATGTGCACATTCTGCGACCAAACAATAGAAGTGGTGACGACATTTTGTTGCCTGTGAAATGCTTTGAGTAGGTGCCCCAGATCATTAAAGGCTCAATAGAAACTTGTGTTAAAATGTCTTTGTAGAAACTGGGAAGAAACTCTCTTGTTAGATAAGGTTAGCTGATTTTATGTCAGTGGTAAAATGGATTTTCCTTTCCCTCAGATTCCCGATAGAGGAGGCAGCCCTGAACGAAGATCAGCAGCAGGATGAGAAAAAAGCAGCTCAAATCAAAGAGCTCCAACGTAAGATAGTATCAGAGAACCTGCTGCTAGGACTCTGATACTGAACCATTCTTTTTAATATGTTATTTTTTTTAAGTCACTCTATCAAAGTTTGTTTGGGCATTTGGAATATTGTGTGTTTTGGAGACCCAGAAGTGTAGGTCCATGCCTGAGTTGTGATGGTTCAAGCCTGCTGTGATTCTTTACCTGTGAGCCTGAAGATTGAGTGTTGGCCAGTTATTTCACTATACTGGGCAACACAGCTAAATACAGTGCACCCTCACACAATGCACTGGTATTTAGTTCAGGGGTCATTGGACACTATTGTACAATGGCAAACTTCTTCTCTCTTTGTTTCTGTCTCTCTCTTCTCGCTTGCTCTTGCTAGTCCACAGGCAATGATGAAATCATAACATGCAGAAAGCTGAAACACAAATAGAATTGAGCTTGAAATATAGACAGCTAGTCCACAGGTGTAGCAGATAATCCAAGTCTAATTCAAAGGGAATGGAGTATAAGAATAGTGAAGTCTTCCTGAAACTGTACAAGGTGCTGGTGAGCCCACATCTGGAGTACAGTCCCCTGATACAAGGAAAGATATTATTTGATAGTTTACTAGAATGATCCTGGTATGGAGACATTGTTATATGAGCAAAGCTAAAAAGGTTGGGATTCTACTCGCTGCCACTAGCACCATGTTCTTGCGAGTGGAAATGAAAGAATTGAGAAAACGTTACTTCATTCCCTTGTTTCTTTTTCTTCATATGAGTTTCTTTTTATTGCATTTTTTTCTACCCATTCTAACGTTGTCATGTTTGTCCCTGTTTGTTTATTAGAATGTGTATGCTAGTGTGTTTAAGAGTACTTAGTTTAATTTGAATATAATTACAAACGCATTTGGGGCGTGGGGGGGGTGGAGGATCCTTAAGTTGGATATCTATTCAATTAAATCTAGGTCATTCAGTCTGCAGAATCGTTGAATGTTGTCTTTTACTTAGCGTGAGGAAGACAGACACTTGCAAAACCTGAAGAGTTTTTTTTCCTGGAAGAGGCAAAGTGACTTGTCTCTGCTTTAGACATCCTGGAGGTGACTCTTCAACGGCATCCGTTCCCATTCTGTAGCAAAACACCAAACTAACAGTCCAAAAATTATTGCAAAGCAACCTGTAGCCTAATGTTCCTCTGCCACCCTGGCCAGCAAAAACAACACATCTATTTTATCTCTTTCTAAACATCTCCTTTTTTGACTTTTGTAAACAGTAAATAAAGCACAAGACCTTTCTGTTTTTGGCTTTTGAATCTGAAGTCACATTGTAAACTCTGCACCCCAAGGATTGGGAAAAATGTTTTTCCCAGTTTTCATTCTGAAATGTGGTTAATGTACTGCCAAGTCTTGCATTGTTGAAGTGCCCCACATTTTTCAGCTTGATGCGGTGATCAGCAGCTTTGTGTCATAGCTCACCAAGTTCTTGTCTGTCCTATTCCTAGAACGTCTGAGTGGAAAGGACGAGGAACTGAAGCGCACCCTGAGTGAGAAGCTGGAAATTTTTGGTGAAATAGCTGAAATCCATGGGTATACGGACGCAGGAAGACCACGTCTGCTGCTTCGAGCTGATGCCCTGGAGTCTCAGCGAGATTCCACGCTCAATAACGCACTGAAAGAAGGTGAGTTAGAGCTGTGTATCTGGAATGAGCAAAGAGTCTGGATTCAGTGTGGTTTTAAGAATGCAGGCATTCCACAAAATTCTATCCAATAGAGAACTGACTCACCTCATGCCAGCCCTTTGCTCCTTGTTTATTCCTTTCTTGGTTTTTCAACTTGCTGCACTCCTGCCATAAAGAACATCCATTTTCTGGCAGCTCAAGTGAATGGCTGTTCTTCATGGCTTCAGCTAAAACATTGCCAGCTGTTTGACTGTGACTCTTCATTCAAGTTGGCAATGACACAGGGCAACTCTTCACAAGATCTCTGCAGCAGATCGTATTCTTCCATTTCTTACAACAATTCCACACTTTCAAATCTCAAATACCCTGCACCTCCGGTGTAACCTGTATACTCGCTCTGTCTAAGTACACGATGATCTGAATGACCTTATTTGCTATGATTTGCCTGTACTGCTTGCAAACCAAAACTTCCGCTGTACTTGTGGCAACAATAAATAAATGAAATCCTAATCTGATTGAAGCCTCATGTCTGGTTTTCCCCATTGCAATGTATGGCCCAGTGCACTGAGATTAATTGTTGCCTTCCCCTCTTGCCACTGTGACTACGTTCAGCTAATTCACTGTGCAAGCTTACTGTTCATCTTCCTGATCTGCATCTAACCAAGTGCTGGCAATGGATTTGTTTGTGCTGCTTGGTCTTAAACTCTGAACATTGAAAATGGGTAAAGTTCCTGATAAATGTAATGGAACAAGTGTGCTGTGCTGTTAATTCCCTGTGTAGTTCTCAACAACTTGTTTTAAATAGTCATAATTAGGAATTTTATATAAAATCTTTAAAAGGAAATCCTTGTACTGGCTATTTGTGTGTCTCATCTCTAGGATGTGACTTTAGATCAATATAATTTCAAATGACCCAAACACATGCTGTGTTTCTGACATCTGATGTGTGGTATGGTTTTGAAACCCATTCACGTCAACCACTGTCTAATTAAACGGTGGAGAAGGAGCTGAATCGACTACTTTTTGCTTGTAACCTCAAGGGTTTAAAGAAAAATGTGCTTTCCTTGGAATGGCCACTTGCATTTCTTCAGCATAGAAGTTACAGCTGCCTTTCCGAAAATGTAATTAAAGATGCTCAGCCCAGTCAGTGATGTCCCCGTGGACCTGTCTTCGTTTGATGTAATGCTGCAGTCCAGCTCTCCTCCCAAACAATGTTAATTTCAAGGCCAAATGAGCATAAGCGAGACAGATCCCAGCAGCTTTCTCTTCAGATGTACAAAGAGACAGTATATTTAGAAAGGGAGAGTGGCCAATGAGAGTGTGGATAGTGCCTGAGGTTTTGCTGATTAAGTCTTGTATAAACAGCATGACCTTGTATTGTGTTTCAGTCGAAAACCTTCAGAATTTGATTGCTGCTCAGCCCATCAATGTCAGCTGGCAATTGGATGACAGCTTAGGCTCCTCAGCATTGCCACGGCGAGCAGAGACTTTCGGAGGCTATGACAGCAGTTCTGCCAATCCCAGTAAAGGTGAGTTGGAGTGTGCAACTCTGTGAACGTTTACAGTCGTTTCTTGTCAGCTTCGCAGTTTTACATTTATTGACTCTGTGAACATTTACAGTTGTTTCTTGTCAGCTTCGCAGTTTTACATTTAGCTCCTGACTTCTCATCTTTTTAGATGGTTCCATCAAAAGAAAGTCAAATACACTCTCTTCCAGCAACGAGTTGAAGGTGAAGGAGAAAGCTGGATCTCGGGCAAGTTCTGAACCACAGCTGCAGGACGTGTGCAGTGACAATGAAAGTGGACGGGCGGTAATTCTGAAGAGCCTTTAACATTAAAATAGGGCAATGTTTTCCTTAATTCATGTGTATAAAGTGGAGAAATGTGGTTAATCTGGCATTCGTGAACAGAAGAGAATGCACTCATTCATGCAGAAATTTAGTGCTTTAAATATTGAGCATTTGGTGGTAGGTTTGCTTCAGGATTCTGTGTGGAGTTTGCACATTCTCCCAGAGTCTGTGGATTCCTCCCACAGTCCAAAGATAGCCATGGTGTCCAGGGACGTGGTTGAGCAGTTGTTACTTCTCATTTAGCCATCCATTGCAGTGTCCACCTAAATGTTTCCATTCCCTTTTGTTTCAGAGTGACCTACCCAGGTGGTACACCATTAGTACCAGCAGTTTTCTGCAAGATGCAGAGGTAAGTGTCTGTATTCTTACTACTGTATTTTAAAATTTTTTTGATAAAGCAAGGCCATGCTATCTGATAAAATCAAAATAAAAAGAAAGATATTTGTAATTATTCAGAACAGGTATTTCTGAACCCTGAAGCATTCACTCTTTTGATCGTTGCTACTCCACTGTTACAGTGAACACACTGCAATTACTCACCAAAACTGCCTCAGCACCACTATTCACATCTGCAGCCTCTTCAAGGGAAAGCAGCTGGGGTTTAGGATCACTAAGTTTCCATTAACCTGTCTTGGGCATATATTGGCTATTCCTTCATTGTTAGGTGTGATTCCTGGTATTCCCTACTGCCAATAGTATCCCTTCCCCATTTGGCTGCAGAATTTCATTGCCACCATCTCCAGTTCAGTTAGGGATGAGAATCGAACCTTCTGGTGGTACCTGTGTCCAAAGGATAAATTTTCAGAAAGTACCGAAGCAAACCTGAAAAGTGTAGGAGGACAGATGAGGTAGCTTAAGCACTAATGATGACTGACACTGTGCTAAACCTTGTGGTTGGAACATGGAAGCAAGGGGAGGTTTCAAGTCAGGGTTGGGATATCTGGTCAGCATGGATGGGTTGGACCGAAGGGTCTGTTTCTGTGCTGTACATCTGACTTTTTGACTATGACCATTTGAAGAGACAAAAACTAGTGTAAAATGTGATTGCGTATACTGCTTTTATATCTCTCAATACCTTTGGCTAACAAAAGTGATATTTTGGTTGTTAGAGGAAGGGGAAGCTCAGGAAATGAAGGGAGTGGAGAGTGCATTTCTGGATGTACATTTAAAGATACAAGTATAAAGTGAATGTCGAAAGATGGAGTAATACAGCAAGCACATTTTGGCAGATTCTCATCATAGCCCAAAGATTCTTGCTATCGGAAGTTTGCATAATATCTCTAACCACTGTCTGGTTTTTCTGTCTCTAGTTTGTACAGAGTGTGCAGACGCTGACATCACAGCTGTACAAATTGAAGGTGAGTGCCTTGAAAAAGAATTCTAAAAGTACAAAGTCGCAAGATGGTCAAAGATGAGGTAGAGAACTTGACACACTTAATGAAAACTTTTAACCCTCAATCAAGCTGTCATCTAGGATTAACTAAATTCATTAATGGTCCTGTTTCCCATATTATTATATCCCAGAATGGAAAGTGGGCGGTGCTCTCATTACGAAAGAAAGCTATCGGAGAGTGTGTTGCTGGAAAAGCACAGCTGGTCAGGCAGCATCTGAGGAGCAGGAGAATCCACGTTTTGAGCATGAGCTCTTCATCAGGAATGCTCAGTGTCAACTCTCCTGCTCCTCGGATCCTGCCTGACCTTTTTCAGCACCACATTCTTCGATTCTGATCTCCAGCATCTGCAGCCCTCCCCCTCTCCTCGCATTAGAAAGCTGTTCGTTTCTTGGAAAATGAGTCTCAGCGCGGGATAGAAGCGCAGAAGGATTGAGGGTTTGGGTGAAGTAAAAACAAAGTATGCATTTGTTGCCTCTGGTTGTTCATGACCTGTACCTTTGTGTATACTTTAGGTTCTGATTGCCCAGTATGACAGCTACATCGAGACGCAGC